>NC_138728.1:46576894-46921894 GCF_965113295.1 Leuciscus leuciscus
TTGGCAGTTGGTGTCCAGTCTGCCCTCTTGACGGCTGCAAGCCACTGATGGCGTCTTTTTTCATCCTGCGGTAGCCTGTAAAATGATATTTTGAGGTCTCCTTTTCGGTTGTTGCACCCCACCGCACAACATATTGAAGGCATAGCTAGTTCCTTTGCTTTGCGACTAGGTACTCAAGATGGCGGCAGACAAGTTTTAGAAGGGAGTGACGTCAGTGAGGAGACGTTGGTGACATCATCTGATATTCATCAATACACTGCCATACTAAGCTAGCGGACCTGTTGCTATGAGTAACCAAGTAAACAATAGAAACGCGAATGGTCTCGTTTCGTGTTGTTAACTGATCTGAAAATGCATTTAGTGCTAATGTGTGTGTAACACATCATGTTAAACGGTTTTCCTGTGTTTAAACAGAGTAGTTGACTTTAAAAGTGATGCAAATGTAGTAATTTGTGTAATGTGATGGAACTAATGTTTATTAACGTTACAAGAACCAAATGAGAACAAGTAAAAAATGTTGTTCAATTGGTCAATATACAATTCATGTCAAATGAAGCACAATGAAAAGTATGGACATTAATATGTTTTATTTTACTGTGCTTCCGTTATTATTATTCCATTATATATTTTGGTATTTTCTGAAGATAATGGTGATATCTTACATACTTGAAAGTATTGTGAAATACCTGATGCTACAACAAGCATTTTGTTTACTACCTCAGGGAGTTGAATATTCATTTTTTTTCTTTGCAGAATAAATACTGCAGTTGAGCTGAACAGAAGCTAAAGTTTTCGTCTCATTGTTTCTACATACAGGATCTAAAATCACACTCACTCTTTGTCTCCCTAATCAAACACACCTGATTCATTCAACTCATCAGCTCATTATCACATGTGCATAGCAACAGCAAAGGCTAAAAGGATAAATGATGACCTAGCAGTGTATACTGCTGAACTGGTAGCCATATGGCTAGCACTTTTGTGGCTAGACTCTAATAATTGTTTGCAGGCAGTGATTTCCTCTGATTCTAGTTCAGCACTGATTAGTATTCAGAACTCTCACTCTGAATCAAGGGAAGATATTTTAATTGAAATTTTACAGCTAGCAAATGGATTGCTCGGTTATCTGGATTAGACTACATAAAAGATCTGCTAGTGGCAATAAGTGTGTCAAGAGGAGCTAGAATTTGATGACTACATAAATGGAACAAATTACAAGCGATTGAACACAGAGTTCCCTCCCAAAAGCTACACTCGATGCTGCGTTTCAATAACGCATATAAGAACATTCTTTGTTAAACTGGTTGTGAAGCACGTGTGTCAAACACGCCAAGAATTGGCTTAAGTGATTTGACTTCAGTGATACGCGCACATGAGGTTATAAACAGATGTGAAACAGACATACCTACAGGTTTCGTTGTCTTCAGAGATTGCATTGTGTGAACGTGTGTTGATTTCAGTGTGTCATTGTCTTTCTATCCTAATTGAAAATAAAATAAAGAGTTGATCATGTCTAACGTGTCGGTTAGAAGATGCTTGCCACCTTGTGCACAAGTAATCCCTGAGGATGATCCGCATGACTATTGTTTGGAGTGCCTCGGGGAAGAGCACGCTGTTGCTGCCCTCGAGGACGCTGATTGTGAGCACTACGAATCACGTTCGATCGGTGTGCTCCGCTCGAGGCTCACTGTCTTTGAGGAGGGGCAGGCCTCTGCGTCCTCGTGACCACCCCTCTCTCTCGCGCTCTCCCCAGATTGCACTGTCCCCGCCCTCGCTGCTGAAGCGCACCCCAGCACTTCTTCAGAGCGAGGTCAGAAGGACGCAGGTTCTCTTGCCTCTGGCGAAATAGAAACTGAGAGCGCCGCCTCAGAGCATTCCTCGCTCGATGACAAAGTGTTTGAGGAATTGCTCGAGGTGGTGACTTACGCCCGCTTCACACACACTCCGTGTGCAGTGCGTATGCGGTGCAGGAGCTCTATAGTGCTTTCACATATGCTGCGTTTGCAGTGCGTAACTGATCGTACCACAAACACATACTCACTATTTTTATTTCAAATCCAGAAGTTTTGCAGCAACTTTTATTTAAAAAAAAAAAAGTTTTGTCAGCATTGCGATTCTCTTTGTACACATATACAGTCTTTAATGGACCACGTTTATACACAATTTAAACAACGTAGGCCTATTATTCCATGCATTACTTCTATATATATTAAGCTGCTCAAGCAAGAGGTCAAATACTTAACCATGTACTTATATTAAAATCACAAACATTTTAAATTAAAACTTAAAATTGACAAAAACAGTAGACTTATTCCTTTTCTTTGCCATTTCAATTTTAATACAATAAATCTTGCATGTCACAAATAACTTGTTTTTCCACCTCCACGAATGAGAGTGTTGTTCATTATGTCGCCTTTTTGAGGTAAATTGTAGTTTTCATTGCTTTACCCCAGTTTTAAAGTAAAGAAAAAAAGTAGTATTTAATTAAATACATTTATGGTGAGATAGATTACTATATTTTATTTAATTAAAGGCATTTATGGTGAAATTACTAAATTTTCATGTCAATCTGTTGTAACGGTGGTGGGCCCCAAAAGACAGATCAAATCAACAATTCAATACCATGTTATATTTTAACTCACTGTTCGGGCACCAGACAGGAATAGGCCTGTCAAAAATGAACCCAGGATAGCATAAATCACCACATGATTACATATAACAATCAAAAAATGTACATAGTCTGAGGTTCTCTCACCATCAACTCTTTAATGGGCACACAAAATGTAAAAAATTACATTATAAAAAAAAAACTAAAAAAGCAACAACAACATCTCCAAATATATATCCGTTCAGAATAGGTGGAGAGAACCACAAAATTATAATAATCGTACAACAATATTAGACCCCACTACTTCTTTTTGGTACTTTTTTCTTCAAACATACATGGAAATATACAAGCTGTGAACCCGTGCATATAGCCTACGTCACATCTTATAGTATCAGCTTTTTCGCAACAGTCGATTCACAGGCCCATTAGTTTCAAATTTGTCCATGCACAAAAACACAATAAATCAGCAGTTAGTAGTAGAAAATGGACAAAGTAACTAAACGTGAAACACCGCGCATCACATTCATATAGGCTTGTCTGTAGGCTATATAGTTTTCCTCCCATAGAGCATATTATAAAGAAAAAGCTTAAAGGGATAGTTCACTTTGAAATTAATTTTTGGTATGTTTTAGCTTACCTCAAGGGCATCCAAGATGTAGGTGTCTTTTTTCCGCAGTAGTTTCAATTTTGATATTTTTAGGTCAAACCGTTCTTGTCTGTCAGTCATATAATGCAGGTCTATGGTCACGGTCTCAAAACACAAGCACAGAGTCCAAATTAAAACAATTCCCCGTCGTCCAAATTAAACAATTCCCCATCGTAAGTACACATTGATGGCCTAAGACACGAAACGAGCGGTTTGTGTGAGAAAACGAACAGTGTTTATATCGTTTTTACCTCTTATACGCAGCCATGTCCAAGTGATCTGATCTGACGTGTACGCAGACTGGTGCATAGATATATACACACTAGATGTCGCCTTGTCTACGGCAGTTCATTGGAACGAATGTCTTTAAGGCGACATCTAGTGTATATATCTATGCACCAGTCTGCGTACACGTCAGATCAGATCACTCGGACATGTCTGCGTATAAGAGGTAAAAACGTTATAAATACTGTTCGTTTTCTCACACAAACCGCTCGTTTCGTGTCTTAGGCCATCAATGTGTACTTACGATGGGGAATTGTTTAATTTGGACGACGGGGAATTGTTTTAATTTGGACTCTGTGCTTGTGTTTTGAGACCGTGACCATAGACCTGCATTATATGACTGACAGACAAGAACGGTTTGACCTAAAAATATCAAAATTGAAACTACTGCGGAAAAAAAGACACCTACATCTTGGATGCCCTTGAGGTAAGCTAAAACATACCAAAAATGAATTTCAAAGTGAACTATCCCTTTAACGTCAATGCAGTAATGACGGTGATATTTAAACTCAGTAGCCAATACACCTTATTGAACATGCAACGCACTATTCACACGTTCAGCAGACCGTCTTTATAGAAATCACAGACTAGACTTAGACAAATCTACACTTTAACATGGGTAGTGTAAATGCTGACAAAATATTGAATTTGTCCTTGCATGATAGTGGTTAAGCTGATGTGTATACAGGGGAGGGCTGGGTCAAAATAACATACAATGAAATTAGACTTAATTAGGGGGAAGGGGGATTACAACAAGACAACCTTTAAATATCCTTTCATAATTTAATTTTATTCACTGGAAATTGTGCATATATAATTTTTTTTCTAAATAATGTGTCAATCCTCTCTAATTTTCATCCAGTGCAACTGTCTGTCAGACCTTCCATACCAGGCAGTGATGAATAAGATATATGGCTTTATAGAAAAGAGTTTGTTTACATATAACACTTCCAGATCATTCGGTCTGATTAATGTTCATAAGATGGGATGTTTATATCCCATTTCAATTCAATTCATTATGTCTGATGTGAGACGCCATAAATGTATGAGTATCAGGGTTATGTACTTTGGCCTCCTTCTCAAGATGAAATTTGCTGTTGGTACTCCATTCTACATCCCAATTCACCTCCATGGATCACTGAGACTCATCTCTGATGGGACTGATGCTGGGGGTATCACCTGCAAACTTGATCTTGACAGAGTGGTCGTTTCTCCTCCAGCATTAGGAGCAATAACTGTACTGTACTGTTGCTGGTGGTTTGCACCACTGATCCACTGTCTCGTGACCTGTCCTGCGCCACTCATCAACTGTCTTGTGCCACCTGTCCTGTGCACTGTGCCACTGACTTGCTGTCCCATGCACTGTCCTGCACAACTCATACTGTTTTGTGACACTTGCCTAGCTCTCACATGGCACTCTCCCAATATCCCGTCTAATGTGCCTACTGTCCCTAGTCATGTGTCACTGTCCATGGGTTAGGTTTAGGATTAGGGTCAGGGTTAGGTTTTAACAATTTGTAAGTGTCACGGGACAGTGGTGCAGGACCGTAGACCAGTGGCACAGGACAATAAGTGAGTGGCGCAGGACAGTGCACAGGACAGTAGGCGAGTGGCACGAGCCACCAGCGATAGTACAGTTTTCACTCCTACTGCCTCTCCACAGCCTTGTGGTGGCCTATCAGTGTCGAGGGCATGTTTCCATATTGTTAAAATTGACTAAATTAATTATATTCCTCTGAAAGTCAAGTATAAAGTGACACAGAGCTATATTGCTGTTCATGACTTGCAGGCTGGAGAACAGATTGAGAGGATCTATCATGTTATATGCTAAGCTATGCACGCATAGGTGTTATTTGACTCCAAATGTTGCAGAGTAAACAACCAGGTTGATGGCATTTTCCACAGCCTGGTAAGCAAACTGATTGGGATCCATGAGTGATTATACAATGGTGTGTAGCCTGAATGCAGCCCAATCAATCAGTAATAAAAATTAGTATCCAAATCAAGTTAAATCAGAATTAACTTGGAGTTAGAGCTTATCATAGCTTTTAATGACACAATCTACTTTGCATTTTCTGAAAAAAAGAGGGTGCCTGGCAGGTATAGGCCTACTCACTGAGGAGTTGGTCGACTGGTAAATTGAGCAATGTCCAGGGATGAGAGATATGAGGCTGTGAAACAACAGTGGTGGTGGACATCTGGCATGCAGCTTTATTATACTTTTAGACACTGGCTATGATCTTCATGCCCTGTTTCCAACTCTGAACCTATCACCACCCTTACTGAAATGTTCACTTTTTTCATATTATTTTAAATACTATACTGCTTAATTACATTGGTTTTGAATATATGAATAACAGATTCATGGCTTCTTATTAGGGGTGCACGATTCAGAAAATTTCACGATTCGATTCGATACCGATTTTTAGACTCAAGATTCGATTCAAAATCGATTTTCGATTCAAAAACGATTCTCGATTCAAAAAACGATTCACAGTATGTAAATGTAGTTGACTTTTTCCTGTGTGATTGCAGTAGACATACAATTTAAAAGAAAATAAATAACAAATTAAATGAAGTTTGATATTACTTTGTCTTCATAAAAACTTTTGCAACTAAACAGTGCAAAGTGCCAAGCTTTGGCCAGCTTTCGAATACATTTAATTCAAGTTTAAATTAAAACTTAAATACTTTTTTTTTTTTTTTTTTACATTTAGCTTTAAAGTGCTGTAGTCAGATTAAACAAACAATACTGCTAAATGTATTTTAAGGAGTAGGCTATTGACGGCAAAATAGGCTACAGAATATTTCGTTCTGTATTGACAGGTGCAATTTTTGAAAATCGATTAAAAAAAATACAATAAGCCTACATTATATCTGCATTTATGTCAAAACCTAGACTTTCAAACATCAAAATGTCATTTATTAATATGAATATTCGTGTCAAAATGACATATAAACATTCTATTTTGCCTGGAAACGCTTCCAACACGCTTGCGTGTCGCGAGAAAAATAGGCGTCGGTTCTATTCTAGCATGCACACGTTTTCCGCACGACTCGGGCCACACCTGAGACGCGCGTGTCACGCAGGCTGTGTGCAAGCTCTAACCTGTTAACATGGGAGCCGAAATAAAAACAGACACGCCACAAAGCCAGCCAGCCAGCCTTCCTTCTGCTCCGCTTCGCTTCTGCTGCACTTCTTCTTTTGGCTATGACAAGAGTGTGCAGGCGTAAGTGTGAATTCGATGCAGCGCCATCTATGGGAATGGCAAGCTAAACTCATTTCAGGACAATACCAAAAAATGTATATTTAAAAAAAAACCAAAAAAAAAAACCAAGAATCGATTTTGAATCGGTAACGTTTGAATCGCGATTCATATGTGAATCGATTTTTTTGCCCACCCCTACTTCTTATCAAAGCTCTAACCTGTCAAGTCCATCACAGCATCTGTTAAATACTGCCAAGTGACACCAGGTCCCATGGACAATTAATTATTTTTGTTGATGTTTTTCACCAGTGCCACTTCAGCATCCTGAAGAGTTTTTAGGAGTTTTTCTGTGACAGTATACTGTAAAATGTAGATTTTCAATGAAGACTACTAGGCAATTATGTAGTTTATGCACTTCAATTACAACCACAAATAATTTACGACATTTTCAAATTTATTCATGTTTATTGTAGCCATTTTCACAGTTGATAGAAATATCTCTTTGTGTGCTCACATGTACCACAACACACATCCAACACACAACACAACATGAGCCCCATATTGTCCTTTAAGTGCTGAAGTTGAAGTTGAAAAGGTGTGTTGAGGTGAGGATAGAGCAAACAAAGTGTGAGGGTGGAGCAGAGTGGTATGACTATTATGGGTGTGGGAAAACACAAAAGAAAAAACAAAGTCTTTTCCACAAGTCTCTTTTCCTTTGACTGGTACCAGCTCCACTTGACTCTGGTACCAACAACTTTTGGTTCCACCTATGTTGAAGTTCCAACAATGATTTGTAAATATTGGACATTGCTCTGTGGTCATTGTTATCGCTGGCATCATAATGTTAACGTTCTGAGCATGCCCTCAGCAGCTATTTGTCAGTGTTAGTACGACAGGATGGCTGATAGAGTAAATATTGCCATCTCCCCAAAAACGTGTCTGTAGTGTGATGAACTCAGAATACTGCTGATTTTATCTGCTGTAGTGATTGCTTGTTACCATCTTTTCCACATTGTTGATGCTAGGATAGTTTAGTTCAGTGTCGCTATACATATATATACATATACTATATATATATAGCTATACATCTCCTTCACCAGGATGCTCTGCTCCTCCTCAAGGCGTCTAATTAGCATCATTTGGTCAAAAAGAGATCGTTTTAACCTGAAGGAGTGACCTTTAGGTAGAGGGAATTGATGGAAATATAAAAAAGTGAGAGAGAGAGAGATTTTCATTGCAATACCGTAGACAGACAGGCATACATTTTAGAGAACATGTCAGGACTACCATACCATCCTCACGTCTCTCCCAAGGCAGGATGTACTCCTCTGTCAAATTGGAGGCCAACTCCTCGTCAATCGTATCCTCTGCAATAGCATTGTACAGCAGGCTCTTTTGTTTCAGTTTTTTTTTCATTCTTATTTTTCTTTGTCTTGTCTGGTTGCTATCTGCAAAGTGAAATAAGAAAACTATCAGGAAAACAGTTTTTGTTTGTTTGCATTTGCAATGTCCCATTTGAATATCAGTCATCAACCATGCTGACGATAGAGGTCCTGCTTCTTGCGTAGCAGGGCCACTATGATGCTCTCTATCTCAGCCCTGAGATCCTCTGTTGTGCTCCCTGGCTCTAAATAGGTAACACAATTAACGATTGTTTCATTTAAACATTTCTGATCACCTTATGTAGTTCATATTTGAACAAAGTAATTAACAGTTGTATTTGTGAAAAGTCTGAGCACTACGCATGATTTACCTGTGACTGCCCACTGCTGAACATCACACAACCCACTGCTGTGCTGTTTGTTCAGTGATGTCATTCTTCTGGCGGAAATCACTGAGGCTGGCAGCTTCCAGCTTTGCCCTCTCTGAGATCTTTAAATCACACACACACAAAAAAAACCATCATGCAAGCTTTCAGCCAATACTGGGAGCAAGAAATTCCTTCATCTACAGTTTATAAATCAATGGATGAATGAGCTTATTACAGATGGATGTAACTCCAGCTCTGCTGTATGTTGTTAAAATGTATGTTGTGTCAGGCAAGAGGACCATTGGGAAATGTCCTTACTTTGATGTATCTGCGGGCCAAGACTTTGTGAATGTTCTCTGTCTTTTTTCTGTTCCACCCCATGGCCTGTTGAGTGAGCATATTCTCTCTCCCTGATTAAAAAAATAAATCTGCATGCGTGATTGGATCAATTTACATGGGAAAGACCATTGCAGTTAGACACAACCTAACACAACAATTACTTTAGTGCAAGGAGAACAGGACAATTACATTTTAGAAGTCAGAAATACCTCATCATAGCATATGGTTTGTAATGTGTCATACCAACCTGCCTTTGTCATGTACTTTGTGACAAGAGCTGCCCTGGAGAGAAAGCTGTTTACCTAGATAAAATATACAGAAATGAACGTATTCCTATATTACATTATGTAACTTTTTAATAGGTTTATAAAATATGAATTTCTTCTAACCTAGCCTATGTGTATTCGGTTAACAAACAATTAAATTATACATAATAGTTTGCATAGAATAAATTATTATATAATGTTGATAAATAGCCTATAAAAAATAAAAATTCTATTGTAAAATAGAACACGTACTTACCAATTGTTTTTCTGGCGTTGTTCAACTTGACCGGAGTCTTGTTTTTTTCTGCCATCAGTTTCCTTCTGTGTTTTTCTGGTGTAAAAAATACAGCCTGGTGGTATTCTTCTCTCGATGTCTGGACAGTTGCATTAAAATATCTATTGTTTTGTTTTTTTACGTTTTTATCGGAGAAACCGAATGAAGGTAACCAGTTATTGGGGTGTCATTTGATTTGTCCTTTCTGCAAATTTCTTTCTTGAATTGTTGCCTTGGCGGGCTGCTGTTTTGAGCAAATCTGAAGCTGTTATGCTGTAGCGTATTTGAAAAGAGCGGGTTTTATATTCGTATTTTTCAAATTGAGATGGGCGTATTCAACTGCTGGTTTCTGATTCGCTGAAATGAAATCCAGTTCATATTTTTTGTAAACAAAAGGTTGCCTATCAAATTAACTGTGTTGGTTTGAATGTAGCATGAGATTAACGATCAAAATTAAAATAAAAAAATGGATACAATTTTCACAGATTATATTAGTTCAAGAATAATTATAATTTTTTTCAATGTAAATTCAAAAAAGGTAATGGCTGTACATGTTTGATTTAGGCTATTTGATTAGCCATCAGATAAACTGATGTAGGCCTATTTTTATAAAAAAAAAAAAAAAAAAAAAGGATAGGACACATTTGTATTATAAAAATATTAGACTCCCTATTGTGTGAATGTAAATCGATAACAGTATATCATTAAAGGAACCGTATGTAAGAAATGTATTTCAATTAATCATAAAATGGCCCTGATATGTCACTAGACATTAAGAAATCATGTTCATTTCAAATACTTATATCACTGACAACAGTAGTCCGGCCAGGATATTGTCATTTAAAAGTGATAGTTGCAGCCCTCAACTGATGTTGATGTTGTCATGTTGTGTTTTGGCCTGATGCTCCACCCTCCACCTATCTACCAATCACGAAGTGATACCAAAAAATAAACCCAAAAATACCAAGTGATACCAAAAAATAAACATGTACCATACTAACTTCCTTCACTAAACCCTTCTAATAATAGAAGTTTAGAACAGCCCCACAAAAGGCATATATTTCGAAGTAAAAATAATAATAAAAAAAGATTTGAGAAACTATACTTATTGACAATTTAAAAATATGAAAAGAGATAAATAAAAATCTGGGAGGACAATCCGACAAACTCTTCGGCTTTCTTCGCATCTGTGAACACTGTCTCTGTGCCATTAAAAGTCACTCTCAATTTCGCTGGAAATACTGTCCCATACCGCACCCCTGGCTTGTCTCGAAGTATTGCTCTGGCTCTGTGCTTTGCCACCTCAGGCGTGAAGTCAGGGAAAACATGGATCTTCTGACCGTTAAAAGTAAGATCCTTTCGTTCAACAGCTTTCCTAAGGATCGTTGTCACATCCCGAAAATAATGCGGCCGCACTATAAGTGACCGCGGCGGCTCGGTCCCATTCGGACGCTTGCGCAAAGCCCTGTGAGCACGATCCACTAGCGGGCAATCCTCAAGTGACAAGGCGTCTTTCAAGAGCTGTCATCTTGTAGCCGATGAGTATCAACGAACCTTCAGCAAATCCAGCTAGCAAGAAAAACTCTTTTTATGTAGAAGTTATTGTTAAAAATATAATTATGCGGGGGCTGCAGGGGAGTGCGACCTATTGACCCATAACTCACTAGCGCCCCCCCTCCCCTCCCCCTGTTTTTGTTTTATATGCTGCTGAAGAGTCAAATATAGCTCCATCATTGTTCAAAGTAAAAAAAATCATACTTTATGATGTTAGTTAATACAATTTTAAAAATCAAGGAAATTTCTCTGGCATTTCTTTCTTTTTGCTGTATCGAAAACATACTGAACTATGCCACCACTGTATCGTATCAAACTGAACCATGAATTTTGTGAACCGTTACACCCCTAACCAAAACTTGTCACGGTCATGTCCATATATCGTTCAAAAAGTCAATATAGTATTTGTTACGTCCTATGTTATTTGTTTGGAGTTTTTTTTCTCTCCTTCCTTTTCTCTCTGTACTTTCACTTCTAGCAGGGCGATGCGGCTACCTGATTGGTTTATCCATCTGTCCATCATCGTAATGCCTGGTGACGATACAACGTGGCTCCACCACTGAGGGCGCGCCATGTGCCTTTAAAGAGCGCACCTGCGTGGGAAGCGGGAGATGATTTGCACGCTAGAGCACTTGATCCTTTTTGTGATGTATGTTTGCCTGACCTGTACTGTTATAGTGATTAGAGAAATGTGTTCTTGGTAATTGAGGCTCATTTGGGCTGTCTGTTCTCTGCGAGTATTCCACCGTTTATGTTGTTTGGGTGGTTTGATCTGCTATTGAACGGGGAAGAGAAAAGAACAGCTGAGATATCACGTGATATACATGTGCCACACTGAGTTATCAATTGTGTATAGAACACTAGTTTAGCGACCTGTGCCACTGTTTGTATTTTTTACAGAAGCCGCTGTAGACAGCACATCATCATCAAACAGTCCACAACTGAAAGAAATCGAATTACGAGCTTCCGGGGAAGGCCGCAAATCATCATGAACGAAAAAGTTGGAATCCCAGTCATCGTTAGAAACCCAGTCATGTTTTTGAATGGTCGTGCATAAATCCCTCATTTTCCCCTGCGACAGGAGTAATTCGGATTTCAGTGTTGCTGTTCCTGCTTAATGATGTAAAAATCATAATTTTGCGTCATTCTAAGCAGGAAGTCTCATATCTTTGTAGAGGGGTTGAGACTACAAACACTCATTCCTCATTTTTCCAGGGGGTGCAACCCACTCACGCTACAGACCTATTACAGATCAGTGGGTCAGACTTCACTTTCAGAAACTAAAAGCAATATCCGCCATCTTGTTTGGAAGCTAAGCTAACAGGCGCTGTGGAGCCAGATGTGAAGTTACGACAATGGCGGAAGGTACTCAATATGATATGGAAGAAGAGGATTTCGAAAGTCTGATGCTCGACTCAGATGTTTGTGGCTACCTTTACGAGCCGCAATATAGCGACGAGCAGCTGAGGCTGATAGAGGAACAGGAGGCGGCTGTTAAAAAACAAAATGACCTAATTTAATCCCATAATGCACCATAATGGCCATAAGTGCCAAATGAATTCCTGCGTCTCACCCAAGCGGCAACATTCTGATCTGAAAAATGAAGCCTACCCGGAAGTGCGAAAAACTGCAATACATCGAAAATCCACTAGGGGCAGGTCTCAAAAGGGAGCAAATGTCCATAGCCCCCATGTTAAAATGTCTGTTTTCACAGCTTAAATTCATGTTTTTACAGGTTGGTCCCATGGACTTTTATTGCATTTTTCGATAGGTTCCGAGTGCCTGACAACCATGAGGGCTGTGAATTTTTTTCTAACTCGTTAGTTTAGATCGTATTTAGATATAAAATGTATGATAATAAGGGCGTGGTTAACTTTGATTGACAGCTTGATTGACAGCTGACAAGGCAGCGCCACGGAGAATGTCAACATAAGAAGCGCCATTTTTTAATACAGTTGACATATAATACTACTGTTTCTGTATCATGAAATGTAGTTTTAAGAGTTTTTCAGGCGAGAATGTAGTTGTTTAAAGCTCAAATCTGTGGTTTATTTATAAAGATTTATGAAAATTGTATCCAGTTGTGAGATCCAGCGATGACCGGGCGCTCGGCGTTCATGTACCCCGCCTGGAACAGCCTTTCCTCGGCTAGTCGTTCGGACGTTTGCCGCTGACTCTGGCGTCTCTGTAGTGGTTAAACATGAGATATAATTCGTCTTGTGTATATCTAATGGGCGATTTTTGGTCTTGTAAATCTATAATTTGTTCCCTGGCCAATCGGTTTGGCTGAGGGGAAGTTTCATAAGTTTATAAGCTATTTAACTTTACCATTGTATGGTTAGACTAGATCGAGCGCTGACTTTGTATGTTTGACAGAATTGTTTGCTTTATTTGTATAGCTTCTTGTACCTTTTACTTATACTTTTATAATAGCTAATATTGATAAAACTGAAATTTAACAAAAAGAGACTGGGTTGAGTTTTGTCATTTTAAATTTTAATACAACGAATATAATCTGTAATGTTGTTTACTGCAACATCTGTTGTTTAGTACAAATGCACATATTGCCTGGACCATATTAAAATGTTTAATATTTTTATATTATATTTAAAACGAAAAGAGGCAGGTTTGTGTTTTATATTTTGTTTGTTTTTTTATAAATAGGCAAACGTTATGTGCAGTGAATATAATCAATACGTGTTGCCTGAACCACATTTGTGTGGCTATAATGTTTAAGATTTCTTTAAATGAAAACGAAAAGAGTTAGTATGGTGTTTTACAACATATTTCGTTGCCTAAATATACACAGAGATAACCGAAGTAGCAGAGCGAGCGAGTGACGCGTGCTGTGTCAGAAGGTGGGCGGGGTTAGGATTTTCCAAGATGGCGCCGCCCATACCCCCCATAAACGGCTTCAAACCCGTTCTTCAGAAAGTGACGTCACAGACGCTTTGTCCATATTTTTTACAGTCTATGGTCTCACCAGAAGATGCCGCCCGCAGCTGAATCATCCAACCATTTTCCAACCCGCTGGTCCAATGTGGCTACAGCATAATATCATACAGGTATAAAATCATTTTTAATTGATTTTTTAATTAAAGGATTAGTTCACACCAAAATGAACATTTCCTGATAATTTACTCACCCCAATGCCATCCAAGATGTTCATGTCTTTCTTTCTTCAGTGGAAAATAAACTAAGGTTTTTGAGGAAAACGTTTTAGGATTTTTCTCCACGCAATGGACTTCAATTGCAACCAAAATGTTGAAGTCCAAATCAATGCAGTTTCAAAGGACTTTAAAGTGCTTCAAATGGCTCTCTTCAATCCCAGCTGAGGAATAGGGCCTTATCTAGCAAATCGACCGGTCATTTTCTAAAAAAAATAAACATTTATATACTTTTTAACCACAATTGTTGGTCTTGTGCTGGACTGCACGCGCCGGGCATGACGTTGACGTGATGTCTTAATTTTTTTTTATTCTGCTATTTATTCCATTCAATTTAAGGCACAGACGAGGCAGACATCACACAGACGTCACGTAAATCACGTGTGGCAGTGAAGTGTGGTGTCACGTTACGTATCATTCATGTGCAGCAGTGAAGTTATTGTTTTTTTCGCTAACACGTATTTAACACGCTACTCAACACGGCTCAGTGTCTTTAATATGACTTTGCAACATGCACTCGTCTCAATGAACATGACACTTGCGTCTGTCTTATAACGTGACGTCTGCGTCTGTGATTTATATATAGCATATTATATAGTGTATGATATTACAGGTCCCCCATGTAATGGTCCTTTTGGTGTCCCCGATCTCTACTGAGTAACTAATTACATCTACACCTGTGACTCACTGCACCTGCCATTCTACATTCTACAGCAGCAAGCTCTGGCTGCTGTAGAAATAGACAGCGTTGTAAGATGTGCACTTAGGACTGCACATGAGCATGGGTCGCCCCACCTGAAAAATGGTTCAAAAATTGTCATGATTTAAGCATTTAAAGAAAAATTTTTTGCTAATAAATGCCTTCTGAAATGAAGTGATGGGTTTTTGTAAGAAAAAATATCCATATTTAAAGTTAATAACAATAATCATAAATAATCCTTTAGAAAAGAATAACCTTTTTGTGTTCATTTTTCTTCAGAGGGAGCTTCCTCACCTCTTACTCTAAGCCAGGTTTTGGCATTTGCTTCAGGATCCACCTCCATTCCTAGACTGGGCTTCCCAGTAGAAGCAACATCAGAGTTTCTGCATCCGCAGGAAAATGAGCCAGCCGAGATATTCCCTGAAGCAAACACTTGCAGCATTGTTTTAAGGCTGCCAGTGCATCATCAATATGAAGATTTGGGGAATATATGAAGGATGGCATTTTACAGGCACCCACATTTAGGGTAATGCAGTTGATTGTCTGCCTCACCCATACATAAACCTTGCATGTTGTTGCCATGTTATTTCTTATTTTACCATTTGTTGTGTCTGTTTTCCTTTAAAAAAAAAGGACTAAATTGATACATTCTGAATATTGGCATTTTACTAGCACCTAATGTAGTGGACATAGCCTATACCTTATTCCACTTACATCCAAGTTCTCGGATCTGTTGTTGCCATGTTATGTTTGATTTAATGGCCATTTGTAGTGTCGGTTTATGTTTTCCTTTGAAAAAGGACTAAACTGATTTTGTCTGGATCTTACATGTATTTGTCATAATACTGATGAATAAAATTCTTTGTTCATAGCTTCGGTTGCTGCTGTGAAAGTGAAAAGTTCTGCCACTGAAACGGTTGATGGTGCCAATGGAAATGCAAACCTGTTACATAGCAGATCACACCGATCAGATAAAGCTTCAGTTGTGGGAGACACAACTGGGAGCGCTGGTGAGTGGTCAATCCTACGACATCACCAATGTGTCCACCAGGGATTTGTACCTGACCACGACCCGTACAAGTGAAATGAAAGAGGTGGCAGCTCTGACTGGTCAGAGCTTGGATGTTTTGTTCACAGTCGATGAATGCGAAGCAAAAACGCTGACTGGTCATGTGACTGGTGCGGAGGTCAGTGTACGGCGTTGCTATATGAAGTGCTCTGCCTGGCAGGCGGACTTTGATGGAAAATGCCAGTTTCATCGTTGTGAGAGGTGTGGGCTGCTACAGAGGATTGCCAGTTTTCAGCCCACTGTAACTGCCAAAGTCTCCCTGTCAGGCGATTTTGGTGAAGAAGATTTCAAAGAGTCCAATTGCAATCAGCTTCGCTTGGAAAAGCTGAAGCAATTGAGATGGAGAGTTGGTTTGAGGAAGGTGATTTTTTTTTTTTTTTATGTGTCTGGAGGAATATTTTGTCAAATACCAGTATTAAGAATATATTATATGACTAGTGTAGCAACTTAGAACCTGTTAAAGCTGGTGTCACAAGTCTGCTCATGCTTCACTTCAAATCTGAGGATGTTCTCTAAAACTATGAGTTTTATGAAACATTTTCTAAAACCATGTCATGTGTGTTTTTAGAGAAGGCTGATAAGATGCTAATAAAATAAAAAAGATAGCCCCCTTTAAGCTCCCTTGTGGTCTATGTCTGGTGTGAATTATATGGAAGTAAAATAATGACAAATGTTTTTGAAACAACAAAGCTTGTTGAATTGCACTACTTGAAAAAATATGCATTGCATTAACCGTGCTTGTATTTTGTTCTGGTTCATGAGATTGATGTTGGTGAGAATTTGGCAATCAAACAGTTTCCATATAGAGTTAATCCTGCTAAAAGTGAGTTTATGAGGGCTGAAGTTGAGTATTTACTCCAAAATGGTTTTGCAACACCTGGAGAAAGTCCCTGGAGTTCACCTTGCTTTTGTACTGACTATCGAAAAGTAAATTGCATCACTAAGCCCAACTCTTTCCCCTTGCCCTGTTTAGAAGACTGTATAGACAGAGTCGGATCAGCTAAGTATGTAACTAAGATTGATCTTTTGAAAGTCTACTGGCAAGTTCCTTTAACACCATGAGCTTCAGAAATTTCTGCCTTTGTAACACCAGATAACTTTTTGCAGTACTCTGTTCTCACCAAAGATATTACGCTCTTTATAAACGCTCCAGTTCTCTCTGAACCAGATTTTGGTCTACCTTTTAAGTTACAGGTGGATAAGTTACAGGCTACTTTTTTTTGTTGACAATTTCTTTTAAGTTACAGGCCATTGATGCGCTTTAATAATCCAGGAATACAACCTAGATATTCAACTTCAAAAAGGCTCTGAGAATGTGGTAGCGGATGCCTTATCTAGAGTCTATAATCCTATGGGTTAATGAGGTTTATTTACAATTCAGTGAGTTTGTAAACTTAAGTGTGGGGGTGTTACGTCAAAGTGTGTATCCTTGATAAAGTGTTGTGAATGCTTGTCTTTCTATTGTTTCTGCTCTCCCATAGGGTAAGGCTGAATCCCAATTCTCTGTCTTACCCCTTCCCCTTAGTTTTGCACGTTCACGTGAGAGTAAGGGCTATCCCAATTCTCGTTTTGATCGAGGGGTAGGGCTAAGGGGAAGTGGTAGATACCCTTTAAAACCAAGCATTTTTGTTTCCTCAATCAAAACGAGAATTGGGATAGCCCTTACTCTCACGTGAACATGCTAAACTAAGGGGAAGGGGTAAAGGCGGGCATACACTGTGCGATTTCAGCAAGGAACCTACTCACACTGAACGAGTAGATCGCATGCGATGTAAAGCCAAAGCTCAGGATTTATGTGCTCACACTATACGGTCCAAACGTCGAGCTACGACTTCACTGCTCACACTATACGTGTGAAATATGCTTAAATCAGCGAGATAAACCCTCCTGCCGGGTTGCGCCAATAGACGATATCTTTCTTTCTTTCTTTATAAAGCACATTTAAAAACAACCCTAGGTTGACCAAAGTGCTGTACATAACAATTTACAAAGGGATAAAAGACAACTACATAACAACAATATCATGTAGCCTATCCAGAGATATTGTCAAAACAAGTATCAGCTATCAATAAAGATGATTTAGCATTTCCAATTTATGTATTAAAGTATTATTAGCGTATTATTATTATTATTATTATTATTAGGGAAGGCCTAGGCTTCTTTTATTATTAAATTGATAGGCTATTATAATTAATTTGCCACGCAATAATTTCATAGCGCATAACACCGCATAACCAATGCGCTGTGAGGATAATAAAATATTACATAGAAGCTTCCTCCTCCTCATTGAAAATTATCTAAAACATTTAGGTCGATTACAATGAATTATATGCATATAACACTCTATAATATGTCCGAACACGGCAATAATTAGTCAAAAAACAGCTTTATTTCAAAAACATTCTTTAACAAATTAATAAAAGAGGCACGGTGTAGATAGCCTACATTGCAGATAGCTTGGAAGACGTGGGTATTATATATGGTTAAGCCATTTTTGCAACACGAGCGGGAGGTAAGCAACAGTGATTTGTAGCTATTTTTATTTACAGAACGTTATAAATATCCCCCTTTTTTTTCTGCAGATTTGCTGCAGAAATGGTTAAACTTCTGTTTTCGCACAGGCGCAGTGAGGGGAAAAAAAAACACTGAGCTTTGGGCCAATCGGTTCGTAGCTCTGCTTCAACTGTGCGATATAGTCACGAGGAGCGACCAAAATTTCTGACATGCAAGAAATTCATCCGACCATCCGATTGCCTGTCGGGAGAGGTTAATCGCCTCTCGTTTCCCCCTGTACACTGCACGGACACTGCACGACAAAGCTGAAAATCGGCCCGACCTGAAAAAGAGTCGCACGAGTCAGAATTTGCCTCAAATTCGTACGAAAATCGCACAGTGTATGCCCGCCTTAAGACAGAGAATTAGGATTCAGCCGAAGTAGCAGCACCTGTTATCTCCCTATGCTGATTCACTTTTGCAGGTGTGTGCTCTGCCATAAAAGCTGACCAGTTTTTCAGCACTGGAGAGGCGGGAGGTTTCCCCTCATCTCTCTTCTGAAGAGACCCTTTTTTCCTGTTGCAGTCCTGTGTTGTAGTTCTCCCCATTTGTGTTTGTGTACCATTTAAGACCTATTACTGAGGTGAGAGATCAGTGCAATGTTGGTTTGACTGTTAAACGATTTATTTTCATTTGTTTTCCCCCTGTAGGCAGGTTGGCGCCATTTAATTTGCATGACTTATTTTTCTCCTGTTTATATTTAGAGAGGAAGTTAGGTTTAGTATTGTCTTTTGTTTACATCGTTATTTTGGTGTTTAGGAACAACAGACTTGTTTTGTTTGTTATTTTGGCATTAGCCTCCTCCTGAAGTTAATTGCTTCCTTGTAAAATCTTGAGTTTTCTTGGTCACTGTTATTGTATGTTCCCTAAATAAATGTTTTGTTTTTTATTTGGAAAATGGTTCTAATGTTGAATCAGTGCTTGGACGGGAGACAGGGGCTCTGAAGACGTTTATTTCGTTTCACTCATTTGGGGGATTCTTTAAATGATTTATTTCTGTTCGTTCTCTTCTACCCTAGACAGGGGAGCTCGTAACAATGACCAACATAAGAATTTTCACCAGAAAATATCATCTAAACCAGTAAGTAACATCCACTTTTGTTTTGACCAACTAAAGGGGAAAAAGCATTGCAGTAAATGGCACTGATTAAATCTAACGATCGCTTGTCATATCACGTCAAACCAAGCAAATTATACTTTGTTCTCAAATTGTGAATGTTAACAATATCAGCCTTGCGTGACAAAATTATCCTTGTTTACGCATGGGCCGGTTGCAGTCTCTTTTTGTCTGTAGCCCCTCCGAAGCCCGAACGAAGTCTTTTGCATTACAACGCATTAAATATATCAGGTGCAGTGAGAAAAGACTATACATTTCCAACTCCAACATCCTCACACTCATAGCCTACTAGCCGAGACTCTTCTTTATGTGGACAGATGTGATGTAATAACGCAAAGACATGCTCGAATTTCCCACAGAAATCCACCAGTACCACTGGAATTAAAACATTATTACAAGCTTACCGTTTTGAATCGAGCTAAGGCAAGCAGGGAGTTTTGAACACTGGCTGGTTATGTACTTGTTTAAATTTATTTTGGATAATTTTTAACCCAAAAAAGTTATGGACAGCAGCTTTAAAGGGATAGTTCACTCAAAAATTTTAATTAGCCCATGATTTACTCACCCTGAAGCCATCCTATGTGTATATGACATTCTTTTTTCAGACAAATACAATTAGAGTTATATAAAAAAAAATCTGGCTCTTCCAAGCTTTATAGTGGGAGTCAATGGGTATATTTTTTTTATAAGTCCATCAAACCCTATCCATCCGTGATAAAAGTAATCCACACGTTAAACTTTTCTGGACCGGCAGAATGAAATTGCCTAGAACCTATGTAGGAGTGAGCCAGCTCTCAGATTTCACCAAAAATATGTTAATTTATGTTCCAAAGATGAACGAAAGTCTTACGGGTTGGAACAACATGAGGGTGAGTAATTACTGAATTTTCATTTTTGGGTGAACTAACCCTTTAAGTTGAAATTTCAAAATAAATGTTTACACAGATCCTAATTAAATCACTTGTGAATGTGCAGGGAATTTTTTTATTTCATAAACCTTTCACACTCACAACTGTTATTTCTTTCCCTGATGATTTTGTAAATGTTTGAGATCTCTTTGATATGTGTACTTCTCACACTGAAGACATGAAGCCTCATGTGAGTGTAAAGGTTTCCTTTAAATCTGAAACTCTTTCCACATTGATTGCACGGGTAAGGCTTCTCTCCGGAGTGAATTCTCATGTGCGTCTGAAGGTTTCCTTTATCAGTGAAGCTCTTTCCACACTGAGGGCAGGAGAAAGGCTTCTCTCCGGTCTGAATTCTCATGTGAGTCTGAAGGTTTCCTTTATCAGTGAAGCTCTTTCCACACTGAGGGCAGGAGAAAGGCTTCTCTCCGGAGTGAATTCTCATGTGGGTCTGAAGGTTTCCTTTAGCAGTGAAACTCTTTCCACACTGAGGGCAGGAGAAAGGCTTCTCTCCGGTGTGAACTCTTATGTGAGCCCTAAGCAATGCTTCGAATTTGAAACTCTTTCCACAGTGATGGCACATGTTAGGCTTCTCTCCAGTGTGAGTTGTTACATGTTTCTTAAGGTGATTCTTGTCTGTGAAACTCCTTCCACACTGATGACATATAAAACAGTTCTCCCTTAAGTGAATATTCATGTGGTACCCAAGTCTTTCTTTACATCTGAAACTCTTTCCACACTGAACACATGTGATTGGCTTCTCTCCATTGTGAATTATCATGTGAGCCTTAAGATTTCCTTTTAATGTGAAACTCTTCCCACACTGTTTGCAGGTGTAAGGGCTCTCTCCAGTGTGAAGACTCATGTGGGAATTAAGGTTTCCTTTAGATCTGAAACTCTTTCCACACTGATCACATGTGAACGGCTTCTCTCTGTGACTGTTCATGTGAGTCTTCATATTTCCTTTTTGTGAGAAAGTCTTCCCACACAGTTTGCAGGTGTTAGGGCTCACTCCAGTGTGAAGACTCATGTGGGAATTAAGGTTTCCTTCACGTGTGAAACTCTTTCCGCACTGAACACATGTGAACGGCTTCTCTCCAGTGTGACTGTTCATGTGAGTCTTCATGTTTACTTTTTGTGAGAAGCTCTTCCCACACAGTTTGCAGGTGAAAGGCCTCTCCCCTGTGTGAACTCTCATGTGAGCAGTAAGGTTTCTATTGAATGTGAAACTCTCTCCGCACTGAACACATGTGAACGGCTTCTCTCCAGTGTGACTGTTCATGTGTATCTTCATATTTACTTTTTGTGAGAAGCTCTTCCCACACAGTTTGCAGGTGAAAGGCCTCTCTCCTGTGTGAACTCTCATGTGAGCAGTAAGGTTTCTTTTGAATTTGAAACTCTTTCCACACTGAACACATGTGAACGGCTTCTCTCCAGTGTGACTGTTCATGTGTCTCTTCATATTTCCTTTTTGTGAGAAAATCTTCCCACACAGTTTGCAGGTGAAAGGCCTCTCCCCTGTGTGAACTTTCATGTGAGCAGTAAGGTTTCTATTGAATTTGAAACTCTTTCCACACTGAACACATGTGAACGGCTTCTCTTCTGTGCAAATTCTCACTTGAGGCAAAGGCTCCTCTCCAGTGTGAACTCTTCTGTGGATTTCAAGGTTTTGTTTTTGTGTTAGATTAGAACTGTTGGATTTGGTCTTCTGGGCTCTTTTTCGTGAGGTTATCTTTTCAGTCTGTGTGGATTCTTCTCCTGTTGTGAAATCATGATGCATCTCAAACTGTTTGTTCTCTTCCACTTCATTGAGTTCTTGACTCTCCTCTTTCAACGCCGTCAGGTCTAAGGTGAAAAGAGACAAATACAAATTAACCCCAGTGTCATAAGTTTACCTGCGCGTCCTGTCTTGATAAATGACAGTGATCAAATTTGGCTGTTGCAGTGTATAAGTATTGAGCAGAGGTGCTTTAACACAATATGCAGCTGTGGAAATGGAGAAAGTAGAGGTTGAGAAAGGTAGCAGGAGGGAATACAGTTTGAATTACAAACACGCATGTTACCCTGGAATGATATGGCTTACAGGCTACTTATGAAATGCTCTTTGAAAGATAATTTCATTGGGTTTGGAAAGAAATACATCCTAAAAAAAGTCTCTGTTTTAAGATGGATACCGAGTAGAGGAGGGAGACACATATCTGTTTATACCTGGTGTTTTAATCCATCTCTTGTCCACTTTCAACCATTTCTGTCCTTATTTTTTCAAGGGGAGGGTCTATGGGCAGGTAAATGTATGGGCTTTTCAGATCTTTCGACCTAATGGACAAAAGAAGCTCTCAATTTACATATGAACTCTTTTTAGAGACGACGTGAAAACATATGGCGGGCAGCAGCTTTCATTTCTACTCTGATATATGTAAGACCTCTAAGAAAACGGTAAGTGCGTTAGAAATCAAGAATGGTGAGAGAACATTGTGCTTGGTACATTTTTGTCTTCAAACCAAACTTGGGTCTTCAGCCGACAACATTTAAATCGTGTCTGACCTCTGCAGTTCCCATAATGTTTACGCATTAGGTCAGTAGGCGTCTTTTGTGGCTGTTTGAACACGTACACTACGAAAGCAATCCGGTCTAATGCGTTACCGCTGGAAGTGGTTTAGTCAGTTCACACCTTTATTTAACATCGTCTACTTGTCTTAATACCAGGTGTTTTTTATTTGTCCCCTCAGGGACAAATATAATTTTGAAATGTCCCCCCAGGGTACATTTCAGAAAGATAAAACGATCATACTTGGTGGAAGCCAAACTTAGCCCCGTCCACAACATTTTAGGTCGGGAAGTTTGGTCTGGTCTTGATTTGTTGTGGAGCAACTATGCTCCTAACCAGATCTGTTTGGACCAATCAAATTGTCAGGGCGGGCTTTATGCGATGATGGACAGATGATCAACAGTATCGTAATCATCCACGTCACCAAAGAACGCTTGGGTTGAATTCGTTTACAACAGCCTGAATGCCAGCCGAATTTAACCCCTCTAAACATTTGAGGCCGGGAAGTTTACTATTTCTCTCAAAAATGATGTATCCTTATAAAGCAATAAGCCCCGCGAAGCCATGATCTACAGTGAATTTAGAACATCTAAGGGGTGTTGTTAGGCACGATGTGAAGCATAGTTGAATCACAAACATTGCGCTGAAATAATAATGTAATGCGGTCACAGGTGTATGTTTGTTGAGTAATTTACAACAGCTTCGAACGTGGCTCAACCAATCAGAATCAAGGACCGGAACTATCCGTTTTATAAAATTATTTTTACAACAAAGTTGTACTTCCAGCGTGCATGCATGTACTTCCAAACTTCCAGCGTGCATGCAGTTGAGTTCTGTTGACAACTATGCGTTACTCCTGTAGCAAATTAGCTGTAAGAAATATTAATAACTCATCATAACTTGTTATAATTGATTATGAATATTTGGATCAGTTAATAGAATTAACTTAATGTAGTAAAATTAATATTACAATCAATTAACCTGTTTGTGCCATGCACACTCAGTATTAATTGTTTATTAATTCTAAGAAATGTACATTTCCGGGGCATGGGAAATGTCTTTCTTACTGTGCAGTACTAGTAAGAGCCTGGAGTAAATGCTTACAGGAAAGCAAGAAGTTACAGCATTGTTTGAAATTCAGCAGATCAACAGCCTTGAGCAAACCATCGGTTTAGTTCTAACACGCCCTTCCTTAAAAGGGGTAAGGATACTTAATGTATCAAATAATGAGACTAAGTTTGATACTTGCATGTCTCGCCCATTTTAACGCCCTGAGGTCTACGGTATCGCCGGCGATACCAGCTCGCTTTTTTTTTATCAATGTAAAAGAAACTCATAAATACTCTGTTGACTTTGATTTTCCATAGGAGTTTCATACATCAATCGATTCTGTTAAATGTGTATTATTTTTGTGTATACTCACAATAAAAACAAAGTGTTGTGCTTTTTGCCAAATAAAGAAAAATAAACACGAAGCGAGTTCTGCCTTCTCTCTGCCAGTGAAGTCCATTCTGAAACGCGTCCGAAAATGAACAATAACTGAGCGAATACTCAGTCAAACAGGCATACAGAGACACAGGCATGAAGCTTGAATTCTCTTCTTTTAAATGAAGTAATTTATATAAAAAACAAATATTTTCATCTTGTGAAATCTGTATTAAAAGAGAGCGATTCCAGTCGAGCTCATCTCATCTCATTACGTTATAATCGGCCCCGCCCACGGAGAGCGCGCGCTATTCAAACGCAAATGACTGAGACGATCCCATACAAACTGTGAACGCCCACATATCAGCTCGAGAAAACACATCAAGTTTATTCAGATAAGTGTAGTTGTCTACACTGTCTCGCAGCGCTGTGAGGAATAATAATAATGGAAAACGTACCTCAGAAGTGCTGGTATTTCGAGGAGCAATGGATGGAATACTGTAGTAAGTTTTTTTTTTCATTCTCAAGTAAATCGCGTTTCTGTGTGAATGAATGAACGGCAGAGATGCGCTGTTTACCACAACTCGCAAAAAGACGGTTTAAATTTGAATTGCGTTTCTGTGTGTGAATAAATGATCTGCTTTTAGCAAACTATTTTGCTATACTGAGTAAAATCGATTGAAATATGTTGAAATAAAATGTATTTGTATAAGCAACGTATTAAACTGCAAATTAACATTTATATTCCTTATAATAAAAACGAAAGACCTATGTTACAGACATATGAAAGACAACATTTCGTTGATTAGTTTTGGATAGATTACACATTTTTACTGTAAAATATCTGCCACCTCAAATAAGCTTTTGTTTGCCAATTTTTGCTAATATGTTAAATATAGTATGTTTTGTCAATGTAGGCTATATTCGAAGTTTGAAATATGTATGATAAAATGTATACTTTAGTTTTTACAAAGAAAGATTACACTTCAATTGTTGTTGTAATTGTAACCTTTTTAATAAAAAAATATATATTTACAAGGTAGATGTAAACAAATTTTAAAAGGTAAATATAAGCATTTTCTTTAAATAATTTTTATTGTGTTTTATTATTGACAAATTTGGGGAGAGGATACATATTCCAAAACTGAAAATACAGTATGAGAATTAACTGCACAATTAATAGACATGTTTTCCTTGGATATTATACAATTTGCAAGCAAAATACTGTATATATATTGCTCTTGCATTCTTTCTTGTGGCTATAGGTGACACACCTGAATGAATGGCTCATTAAGTATGCGGGCCCCATTGTCTCCTAAGGTGTGAACCACTACATATGCATGATGCTGTTGAATGGTTGACGCCCCTTGCGCATATTGCCTTTACAAACAAAAAGTGTTTTACAAGATTTAAATCAATGTATTGTGTTATGTGAATGATAAGGGCAGGATGATTTTCACATCATTTTGAAGAAAAAACTCTAGGCAAAGACATCAATTAGTCAAAAGTCTTATTGACACGTATTTAGTATGTGTTTTGTGGCCTTATTTCAGAAACTTTAGTTTTTTGTTTTTTTAACCCTCTGGAGTCTGAGCGTTTTTTTGGGCCCTGGGGGTGTTCTGACATGCTCTGACATTTGTGCTTTTTTCAGTTGCTTATAAACATATTAATGGCAAAGGTGTAAATTCACTCTATATAGCACAAACAGGACTACAATAATATGTGAGCCACATGTATGTACATGTTTTCATTTTTGAGAGAATAATGTTTATGCGTGGTTATCGAAAAAACTAAAAATTAAAAATTTTGAAATAAGACCACAAAACACATACTAAATATGTGGCAATAAGACTTTTGACTTATGGATGTCGTCGCCTATAGTTTTTTCTTCAAAATTATGTGAAAATAGTCTTGCTTTATCGTTCACATAAAACCATACATTGATTTAAATTGATGTAAAACAGGTTTTGCTTGGAAAGCCAATATGCGAGGGGGGCGTGAACGAGGAGTGGTTTACACCTGAGAATACACCCACTCTGCATAATGATGAGCCATTCACTCAGGTGTGACACTGACTGAGCCACAATGCAAAGACAAAAGATATATTTAGAAGAAGACTTATATTGACCATTTAAGATTTTGCTTACATCTATCTTGTAAATATGTTTTGCTATTTTATTAAAATGGTTACAATTACAACAATAATTACAATTTCAACAATATTTCAAGTGTACTCTTTCTTTGTAAAAAAAAAATGATTATAGGCCCTACATTTTATCTATGTATTCATTAGTTTGAATATAACCAACATTGGAACAGCTAACATCTTAGTTGATGACTTTATTTTTGACAAAAATAGTATTTTATATATAGAAATGGCTAAACAAAAGCTTATTTGATGTGGCAGTATATTCTACAGTAAAAACTGTACCCAAATCTGGTCAACAAAATGTTGTCTTTCATATTTCGTCTGACTGTAACGTTGTTTTCATGAAATATTAGGGCATATTGTTAATTTGCAGTTTAATACGTTGCTTATACAAATAGCCTACATTTTATTTCAACATTCAGTCGATGTTTACTTATCTCAGTATAGCAATACAGTTTGCTAAAACATCATCATTCATTCACACACGCGATTTAAATTTAAACTGTCTTTGCCAGCTGTGGTAAACAGCGCGCATCTCTGCCGTTTATTCATTCATAAACAGAAACCCACGTGAACAAAATTCACGTGAGAAGGAAAAAACTTACTTGTATTCCTCAGCTCGCTCCTCGATATACCCGCACTTCTGAGGGACATTTTCCATTAGTATTATTCCTCACAGCGCTGCAAGATGGTGTAAACAAGTAATGATCTAAATAAACTTGTGTGTTTTCTCGAGCTGATGGGGGCGTTCACAGGATTGCCTCAGCCATTTGCGTTTGAATAGCGCGCGCTCTCCGTGGGCGGGGCCGATTATAACGTAATGAGATGAGATGAGCTCGACTGGAATCGCTCTCTTTTAATACAGATTTCACAAGATGAGAATAATTGTTTTTTTATATAAATGACTTCATTTAAAAGAAGAGAATTCAAGCTTCATGCCTGTCTGTCTGTAGGTCTGTTTGACTGAGTATTCGCTGAGTTATTGTTAATTTTCGGACGCGTTTCAGAATGGACTTCACTGGCAGAGAGAAGGCAGAACTCGCTTCGTGTTTATTTTTCTTTATTTGGCAAAAAGCACAACACTTTGTTTTTATTGTGAGTATACACAAAAATAATACACATTTAACAGAATCGATTGATGTATGAAACTCCTATGGAAAATCAAAGTCAACAGAGTATTTATGAGTTTCTTTTACACTAATAAAAAAAAAGCGAGCTGGTATCGCCGGCGATACCGTAGACCTCAGGGGGTTAATAACCATGCATAAACATTATTCTCTCAAAAAAACAAACATGTACATGCATGTTGCTCACATATTATGGTAGCCCTGTTTGTGCTAAATAGAGTGTAATTATACCTTTGCCATTAATATGTTTATAAGCAACTGAAAAAAGCACAAATGTCAGGGCATGTCAGAACATCTCAAGGACCCCAAAAACCCCTCAGACCTCAGAGGGTTAATTAAACTGTCCTGATGCAATTTGTTGAGGCTCCAGTTGATCTTTGCTTATGTGGTCTTGATGAGAGAGAACCAGTGGGAGTCATGGGGATAGAAAAAAAAAAAAAAACCTTAAGGGGCCGGTGCTTAGTGGATCGGGCGGCAGTCGAAGGTGGGGGCCTCGACAACCCGATCCCTGGACACGGAATCTAGCTCTAGGGACATGGAACGTCACCTCTCTGGCGGGGAAGGAGCCTGAGATTGTGCGTGAGGTTCAGAGATTAGAGATAGTTGGGATCACCTCCACGCACGGCTTGGGCTCTGGAACCACACTCCTTGAGAGAGGATGGACTCTTCACCACTCTGGAGTTGCCCATGGTGAGAGGTGGCAGGCTGGTGTGGGTTTGCTTATAGCCCCCCCAGCTCAGCCGCCATGTGATGGAGTTCACCCCGGTGAATGAGAGGGTCGCTTCCCTGCGCCTTCGGGTCGGGGATAGGTCTCTCACTGTCGTGTGCGCCTATGGGCCAAACGGCAGTGTAGAGTACCCGGCCTTCTTGGGGTCTCTGGGACAGGTGCTGGAAAGTGCTCCGACTGGGGACTCCAACGCCCACGTGGGCAGCGACAGTGACACCTGGAGGGGCGTGATTGGGAGGAACGGCCCCCCCTGATCTGAACCCGAGTGGTGTTCTGTTATTGGACTTCTGTGCTAGTTACAGCTTGTCCATAATGAACAACATGTTAAAGCATAAGGGTGTCCATCAGTGCACGTGGCACCAGGACACCCTAGGCCTTAGGTCGATGACTTTGTGGTCGTTTCATCTGACCTGCGGCCGTATGTCTTGGACACTCGGGTAGTGTTGCACGGTGTACCGATACTTCAAAAGTATCGCGATACTCGGAAATTAAAAACGTCACGATACCTAAATTTATCAGTATCGATACTTACTTTTTTTTTTTGAAAAAACGCCTCCCTATGGACGTCTGTGTTTTTTTCCTGACGCACGCAGCAAAGAACCTGCCGCTGTCAGTGTCATGTGACAAAACACTACAGCGAGATGGCTGCATGTGCGAGCACAAGTGGTCCACGACTCGTAGAAAAAGATGACGCGAGGAGTGACATATGGAAGTACGTTGCCTACCTTGCTCTGTTGCACGGTGCACCGATACTTCAAAAGTAAATAGGAAATGAAAAACGTCACGATTCCTTAATTTATTAGTATCATACTTCTAAGAATGACCACGTTCCAGATTTGTAAGGCCGGCGACACACTGTCTGCGTGTCGTGTCCGTTTTTATTTCGGCTCCCATGTTAACTGCCTGCGTGACACACGCGTCTGGGCGCAGCTCAAGACGCGCGGAAAACGCGTGTATGCTATAAATAGAACCGACGCCTATTTTTCACGCGACACGCAAGCCTGTTGGAAGCGTTTCCAGGCAAAATAGAATTGGAAAAGATGTTTCTATGTCATTTTGACACGAATACATATTAATAAATGACATTTTGATGTTTGAAAGTTTTGACATAAATACAATATAAATGTAATTAAAAAAAATATTATCAATTTTCAAATATTGCACCTCTCAATACAGAACGAATTATTCTGTAGCCTATTGTTGTCTTTGCTGCTATATATTTATGTTTAACATGAAGTATAGGCCTTCCACAACTCTCTCCCCACATGTCAAATATATCACCAATGAGGCTTATCATATGTTACCAATATTAAACATTGTTTAATATAATCGCTGTTCATATTTTTATTCAAAGTTCAGAATCAAGATAAAGCTCTTATGTTTCTTATGATAAATGAGATAATGCTGCTAAATTTATCTTTTTTTTTTCCTTGAATGTCATTGCTCTAATTTATTTTTTATATTTCATATTTCATATTTTGTTCAAATGTTTAATATATCTGCTGTTCATATGTTCATTTATTAGTGTGTTATATGATTAGAATGTTGTCCCGGTTTTAAAATAAAGCACAGCAGTGATATTTGAGAGTGTTTCTCCCTTTTCAGGAAAAGTATCGAAAAAGTATCGAAATCGCAATACTTGACTTGGTATCGGTATCGAAACAAAAATTTTGGTATCGTGACAACACTACACTCGGGTGAAGAGAGGGGCGGAGCTGTCAACTGGTCACCACCTGGTGGTGAGTTGGATCCGATGGCGGGGGAGGAAGCTGGACAGACTCGGCAGACCCAAACTTACTGTGAGGGTCTGTTGGGAAAGTTTGGCCGAATCCCCCGTCAGAGAGATCTTCAACTTCCACCTCCGGCAGAGCTTCGACCAGATCCCGAGGGAGTCTGGAGATATTGAGTCCGAGTGGACCATGTTCTCCACCTCCATTGTCAACGCGGCCACTCTGAGCTGTGGCTGTAAGGTCTCCGGTGCCTGTCGAGGCGGCAATCCCCGAACCCGGTGGTGGAATCTTTCTTTATCTTTCCTGATAAAGCAGCGTTTATGAGCGTTGCTGCTTTGTGTACAGCTGTTACCGGGGAAACCGCTATTTCTGTCACTCCTAAAGCGCCTCCTGCTGGCACCTCTTTGTAAACAGCCTTGCAAACCTGTATTAACACTAGTGTGGATTTTTTTTCTACAATATTCACTCATGACAGTAAAATAGGGCATTCTAAGTCAATCGACTGCAGTATTTCCTCTCTCACTCATCGAAAAATGTGTTTTACACCCAGTAATGGTAAAAAAAAAAAAAAAAAAATGTCATATAGCCTACCGTGAAACCAGTGTAATTCAGAAAAAAAATGTGATGTGGATTTTTGGTCATACCGCCCAGCACTACTACGTCATGTTATAGTCAGATATGACGACGCTACTGCAACACGCATCACCGCAGATGAGCTTAGATTAGCTGATGATCAATAAAATGCAGCTCATGTCTGTTGCTTTCGGTGACGTTAACTCCATTAAATCCGCTTATAGCGCGGGAATTAAAGATCGGATTTATATCCGTTTTGCAAAAACACATTTATGTGACCAGGTTTAAATGGAATCGCTTTGATAAATCAGATAGCTATCCGATCTGAGAAAACGCATGAAGTGGCCAGGTGTAAACAGCCCCATTCAAGCACGTTAAAGTCGGCATGAACCGGAAGTTACAAACAACTTTTCTCCAGTGTTGTGATGTATTTATATTGAATAGAGGGCAGGGTTTTACTGTAGCACTCCTCCACTCCATCTCTCGCTCATAGCAGGCTAACGTTTTGAGGGGAGTTGCCTCACCCTCGCGCTATAGCACATGACAGGAAGAGAAGAGAAGTCGTTTCGAGGGGGAAGGGAAGGATAATTTATTTAATTAAAGATTATAAGGGTACATGAATTTTTTTTTTATTATTAAGTGCACAGATAAATCATTTATAATACACTACAATATTACATATAAAAATACGAATTGTAAAATTTTATTTCATGCCGAGTTTAAAAGGATCTTTTGCAAATAACAATCGCGGTCCTGGACAGTGAGTGACCTTACATATTAAGATAAAATGGGATTTTCTCCAGTCATTGTTAAAAAACAAGCTAACAAAACTTGCTAACTAGCGTTAGTGAAGCAGCCAGAGGGATCGTTTACTAACTGAAAAAGGGTCTATTTGTCTGGTCATGTGATCTCAACATGTCTGTCCACCCAGTCAATGACAAATAAAACCACTTTAATTAGGACAGTCTACAAAAATATCACTAATTTCTGTAGAGCTGGACATTTTAATAGGGATTAAACAGGGCATCGATTAACTTGAATGTGGACTTGTTTGAATGAAAATAGTTATTCTCTTTAACATCTGTCGACTCCCCCCTCTGGGCTCCCGTAGTTCTTACAAGGCAAGGCAAGGCAAGGCAAGTTTATTTATATAGCACATTTCATACACAATGGCAATTCAAAGTGCTTTACATAGAAGAAATTAAAATAATAAAAAGAAAAAGAATAATTAAAACAGTTTAGAAAAATGTAACGTAAACGCATTAGCTCAAATGATATACAGGGAATTTTAATAATTAATCAGGAATATGATTAATATATATTGCATATTACAGTTACATTAAAATGATGGAAAATAGATAAATTGAATATATCAATATACCATTCTTCAGATCACTTATCCTTGTTTGTCCAGCAAAGACCATAATATTAACTTATCAACTTCCAATAAAGTTAGCACTTCTTATAATTCCAGGAAAAATAGTTTCTGGCCATGGAAACCATTCTCCTGTCCTTATAAAATTTAGGTTACTTAAACCATAATCAAATTGTAAAGCTTGTAGCTATAGGATCAAAACATTTCAGGGACCCGTAATGTGAGAAATATAGACAGGATCAAAACTCGGATATAATGGATTTTAATCATTGAACTAACAATACATACTACAGTTATACACGGAATATATGTATATACAGAAACATTAAGACAACACTAGACAAAACACATTACAAGAAGATGAATAACGAGTTACGATAGGATGAGAGAGTGAAGATGAGCGAGGGAAAGTGAAAGCAAAATGAACGATCAGAGTGAGAGAGAGAGAATGAGAGAGAGAGAGAGAATTGAAGAAGAGCCTGGCAACTTATTACAAACAAAAAACCCTTTTGAGATTCAGCTTTAAAATATGTCAGATACTTGCAGTTTGAGGCACTCTTTTGTGGAGCTGAGAAAAGAGCTGAACTGCGTGTCCTGGTTTCTTTCGGAGTTGTGTAGCGGGAAGAGTTGAAGGTTCACTTGAACGTAACGTTACCGAGAATGATTCAGGCTAAGTTCATTCAGCTCGTGAATGAACAGAGGCGAATAGGAAACGAAACTAGACTATAGAAAACATACAAAGAAATAAAAGAAAAAAGAAGCAGGCCGAAGCCGGTCCGGATTTGGGTTTCCAAAGTTTTCGTCGGAGTCGAAGGAGGGAGAAGAGAGAGCGTTTGGACACTGAAGGTTCGGACTTTTAACAGTGTCCCGTGTACGCCTCCTTTCGCGTGGAGGACGAATCATCTTAGAGCATTTCGAGCGGAAGGTTTTCCTCTGTCCTGTTAGACAAGCCCACTCGAATGAGTCATGAGTGAGATCGAATTTGAGAAGATTTGCTCAAGACATATGAAATGTGTCAAATGATACAAATTACTGCAATTGGTTATCGAAATTCAATTCCATCAGGTTGAAAGGATCGCACAGGTATCAAAAATAGAATATAGGCGTTGTAGCAATGCAAAGATACATTATGCATTAGTATAGGCATTTGCAATTTGATTAATGTTACAATAGGACATACATATGCTTTCCTATGGTTTATAAAACACATCTTAACACAAAAGGGATATATTTTGTACATTTAAGAGTGACTTTATGGGTAAAAAGTCCTTTTCTGTAGTGGGTTTCTGCGTGTGTGTGAGGTGACTTTATGGTCGGCATGTGTTGCATCCCGTGGTGCGCGTACCACGTGAGAGGTTGGGGGTTTAATTTGAAAATGGCAATTTCAGAGACAAAAAATAGTTTTGTACGCAGATTCACTTATCAGCCTGAGGAGTCGTAAAAATTGATGAGGGAAGCAGTTAGTCCTAGACACTGAATGGAGCCAGTCTTTGTAATTTGCCTTCAGTTCACAAAGAACAAAAGTTAGACACAGTAGGGTGTTGTTCTTGCACAGCGCGGTGATAGTCCGATAACAACAGGGACCTGTGTTTAAAAAGTCAGGATTCGCCTAATTCAGACCATCTGCCTGGATGCCAAGTCAGTGTTGCTACAAAAATAAAATACAGTACAGTACAAACAGTCGGACGAACAGCGGCACAGTGCTCATTCAGTAAATGCATAGCTAAACAGAAGTGTTTTGAGTCTGGATTTGAATGTGACCACTGTAGGAGCACATCTGATCTCCTCTGGAAGCTGGTTCCAGCTGTGGCTTGCATAATAGCTAAAAGCAGACTCACCATGCTTAGAATGAACCCTTGGTATTTCTAGATGATATGATCCTAATGATCTGAGTGATCTGTTGGGTTTATATTCAGTGAGCATATCTGCAATATATTGAGGTCTTAGGCCATTGAATGATTTATATACCAGTAATAATACTTTAAAATCAATCCTAAATCTAACTGGGAGCCAGTGTAAAGACCTGAGGACTGGTGTGATATGTTCATATTTTCTGGTTCTGCTCAGAATCCTGGCGGCAGCGTTCTGTATGAGCTGCAACTGTCTTATGGTCTTTTTGGGAAGGCCAGTGAGGAGTCCATTACAATAATCCACCCTGCTGGTGATGAAAGCATGCACAAGTTTCTCTAAGTCTTGTCTGGAAACAAAGCATCTAATTCTTGCAATATTTTTGAGATGATAGTATGCTGATTTAGTTATTGCTTTGACATAACTACTGAAACTAAGGTCTGACTCTAGTGTCACACCAAGATTCCTGACTTGATGTTTAGTTGTTTGACCCCTAGAGTGAAGGTATGCGTTCACCTTGAGAACTTCATCTTTGTTTCCAAACGTAATGACTTCAGTTTTATCTTTGTTTAATTGAAGAAAGTTTTGACACATCCAACTGTTGACTTCATCGATGCATTGGCACAGGGAGTCAATGGGGCTGTAATCGTTAGGCGATAGGGCTAAGTAGATCTGTGTGTCGTCTGCATAGCTGTGGTAAGCAATTTAGTTCTTTCTCATTATTTGGCTCATTGGGAGCATATACAGGTTGAACAGGAGTGGCGCAAGAATTGAGCCTTGAGGGACTCTTGGTAGGTATGCTCTACCAAGCTTCAAATATATATATAAAAAAAGGAGGTTCAAACTAAAACCAACACAACAAATAAGCAAATATTTAATGCTGTTGAATGTTTTGTTTGCACTTTATCAGAACTATCTCCTATCTACTGAATAGCAAGATGTTAAACTTTTGTTTAAAGAAAACGTTTCAAAAAGGGTCACATCATTTTATGTTATGTTACATTGCGTTACATTTTCACTGTTTACAAAGGCAGGGCCTGCCATCTTGTCTTTTTGGCTTGTTGTTTCTGATTGCACTTTAACCTCAAGGTGGAAATCCAGATCAAATCCATGAAGGGAAAATCAAAACAAAATAAAGTTAAAACTTGTTTTAAACAATTTCTTTGTCATCTGCAGATTGATTTTAAATCTTTGTTAGGACATATCACCCAGCCCTAGGATCAAATGACTGAGATCAGTTGTGAGAATGAAACCAACCTGTTTGTTCTTCAGTTTCTTCTTGCTTCACACTGAATGTTTCTTGAATCTTCACCTCTTTGCTCTCCTCTTTAATTAACGGAATCTTTGTTTGTTCCTCTGTTTCTTCTTGTTTCAAACTGAATACTTCTTCAATCTTGAAGTATTCACTCTCCTCTTTAATAAACGCCATCTTAAAAATAGTGTTAGGTGGATCTCAGTCGCTTCACCAGGAGTTTTTCTGTATTTGTCCTGTTTAAGATGAGAATAATTAAAGGTGCCCTAGAATGTGAAATTGAATTTATCTTGGCATAGTTAAATAACAAGAGTTCAGTACATGGACATGACATACAGTGAGTCTCAAACACCATAGTTTTCTCTTTCTTATTTAAATCTCGTTTTTGAAAAACACCCCTGAAAAACAGGCGAATCTCCACATAACACCAACTGTGACGCAACAGTTGGGATCATTAATATGTACGCCTCCAAAAATTTGCATATGCTAGCCCATGCTCAGTGCCAGGCGAAACTGCACAGCCGAATCATCAGAAGTTCTGCAGGTGAAGAAACAAGCAGGAGGAGGATCATAGGGAAAATGGCAGATCTATCTATAATCTATCTATATATAATCGGATACCGCTACAGTTTAATTCGAAGTTGTTAGTTGCTCTGCCCATTTCACCACGGACTGTTTTTCTAACCTGGAACAATATCAAGCAGCCAGGCTTCTCTCGGCGTCTCATACTGACGAAGGGGGCAATTTCAACTAACGTTATATTCCCGCAAGCGGTAAGTAGTGATTTTACTAACGGTAATTTACACTGTGTTATTTAGATCCAGCGCGATATTGTTTTTTTACTCGAGAGACATTGTGGCTTGCAAACGAGCGAACGAAGCATGGCAGTTGCTCAGTGTTTGGATGTACAGTACAAATGAACACAAACATATATTTTTTAGCTCCTTCATCCGAGCCTCTGGAGAACCAGTGGGTTATGTGAATTTCTGATGTGTAATTGTTCAAATTCAGACAGATAATCTTTCTCTCAAAGTCGTTCAACACTATTTATGCATCAGTAAATCGCGTTGCAGTGATAAGATCTTCATTCACGCAATCAACAGGCTGTCATCTGCTCAATGCTCATCTGCAACCTTTTATGTGATGGGAATAGATCTAAATACTTAAACTTCTCACGATTTATTAATCCCGATAGCTGTAATAGTAAAAACGTATAAAAGCTGTAATAGTAAAAGTTTTCCTGATAGCTCTACATTTAATGCCAGATATTTCATATGCAAGCATGTCAGCCAATCACAGCAGAGGGCGTTTACACTGAAGTCTCACAGCAGACACGCCCCTTCAAACTGAGTGTTCAAATCAAAGGATAAAATCAGGCTAGGAAATATGCCTTTTATTTCTAAATTATAACAAATTTTGATCTAAAAAACATACTAACATTATAAGGGCACACTAGGAAACATTATAAAATAATAAAATAATCCATTCTAGGGCACCTTTAACACAAAGAAAAATGTATCCTAACTAAATCTCTGAAAGCGTCTCAATCAGATCTAGTTCAGTAGTTCAGTTCACTGGTAAGAGAGTCTGTCAGAGAGCGAGTTTATATTTTATATACTTTTAGTTATGATTTATATTTGGTATTAAATTTGTATAATATAAAATAAAGTTATACTACAGGCAGGGCCGTTGAATGCTTGAATCTGATTGGTTGACAAGTGTTCTAAGGTGTGTAAGGCAAGGCAAGTTTATTTATATAGCACATTTCATACACAATGGCAATTCAAAGTGCTTTACATAGAAGAAATTAAAATAATAAAAAGAAACAAGAATAATTAAAACAGTTTAGAAAAATCAAATGAAATACAATACAGTACAGTCGGACGAACAGTGGCACAGTGCTCATTCAGTAAATGCATAGCTAAACAGAAGTGTTTTGAGTCTGGATTTGAATGTGACCACTGTAGGAGCACATCTGATCTCTTCTGGAAGCTGGTTCCAGCATAATAGCTAAAAGCAGACTCACCATGTTTAGAGTGAACCCTTGGTATTTCTAGATGATATGATCCTAATGATCTGAGTGATCTGTTGGGTTTATATTCAGTGAGCATATCTGCAATGTATTGAGGTCCTAGGCCATTGAATGATTTATATACCAGTAATAATACTTTGAAATCAATCCTAAATCTAACTGGGAGCCAGTGTAAAGACCTGAGGACTGGTGTGATATGTTCATATTTTCTGGTTCTGCTCAGAATCCTGGCGGCAGCGTTCTGTATGAGCTGCAACTGTCTTATGGTCTTTTTGGGAAGGCCAGTGAGGAGTCCATTACAATAATCCACCCTGCTGGTGATGAAAGCATGCACAAGTTTCTCTAAGTCTTGTCTGGAAACAAAGCATCTAATTCTTGCAATATTTTTCAGATGATAGTATGCTGATTTAGTTATTTCTTTGACATGACTACTGAAACTAAGGTCTGACTCTAGTGTCACACCAAGATTCCTGACTTGATGTTTAGTTGTTTGACCCCTAGAGAGAAGGTATGCGTTCACCTTGAGAACTTCATCTTTGTTTCCAAACGCAATAACTTCAGTTTTGTCTTTGTTTAATTGAAGAAAGTTTTGACACATCCAACTGTTGACCTCATCAATGCATTGGCACAGGGAGTCAATGGGGCTGTAATCATTAGGCGATAGGGCTAAGTACAGCTGTGTGTCGTCTGCATAGCTGTGGTAAGCAATTTGGTTGTTTCTCATTATTTGGCTCATTGGGAGCATATACAGGTTGAACAGGAGTGGCGCAAGAATTGAGCCTTGAGGGACTCCGCATGTCATGGATGTCCACTCAGACTTATGGTCTCCTATACTCACATAATAACCTCTCCCATCTAAGTATGACCTGAACCATTTTAGGACTATCCCAGAAAGCCCCACCCAGTTTTCCAGCCTGTCAAGAAGTATGTTATGATCGACAGTGTCAAATGCAGCACTGAGGTCGAGTAGTACCAGCACTGATAATTTGCCTGAATCAGTATTTAAGCGAATATCGTTTATTATCTTTATGAGCGCTGTCTCTGTGCTGTGATGCGGTCGGAAACCAGATTGAAAATTATCAAAGTATCCATTCGAGCTTAAGAATTTGTTCAGCTGATTGAAGATAACTTTTTCAATGATCTTGCCTATGAAAGGAAGATTTGAGATCGGACTATAGTTGCTTAATATGTTCTTATCCAGATTGTTCTTTTTCAGGAGGGGCTTGACAACTGCAGTTTTCAGGGAGTTTGGAAAACTCCCAGAGAGAAGTGAGGCATTTACCACTTCTAGAAGATCTGCTTCTAAACTGTTTAACACACTTTTGAAAAAAGATGTGGGAAGTGTGTCAAGAGCGCATGTTGATGTTTTAACCCTCTGGGGACCAAAAACGCGCCCGCGCGTTTTGCTCGTTTTTTTTTTTAGCAATGAAAAATAAACAAAATGCTCTGTTAATTTTGATCTTTCATTTTCGTGTAATACATCAATCGATCCTGTTCAGTTTCTATTTTTTTTCTGTATACTCACAATACAAATAAAGTGTTTTGCTTTTTGACAAATAAAGAAAAACTAACATGATGCTATTTCTGCCTTCTCTCTGTCAGTAAACTCCCATTTGAAACGCGTTCGAAAATTATCTATAACTCCGCGAAAATTCAGTCAAACAGGCAAACAGACCCACGGGCATAAAGCTTGAGATCGCAGCTTTTAAATGAAGTAATTTATATAAAAAACAAATATTATCAGCTTCTGTAATCTGTATAAAAAGAGAGCGACTCCAGTCGAGCTCATTAGGAGCCATTCAAAAGTAATTTGACCACGCCCCGGAGAGCGCGTGCTATTCAAACGCAAATTCTGAGAACCATTTCAGTCTGTGAAACGCCCCCACATCAGCTGTAAACAAAGAGGCATAATATAGCCTACCTTATGGAGAAAATTTTCCGTGCTGATATGAGGAGCAGATCCCGCTGAGGAGTGAGGTAGGCTAAGTTATCCTTTCTCAAGTGTTAATGTGGAATAACGTTATGGAATAACGTTGTAGGCTTATGTAAACAAAAAGATGAATCGCGTTTCTATAATATGAATAGCGTTTCTGTGAGATGAATGAAGGGTACATATTTGTAAAGACTGTTTAGCCTAAATATGAATCGCGCGTCTGTGTGTGAAAGAATAAACTGCTTTTACAGTTACAGTTACTGCGTTACAGTCAGGCGAAGTATGAAAGACAACATTTTGTTGACTAGATTTGGGTACAGTTTTTACTGTAGAATATACTGTCACATCAAATAAGCTTTTCTGCTCATATATATAAAATACTATTTTGTCAAAAATAAAGTCATAGACTAAGATGTTCCAATGTTGGCTATATTCAAACTAATGAATACATATGATAAAATGTAGGCCTATAATCTTTTTTTTTTTTTTTTTACAAAGAAAGAGTACTTTTTTTGCAGAAATATTGCTGAAATTGTAATTATTGTTGTAATTGTAACCTTTTTAATAAAATAGCAAAACATATTTACAAGATAGATGTAAGCAAAATCTTAAATGGTCAATATAAGTCTTCTTCTAAATATATAGGCTATTTTGTCCTTGCATTGTGGCTCAGTCAGTGTCACACCTGAATGAATGGCTAATTATGCAGAGTCATTATGCAGAGTGGGTGGGACTGGGTAATCTAAGGTGTAAACTACTCCTCCCCCTCGCATATTGGCTTTCCAAGCAAAACCTGTTTTACACCATTTAAATCAATGTATTTTTTTTTTGTGAACGATAAAGCAAGACTATTTTCACATAATTTTGAAGCTAGAACTCCAAGAGAAAACATCCATTAGTCAAAAGTCTTGTGGGCACATATTTTGTATGAGTTTTGTGGTCTTATTTCAGCAACTTTCATTTTTATTTTTTTAAATAACCACGCATAAACATTATTCTCTTAAAAATACAAACATCTACATACATGTTGCTCGCATATTATGGTAGGCCTGTTTGTGCTATATAGAGTGAATTTACACCTTTGCCATTAACATGTTTATAAATAACTGAAAAAAGCACAAATGTCAGAGCATGTCAGAACATCTCAAGGGCCCCAAAAACAGCTTGGTCCCCAGAGGGTTAAGGTGCTGTACGGTTTCTACCAAAATTTTGCCATCAATTTTTTTGAAATCAGACAAAGTTACTACTTTTTCAGGTGGTCTGATCTGTCTGACCCCAGCACAACTCAAGGATGTGCTGATCACCTTTCTGATATTATTGATTTTGTCAGAGAAGAAAGAAGCAAACTCACTGCACTTGTTGTCTGAGAGCATTTCACTGGGAATCTGGCTTGGGGGGTTTGTCAGTCTCTCTACAGTAGCAAAAAGAGTGCGTGTGTTGTTTAAATTGCAGTTTATAATGTTTGAGAAGAAAGTCTGTCTAGCTTTGCCTAGTTCCATATTGAAAGCATGAAGGCTGTCTTTGTAGATGTTATAATGGACTACAAGTTTTGTCTTCCGCCACATGCGCTCTGCTTTTCTGCATTGTCTTTTCATATTTTGCACTGCTGTTGAGTTTCTCCAAGGTGCTTTTTGTCTGCCACTCTTCTTCCTGACTTTAACAGGAGCAATATCATCAATTATATTTTTAACTTTTGAGTTAAAAGAATCAAGGAGAAAATCAACAGAGTCAGCAGATATGCTTGGTGTTAAAGATATAGCCTTCATAAATAGTACACTAGTGTTCTCATTTAAGCATCTCTTCTTGACAGACACAGATCTAGCTTCAATGGCAGGAGAGATCAATATGTCAAAGAAAATACAGAAATGATCAGACAGTGCTACATCCTTAATAACAATCGATGAAATGTTTAGACCCTTACTGATAAGTAAATCTAGAGTGTGTCCATGATTGTGTGTGGGTCCATGTACATGCTGAGTCAGATCAAAAGTTTTTAAAACAGTTTTGATTTCTTTTGCCATATTGTTTTCTGCATTATCTATGTGAATGTTCAAATCTCCAGCAATGGCAAAACAGTCAAGCTCTGAGGTAATTGTTGATAACAGTTCTGTAAATTCCTCAGCAAAGGCTGGAGAGTATTTTGGAGGCCTGTAAATAATGATGAGTAAAATGCGTGGAGCACCTTTTAATACACTCTGTTACTGGCAAGTAGTGATGGAGAAATTTGGTAAAAGTGTATTATTTTCAGGGAAACGCACGGCTAAAGTAGTTCCAGGCAGGTCTTGACCGCATTACAGCTCCATATCACTTTGCGTAGTCAACTGTTATAACGGAAAATAGGATACAATTCATAACAAGAAAAGCCCCATACGCTTGATCTGCAATTTTCTATGTCTAACTTCACAATTAATGGAAACATGCAGTTTAATTTGAATAAATAAAGTATATAGTCCTATCTATAATCAATAGAAAATTAAACTGAATATAAATTGATAGTCCGGCTGCACGGGTTTTATAGCTAATATAACAAATAAATAATTATTGAAAAGGGCTTTGTGTTTCATTTATTAGGCTTGTCTACTGTCACTAATAGAAGAAAAAAAAAAGAACTAATTAATTAAAACGAATTGGATTAATAAATAAATAATAATATTGACGCACATGCTTCTTTCTCTCTCTCATAACTGCAGTAGTAACTGCATAAAGCCGGGACACACTCACTGTAAGGCCGGTTATGAATCTGCTGCAGTCGATGGACAGTCAGAGAATGTGTCAGCCAGTCGTTAAGTGTGTCTCCAGCATTAGTGTAATCTAATAACTGCACTAATAACTGCATTAGTCTGCTATCAGTGGCTATTTTTCTAGAAATTTTGTTTTTTGTAAAACTACTTTGTTCAATTTAGTAAAAAAAATAAAATAATTCTCCATCACTACTTGCCAGTAACAGAATTCATGTTTATGAAGACGCTCCTCTTCTGTTACTCATGTATAGATTCGCTTTACTCGCACAAAACACCACTCATTAATATTAGATTAAAAAAATACGTTACATTCTGATTGGTTTATTTAGTTTTACATAGCTTGTAAAAACGATTAGATTGATTTAAGAGTTTGCATTGATTTAATCACTTATACGCTTAAAACACAAACCTTTCTTCAGCCGAATCACAACAGATGCAGGAGCGCGGCGCAGCCTTATGACGTCACACAACCAAACCAAAATAAAAGTCCCGTTCACTCTCCGCTGCGTCTAAAATCACAAACGTACAGTACACAGACATTTAAAAAATATATATCTTATTAAAAAATATTAATGGAAAAAGTGTGTGATTCTGTCCAATGGGCAAAACTATGTTTGGGTGCAGAATCTTTTTATACCACATATTACAGTATTAATATGCAAATAGCTACAAGTATGTTTATAAGTTAAAAATACATGTTAAAACAGTGTATGATTTAATAAAACAGAATTCATATGATGTCCTTTTGGGGTGGGCAATATGACCAAAATTTTATTTCAAGACATAAGACATTTTAATTTAATAGTGATAATAATGCCGATACTCATGATGCGTTGCTCTGCATGAGGGAAATAACTCCAATAATGCCTCAAGCTGTACTTTTCTTGATTTTAATTGGAATTCCTTTTTATATTGTAAAACTGGGAATACAGAACACACAAAATACATCAATATACACACTAATAAAAGACTAAATACAAAACAAACTGCTGGCAGATAAATTAGCCAACACATTTCTGAATGACACTTCCAGAATGTGGATTAGCATGCTATAGTGCCGGGGTTTTAAACTGGGGGTCGCAGAGGGGGAAGAGGAGGGTCACGCAGTCAATATTGGCTACAGCTAAACTTACATTTCATGAATGACACACGTAAACAGGGGGAATGATGTACCAATGTTCAATAGAAATAGCTAAATATAGCTTAGTCAGTGTGAATTTTTTAATCGCAAAGGCTGCGATATTATTTAGCTAATATTTAATTAGCTAAATATGTCAGCATTGTTTCATGAAACGCGTGCGTGCGACTTCTTGTGATAATGTAACGCAGTTCAGATGTTATGGGAAGAAGGAGGCGGGAACCGGCGAACATTCAAACATTTTAATAACAAAATATAACAAATACAAAAATTAAAGCATAAGCCAGCAGCTTGGAAAACCATTGGTGGCAATAGTCTCTACGATTTATTTAGTCCCATACTAATAGTCACCACAAATTTATACAAATAAATGTGTCTAAATGTCCGTTTTGGAGAGTATTCACGTAAACACAGTCGGCTATGTCTTTACAGAACGTAAACAGTTGTGAGAAGAATATCGGATGTGCAATTGGATCTTAAAGTGACAGTGCGTAATAAACCTAATTACACTTAATTAAATTAATATTAATGCACTTAATATTAATCAAACAACAAAAGAAAAATAGAAAAGCATTCACTGCTCTTTAATAGCTTTAATAAGGATTAATTATATTTAACTGGGGGCAACAACCCAGCTAACAAAAATAAGTTGTCAGAACGTTTTGCTAACATTCCCATTAGGTTAGGAAAACATTATTTCGGCAGGTTTTTTGAACATTGAAAACGTCCAGTTTTTTTAATGTATTAATAAAGTTTTCTCTTGTTTAATGTGAACGTTACAGAAACATTCCATTCACTCATTTTGAAAATGTTCTTAAAATGTTATTTCTGAATGTTCACATCACTCTGAGGTGAGAGGATGGTGGCATCCAAAGCAAGGATTGGGCTGAAACAGTGCCAAAAAGAGAAGCCAACAAAGTGGGAGTACAAGCTTTTCATTTTGGCTGATTCAACCCATGGATACACGTTGGATTTTTTTATTTATGAAGGCAAATCCCCTGAAGGTCAAAATGGACAATGTAAGGGGCTGAGTTACGAATCTGTGATGGCGCTTGTGGATGAGAGGATGCTGGGAACTCGCTACAAGCTGTATGCAGACAATTTCTTCACCAGCCCATCACTTTTCAGAGACCTCCTCCAGAAGGGCATCTGGGCCTGTGGGAACATTGGGAGAAACCGGGTGGGCTTCCCACAAACTACTGAAAACAAGTTGCCCAGAAATGCTCCCCATGGGAGTATGCGGTGGATTGGAGACAACAGGCTCCTCTTTGTTGAATGGAAGGACACCAGGGAGGTGCTCATGTGCTCCTCCTTCCATTCAGCAGATGGAGATCACACCGTAGCTGGAGGATGGACAGAACTCACTGTACCTATACCTACTGCAGTGCTTGACTATAACAGGTGAGTTGAATTTATTCAGTGGTGTTGTGTATATTTTATTTACTTGGTTACATTTGCATTTTGATTTGAAATGTATTCTATTATTTCCACACAGGTACATGGGAGGAGTTGATCTCTCTGATGGCCTTGTCGGGTATTACAAAGTACTCCGAAAGACCAGGAAGTGGTTCCGCTTAATTTTCAACCACTTTATTGACATCACAGTGGTAAATGCCTTCATCCTGCACCAGCAGTTGGCTGCTGCTCATAACCAAAGAGCAAAAACACAGTGGGAATTCCGTGAAGATTTGGTTATGGAGCTTTCAGACTGGATGCCTTCAAGTGAGCCTGCTCCTCCTGCTCCAGCACCTCACATGACAGGAGAACCCTCAGGCTATGTCTGCCACAGGCCAATGTACACCACTAATAAAGGTGATGACCCCAGGCGAAGATGCCGAGTGTGCCATCGGAAAGCGCTTGTGTTCTGCCAGGGATGTGCATCGTACTTGTGTTTCCAAGCAACATGAGATTGCTTCAATTACTGGAATGATGTAAATAGATTGTAGTGTTCAGAAATTGTGAAAATCTTTATATATTTGTAAATAGTTGAAAAATTGGAAACAATTTGATATTTATTTTTCCAGTACTTTTATTTCATTATTATTTCATTATTTACGAGTCTTAATCAGGTTTCAGTTGCAATTTATAGAAAAGTGAATATGTTTGTAAATAAGGTAAAACAATTAAATAAAATCTCTCTCTCTCTGTGTGTGTGTGTGTGTGTGTGTGTGTGTGTGTTCACCAATGAACAAGTGTGTCTCCTAGTGGCCATTTGTGGTAAGCAGTAGCGTAGCCAGGAATCACAATGTAGGTGGGCCCAGAGAAAATCAGGTGGGCACAGCCTAAAAATGCATCTGTTATCAAAATAGGGCAACAGAACTACACCTGCTTGAATACACCACAGTTTAATCAGAGCACAAGCATGTATGTCATCATAAGCAGTGTTAAGAACATAACGATAAGAACAGCATTTCCACTGTGCGCGGCCACACCACACACACACGCGCATCTGACGGATGCAAAACAACACCATCATCAAATCAGCAGGACAGTAGTGGACAGTGTGTAAAAACAATGCTTGGTCATAGTCTGGCTCAGCGGCCACATAAACCACGTTAAATAAACAACATTGACTAGGAAACTGCATAAACGTAGATTGGCTTACTTTTGATGACTAGCTTATAACAGCAGACGACGGGGCTTAGAGTTGAACACTGCAATGATTTCGTCAGTCCAACGATTCAGTCAATTCTCTTTCAAATGAGAGCAGGGACAAAGAGAATTTTTGACACGAACTTTAGTAAGTTGCTCTGTTTCATTTTAGTTTAACATACTTAGCTAAACTTCAGTGTCCCTCTGTGAAATGTGCTCGTCGTTGTGAAGGGGGGATGGGCTGTTCGCAATCTGACTGCGAAATGCGCTACACGTGCATTTCGTCATCACCATGACAACCAAACAAGAATCAAGAAACATTAAGATTTATTTTTATAGTTTCAAGTATTGTGATAATCGCAACAGAATTCCCTCCTTAGGCTACCTTGTGAGGCCACTGACTGGATGGGCCTGACTGACAGGTGGGTGGGCCCAGGCCCACCCGTAGCTAAGCGAGTGGTGGTAAGACTAAAAGTCTCACAGAAACCTACATTTTTGAGATATGAAGCTGAAAATTTAAACACAACTCATTTAGACTTGTGGCTTTAACTTTAAAGCATTTTTTAGTCTGAAAGAGAGAGAGAGAGAGAGAATAGAATAAAACAAATATTACAGCAAAATTTCATAACAATAAACTTAAACTTAAATAACTTTTAGAAACATTAATATTTTTTAATTTTTTTCACTTCAACAATAATCCTCCAATTGTCTTCTTTCGAAAGAGACCAACCTTATGTCTGTATTCCAAAGCATTCATGAATTACAGCAGTTTAAGTTTGTATAGTGCATTTTCATGTCTATGCCCAAAAATGGGAGTGACAGTTAATAAAAGTGACATCTTAAAATAAAGTGTAACCTATTGTTCTTTAATTCATAGTTGAATAATCCAGAACTTTCACATTTGTGCTTTTTGCTTTATTATATTTTTCATTAAACACGTACAAACAAAGACGCATGAAAAAAAAGTACAATAGAGAGACAGGCTTGATGAACATTGTTTGAACAAAGTTCACATAGTTAGAATCACTTTTTAACCTTAAGTAACAATTAGGACAGTTGCAGAATTAAATCAAACAAAATGAAATTGACCTTAAACAGATAAGTGTTTTTTATATGAAAATAATAGATCCATTATAAAAATTAGGCTATATATGCAGATCAATAAATATTTGTTTAAAAAAAATTAGATGACTTTACAATTCATGTTTCCTTTAGGTAGCTACTGCTACTTTAAATTAATCTACATCTGTTGTAATTTGTGATTAGAACACATGACAACACACTAAAGACACAATATTATACAGTAATGCTGAGAAGAGAAGTCATCCAGTGAAACAGAATGTTTGATGAACAGATTGAATTTAGGATTTTATGCACATAAACATCTGTCAGTGTACATGTATGGTGATTTTTTTTTTTTTTTTTTTTTTACTAAACCACACAATTCATATGTATTATGTTCCTCTGACACAATTTTGTTATTTCAAATGTTTAGTAAGTATGTAAGTTTCGGTGCACTTTTATGATTTTAGTGTGTGAACGGAACTTTTATTTTGAAGTGGCGATGTGACGTCACAAGGATGCGCCGCGCTCCTGCACTGTTGTTATTCGGCTGAAGAAAGGTTCGTGTTTTTAATTGTTTAAAGTGTTTAAATCAATGCAAACCGTCCTGATAATGTTATAGTTTTTACATGAACTGTAAAACGATTTGAATAGATAATTGTAATGCTTCATCTGACACATGAGTAAAGTGCATCAGCATCCATATGAGTAACAGTTCATTTTCAGTAACACGAGTGCAATTGTTTACTTGTGTGATCATTTATTCAGGCTACCTATGCAATTACCTGTTCAATTACTCATCTATATAATTATTGATTTACTATCGCGGGAAATGAGAGTGCTGTCCATCATTTTGAAAGCAGAGATCATTACAGAAAGTGAAATTAAAAACTTTTGATTTCTGTTCCTGCATTAATCCTCTCAGACACGATAGCTGGATCTAACTCAACATCAGTTTATAGCGGTTTATCAACAGTCTTCATTTATTGCCTTAATATTTCTCTATTTCTCTTTGCCCATACATTATAATGAAAGTGGGATAGAAGAATAAAAAATGTTTTACTCTGTTTGAAATAAAGCTAAAGCTGCTTTTGATTTTCATCGATGACTGAACTATAAATAATAAATAGGGCTGTCACGATTCCTCGATTAAATCAGAGTACTTGATTTAAAAAAATCCTTGATTGCAATTTACCCGTGTCGAGTAACCAGTAAAATGTCTTATTCAATTTAATAAACAATAAAAAATGACTCCGTTTTCTAAGACTGCACGATGTATTAAAACCATTTTAAACCCCACACTATAGCATAGTGCTTTTGTGAATTCACAAAGGCTGCGTTTCAATTAAATAAATATATGCCCTGCACTTTTAATATGCGCTTCATTGTTTATTATGTTTGTATTTTAAAGTCATTTTAAAGGCTTTGGTCTATTTTTATTGCCACAAAAATATCAGATTACTCGATTAGCCTAATCATCAAAATAATGAATCAATTACCAAAAAGGGCTGACGTACTTCACTTCTGAGTGAACGAGACTGAGGGAAGTTAACGAGGGAAGGTTTGATTGAGACGCACTCAGAGATTTAGTTTTGAGTCTTTTTCTTTGTTAATTAATCTCTTCTTAAACAGGACAAACACACAGAAAAACTCCTGGTGAAGCGACTGAGATCCACGTGACACTATTATAAAGATGGCGTTTATTAAAGAGGAGAGTGAAGACGTGAAGATTGAAGAAACATTCAGTGTGAAACATGAAGATACTGAGGAACAAACAGGTTGGTTTGTCTGGATGGACTGTGGACTTCACAGCTGAAACTGAGACACTAGTGCTGTAACTCTGTTTTAACTGCATATAGTGCCTACATTTCTTAAAACATCAAATAAAATTCGATTCAAACATGAAGGATTTGCTACAGTGAGATTATTTATAATGTACAAACGACTCAAAATTCACTCTGATCAATTACAGCTTTTAAAAGCAAATAAGATGGAAACACATTTGTGTGGGCAGTGGAAGAGTCTGCTTTAGAGGGAAATGCTGCTGAAATAAATACTGCTTTTAGAGGGAAATGCAATGAATGCTGTTTTTATGTTTTATGTGATACACATGGAAGCTAATAATACTCAGGGGCCGTATTCACAAAGCATTTTATCGTACCACTAGGAGTACTCCTAAATCGCACTAAAATATTTTAGCTAGGAGTTTTCTCTTAAAAGTTATTCACAACGCCTTTCAGACCTACTCTTAGTAAAGAGTAAGGACAACTCCTAAACTAAGAGTGAGTCTTCATTGCTATGGATGATGTCATTACTCATGCACGAGCTTGACTGAAGTGACCACCTTGATTGGCTGATGATTGTAACGCGGGAATGATTCCAAACACCTCCCCTACGATGATGAGTGACAGGTGACAGGTCTGAGAATGCGTGCGCTACACAAGTAGTGCGAAGGACGGAAGATGATGAATAACTGAATAAATAGCCTAAATGAATAAAGAGTAAGGCAAAACAAATAGCCTAGTAGCCTAATGAAACATATGGATTGATGCAATATCTTTGCAACATTATTGAGTTAATCTGTCACTATATGCCTCTGCCTACGTTTGCAAAGAGAAGAACATTTTAATTTGAATTTATAATTAAATGTTACAATTAGTTTAGTAGCCTAGTTTTGGTTGTTGTTGGTGGCGTTATTGCATCTCTAGTTATGCCTACAATGCAAAATTGTTCCCTCGCGATTGGAAGCTCCTGTAGCCGCCGCATACGCATTTCAAAACATCACAACGTGAAATGCCACAAAAAGTGGTTTGTGAATAGGTCTTAGTGAGTTAGGAGTCCTCTCGACTTCTTTTAAGCTGTCCCAGGCTTAGGTGCTACTTTTAGGGCTAAAATGCTTCGTGAATTACTCTTAGTCAAAAAAATTAGGAGTCCTAAAGTTAGGAGTGACACGCCCATTATTTTTAGGAGTTGCTCCTAAATTCGACAGTTAGGAGCTACTTTTAGCCTTAAAATTCTTTGTGAATACGGCCCCAGAACATCATAAAATTCAAAGCAAATAAAAGCAAAATGCCATAATGTGGTATCATGCAATTTCCCAGAATAATGTATATAATAACTAAATAAAATGAAAATTACTAAAAGGTTCTGACAAATGATAATTGCTGCAGTCTATTTATTTTTATTTTTATTAATTAATTAAAAAAATAGGTTTGAATGAATGATTCACTCAAAGACTTCATTTGTTTCATTACTGTATGAATGAGCGTTTTATATATATATATATATATATATATATATATATATATATATATATATATATATATATCAAATCTCTTGACTGAATGATTAAATGAAAATAAGTTTTTAACAGTCACTTGTCACCACCTACTGGTGTAACGGTGCAACTGATACAATCTTTAGCTACTTTCAAAAGGATGTGGGCCTACTCTATTTTGATCGTAGATATCAGTGTTCATAGTATAATGATCTGAAGAAAGAATGTTGAAAAGACTATTTCAGGGTTTAATTTATATTTAGTATATTTTAATACAATATTTTTATATTTTTTACAAGATACATTTATACTAAATATAATTGATAATAATTAAAAATATATATATTCTGCTAGAATATTTAACTGGAATATTTAGTTAGACATACTGATGAACTAAATCAGGAGTGTCAAGCTCAGTTCCTGGAGGGCCACAGCCCTGGAGAGTTTAGCTTCAACCCTAATTAAACACACCTGATCAGCTGATCAAGTCCTTCAGGGAAAACTGCTGGGGTCTCATTTATAAAACTGTGTGTAGGATCCTTACTAAAAGTGTACGTGTGCCCAAAAGCCTGAAATGGCGTACGCCAAAAAATATTCAGACTTATAAAACCGTTCGTACGCCAAAACCTGCGCAGAATTCACTTTATAAATCCCAGTCAGCGGAAGATTGTGCGCACATGCGTCTCCACCCCGAAATAACCATATATGGAGCTTACAACGCCTAGTTTTACTATGCAGATCCTCATCTGCATATCATTTGCATATTATTCATCCACGTTTAACCGTACAAGACACATTACATTAATAAAAATCTAGTAGTTGCCTATCCTTGCCTTGTTTTTGAATACATAAATCAAATAGTGTAAATTAGGGATGTCAATTTTCACAAATTCCCATGATCGATCGTCGTTTAAATTAACGATCAATTAATCGATTAATCGTTAGCCTTAATACTGCGATATGCGTCTACTGCAGTGGCTATGACAGCATGACAGGGTCTGCAAATGCTGCTCAAAACGCTATGTTCCTCACCAAATCAATTAGAATGGTTTTAAATATAAATAAAGGGCTAGTAGGATTGTAAAATGTTTCGATGTGATTGATAATTAAATTAATTATTTAATAATCAAATATAACTACTTATACAACGTGTCACCAACGCCGCCTCATATGCGCTTAGAATGTTGTGGACGTGCTCTTCCTGGAACAACTGCACGCGCTGAATGAATCTGCTACCGTTAAACTGGAGCACTTTGCTAGCACGTTATTTATCTAAAAGAAACGCGTCCTATATGAGATTAATCAGATATATTCAAAATAAACATCATATTACAAATTATATCTGCACAAAATGACGCAAATTCATGCACAAGTGAACTTGAACTAATACGTGCCATTCATTCAGAACTACTCATGTTGTGGACGCGCTCTTCCTGGAGCAATGCGACACGGCAACTAAACCCAAATAATTCACAATGTTTTATTACAATATTGTTCTCTTTATAATGTTATGTAATATTACAGTCCCAATAGTCATTATTAGTCGTGCACTGCCGTTTGAGCTGCGCGCGCTGAAGCTGACGCTTTACTACAGAGTTAATTCTTAACCAAATGCATCCAATATGAGATAAATCAGATATAGATAGGCCTACAGACAATAAACAGTATTACAACTTACATTTGCACAAAACAAAAGGCTGCGAATGCACACGCAAACTTATAGTCATGATGAAGGTGTAAAATGGTCCCAAACATAACTCCAGCGCGCTCGCTTTACATGTTTCGCGGTTGAACAGCGCGCACACGCATGAAGACCTGCTTAATCGATGATCGATAAGTTGTATCGATTAAATGTATTATCGACAATTAATCGATCGTCGATTAATCGTTGACATCCCTAGTGTAAATACATTTCCAAGAAAGTTTTTCTCAATCTTTTCCACTTGCCGAATTGTATTTTTAATTGATTTATATTTTTAATGGAAACAGATAGGCCTTGGGCATTATTTGCACGAAACAATTTTCTCAGACAATCTGGTATTATCATGATAAGCAATTATCTCTGTGGTTAAAACATTAAAACACGTACAGCACGCCACAGGAAAAGTGTTCAGAAGCATCGCATCCACAACAAATATTTCTATTGATTGAATATAATTTTTTTTTACTTCTCAGTAATGATTTCATGTTTAAGTGTTTAACTCCATTAATTTGAATGGCATATTTAATCTAAATGTTTATATCATAAGTAAAACATAGTTTAAATCATTATTTTATTTATTTAAACTGTTATTTGCGTCAGTTACACTAAACGGCCCAACGAGCTCGCTGGCTCGGACATTTAAGAAGGGATGGATATTTGCTTCAAGTGACAGGCTTGGTGAGTGAAATTATATTTGTATTATCGAAAGCGATTATTATACGAAGTGATTCACTAGAATTAATCAGTTTTTCCAGAGCTACAGTACAGACCGTTTACGACGAACCTATTCAATCGAATAAATCGCACCTTACCAGCGCTATATAAGAGATGTTGTTTACCTCCGCTCACTTGTCAGTGTACAAATGTGACATGAAAAACAGAGATTGCCGCACTACACCTCTAATCGTTGAGGAACAGTAGCTTTTTACTGGAAAAGCTTGTATTAAAAGCAGAGCTCTTCTTAAAGCTAAAAGTGTTTGGAGCGTCACCGTCATAGTGCGGGAATAAGGACACACTCAACCTTATAGCTCGATTTAATTTCATTGTCATCACTTAATTTTGTAGAAATTGTTTACACACAAATCACAAGACTGTTGTTACCATAGAATAAATGATCACTGTAAAAAATGAAACACAGCACAGTATTATATGCATGGCTGGAAGGGGCAGCTGTTGATTCTAGGTGAAGTCCATCGTGGAAAGTCTGAGGATGAGACAGGGTGCCAAAAAGAATAATGTTAGCATAGATGCCATTCAGAGGTAAAGAGTGGGAGAAATTTGGGAACTATTAGTTGGAAAGCAAAAGTCAGCACACCAAGGCTCCAAAAATGCACAAATTTAATAATGGATGATGTTTTGAGACCGCAGGCTCTTCATCAGACAATTAAACTTTATTTTACAGTCCTTTTCCCCATGTACTATGTACTCATAGCAATTAAAATAACTGGGTAATAACTAGGTACTTAACCCTGAACCTACCTCTAAACCTAACCTTAACCCATGTAGTTACATTATATTACCCAGTACATTCTTAGGTAAGTACACTATAAGTCCACGTGCAACCCAATTAAAAATGTAAACCAACAAGCCTTTATACTGACTCAAGGATTACATAAACCTACTGATCGTAATACACTTTTACATGGTACGTCTTATCATCCTGCATCATTAAAAGCCTTACCCATCTCTGAATTTAGTTGTATACGTCATATTTGTAGTAGAGATAGGTTTCTACAAGAGCATATAAGGATGAGTGATTCAGTCTGCTGTCAGTCGTTTTATGAATATGTCACAACGTGAGTGTCTGGTTTAAAGGCTGAAACCCTTGAGACATCGAGTGAACTGTCATATTCTGTACTCGCCATTAATCAAAGACACAAAAGACGTTTTACTTAAACATTTTACTTGGACCCTAATCTCAAGAAATGCTTTGAAAAACCAGAACGTTTAGTGTACAAGAGACCACCCAATCTTCACAATATTTTGGTTAGAACGGATTTAACCTCTGCCTCGCAATTTTTTAATAAAAGTACCTTCCGGCAACTATATATGCGGTAACTGTCAACAATGTAATTTTACTTCTAAAAATCAAACTTTCAAACATCCTCATACAGCATTTTTTATTTTTAAATAGGTGTTACTATTTTGTGCAAAACTGCCAATGGTGATTTACATGTTGCGTTGTCCCTGCAGTCTTTGCTATGTGGATTAAACTAGTCGTTGTGCCATTAGACGTACCAGGGCTCGAGACTAACGGCGTCCTATCGTCCTGGGGACGATAGAAAATGTGTTTAGGACGAACAGAAATATTCTCCAGGACGCCTACAGGACGAAAGACATTTTTGTATGCGTGTTCATTTATTACTAGCCTATTAGGGTAACTTACTTAGAAAATGCCAAAATTAACCGACCAAGCGCTGACTACAACGGAGCGCGTCTTCTCATGCTGTTACTATAGTTACTATCACTGGCCAGCTACTCACCCGGAGACTTGTTTCGCGGTACATCTATCACATGGCTTATTTTCACAGACAAAAACGAGACGATAACTAAATAAAACTAGTTTTGAATGACAAAAACCATGACGAAAATCTATTGACATTTTCGTCAACGAATAAAAACTACACAAAAATGTTAGATAGTGACGATTTGGGAAGCGATCCAGTCAGAAGCATAGGTCAGAACTGATGTCCTGCGTTTGTGGTAGATGCGCACATTTGTACTGTGACATGCTGATCTACCCAGCGGCACACGGGTTGACATGCGCTGAATCCTGCATGTCTCATAAAACGTTAAAAAACTTAAACGTCTGGGAGAATGAGTAGAGCAAACATATAGATCTGAATAAGAGTGACGACGCAAAAAAAGAGCTCTATTCGGTACGGTTTTCTGTGCGCACACACCCGACCCGAAGCGTGCAGCCATGCACAGAGACACCTATACAGCGCGCGAGTACTGAATTGAGCTCTCTTTCGTGTCTGAGTGGACAAATACACACAACATTATGTCGAAATGTCCGTTTTGGAGAGTATTCACGTAAACTATGTTGGTTATGTCTTAAACAGTTGTGAGTGTATCGCATGTGCATCAGTGCAATTCTGGATCCGCATGTCATTGGACATGATCCGATGTCTTAAAGTGACAGTAGTGATAAACCTAATGCGGTCTGTGTCCTTAATATTGATCAAGCAACAAAAGAAAAAGAGAAAAGCATTCACTGTTCGTTAATGGCTTTAATAATGGTTCATTATATTTAATTCATACAAATAAATATGTCTGCTGCTTGAAAGAATAAAGAATGATGATATTTTTGAGATATGTAGTCAACAGTATTTATTTGTTATTTTTTAATTCAACCAACTCAAAAACGTTTTGAGCTGTATGTATTTTTATCTTATTTTTCGTATATGTAAAAAAAAAATAAAAAAAATTTGTTCTGCATGAATTCAAAAAAGCATTTAACTCTATTTTTTATTTAATCTGTTTTTTACCTGTTTACAGATAACTACTTTGAATGGAGCTAAATAAATATAATAATATATATCATAAACATTTTAATGGTGTTTTTATTATGTAACTAACAACTATAGATGATAATAACAAAGTACAGAAACAACATGTTTATTTTGGGACGGTTGACATTCACTTTAGGACGGTTCAAATCGTTTTTCAGGACGGTTCCAGGACGGAGGTGAAAAAAGTTAATCTGGAGCCCTGAGACGTACGCAATATGTAGGAGTCAAATGTCCATGCCTTAGAGTTCACATTAATAATTTACTTTTGAAACGTGAAACTTTGGGATTTGCACTTTAGATACTGTATCACCTAAGGGATTAAATGAAGATTTTGGTTCATGCCGGTATTGTTATTATTATTAATCTTGTTACTTTCACATTTAATATCTTGTATTTTTCATTTGTCTTTTGTTCCATGGCATTATGATTTTTTTTCTTTAGCTAATATAATGTGTCATGTGATCATTGATTAACCACCTGTGTAAGTATAAAGACTTGTTGGTTAAACTGTTTAATTTCTGATGAAGAGCCGGCGTGTTCGAATCATCACCTGTGTGAGAGTCCATTATTAAATTGAGCATTTTTGTAGCCTTGGTGTGCCAACTTTTTTTCTGTTTTTTATGATGTCCTTTGTCAAGCACCCAACTTGAGCACTTTTGCCAGTGATTTGTGTGCTTTTAACGTGTCCCTGTAACGAAGTTAGATGTTGTGGGAAGGAGGAGGCGGGAACTGGCGAACTTTCAAAGACTAATGATAAAATAAACAAATACAAACTGAAAGTAAAAGACAACAGCCCCTCACGGACGACTGCTGTCACATCAAATAAAACATAAACATCAAATAAAATCCAGGCCTGGCCTCTCTCGATCTCCACTGTCATCGCTCCTCCGTGAGAGATACGAGACCGGTGCGTCTCACAGGTGTCGCTCATTAGAAATCACGCCACCGTCCTCGCGCTGTTCTCCCACGTCCCTCAGCCTCGTCCTGCTCGCCACAATCCCGTTTTCCGGAACTGTGAGTTGACGAATGAGATTGTGTATATTTGGCTGAAAAAATGCATCTTTTCATAAGCTACATATAAACTAAGAGAGTCTGGGATGAGTAAGAAAGAAGAGACTGATTATCAGCACAGTTGTTGCTCCCGAGTAATATTTACTATTATTTAACAAGCTGTTTTATTGACTTCTTTCCGCGGTTAAAACACTGAGCGATTGCATGGGATGTGATTCATTTCAGTAAGTTTTACTGTACATTTCAACATACCTTCTGATGTTCATTCATGTTTGTTTATTTGAGGCTGTAACTACTAGTGAAGAGGAAGAGACGACTGATTCATATGAGATCAAAAATATTTCTCTATTTTTTTATTTTTATTGTTAACGTTGTCGATAATGACAACTAATCATTTCAGCCCTAATGGACAACTATCACAAAACGTAAACAGTTGTGGATCATCCAGGTAACATTTGAATAGGGTCATTGTGTAAATTCAACTATTATTTTGTCTTTCGGACTTTGTTAACATCTGTTATGTGAACTAGCTTATGTAGTACTAAATAAGAAAAACTACATATAATTATGATCCGTCTTCTATATGCCCTTCAATATTTTGAAGATTCTGCAAGTTGTATATAAATCTATGATCTAAACTGTATTGTTTTGTCAGAATCATTGTGCTCCCATTCTTTTGAAATCCATCTGTTCCTGCAATTCTGTGCTGGCGCTCATTCAGTAAAGTCTGTGAAGTTTATGAGATTTTCACCGTGCAATTACAGTCTATCATGGTTTCAGAGTGTGCTGTATTACACAATTTGATTCCATTTTGATTCATTTTGAAAATATTTCAGCTATGAATCAGTTTTTCTTAAGGAGGAAATGCTCCCAACTAAACAGTGAACCATCTCATTTAATAACTACTATACTGCTATAGGCTACTTCATATATGTAGCCTAATATACACTATATTGTCAAAAGTTTTGGGACGTCTGCCTTTACATGCACAGGAACTTAAATTACATCCTATTCCTTAATATGGAGTTGGCCCATCCTTTGCTGCTATAACAGCTTCAACTCTTCTTTTCCATAAGGTTTAGGTGTGTATTTATGGGAATTTTTGACCATTCTTCTAGAAGTGCATTTGTGAGGTCAGGCACTGATGTTGGACAAGAAGGCCTGGCTCACAGTCTCCGCTCTAATTCATCCCAAAGGTGTTCTATCAGGTTGAGGTCAAGACTCTGTGCAGGCCAGTCAAGTTCCTCCACACCAAACTCCTCATCCATGTCTTTATGGATCTTGCTTTGTGCACTGGTGCGCAGTCATGTTGGAACAGGAAGGGGTCATCCCCAAACGGTCCCCACAAAGTTGGGAGCATAAAATTGTCCAAAATGCCTTGGTATGCCTAAGCATTAAGAGTTCCTTTCACTGGAACGAAGGGGCCAAGCCCAACCCCTGAAAAACAATTAATTATGATAATTATGTCACTGAAATGAATTATATCATTTACTGGGTAAAAAATCATGACCAGAAATCGGGCCATGCCTACCACACATTTTCCAAGAGTGTGATGTCAAAGTGCCCTACTTCTTCTGAACCAGATATGTCCACAGGGCTCATGGTCCTATTAGGGATGGGACGATTACCGGTTTCACTATAAACCACGATAAAATGTACTGACGGTTAGTATTATCGTTAAAACCTTGTTTGATTATCGCGATTTTAATAACTCACTGTAAATCCTGTCCAGCCAGCAACGACCAAATTTGAGGTGTGGTCATATTTTAGCTTTTACAAAAGTCCGTCAAGGGAAAGGGAAACTTAATCGATGATGGTCACCCAGTCTGCAGAACATGCACAAAAAAGTCACTGCAATAGGGGGGAAACACTTCAAATCTGCCGAGTCGTCTTGTGTGACCATCATCCACTGTTGTATAGCGAACGCAAGGCAAGTTAACTTTGACCTCAATACCAAAACTACGTCTGGGAAATAATTGGGCACAAAATGTTGTTTTTAGTTAAAATATTTTCTCTCACTCACTTGAAATAAACATGAAGCTTCCGCAAAGAAAATTTCGCAGCAAGTGGCTTTGAGCCAAAGACAAACGATCAAGTTCAAACAAGACTATTTAGAGTGACATTTAAGGGATAATAATGTATATTGTACACTTATTAAACCGATTTTTATTATTTTTATTTTTTACCACATAATTACAGGGACATGAATTGAGATTAATGTTTTAAATCTTACTTGTTTATAAATTAATTTTGTACAGCGTACAAAACAATCGTCCAGACAAGATGATGATCACAACAATATTATCAAACTCTGTAAACAATAAATCAACTCCGATTTCATTTTCAATACAATCAAAAACGGAGACGCAAGACGGCAAGTTGTATTTCAATGAAGCGAGAGAGCGTGTCCGTTGTGATACATGGATTTGCGCTGTGTGCATAGAGCTGCTTGTTTTATTTGCTGTTTGTTGATTTTCAAATATAAAACTTGTTGAAATGTTTTCAGTGTGAGCATCAGTTATTTTTGAACACTTTCATCTCGCTTTAACAAAACCGTGATAATATTGATAATCACGATAATTTTTGTCACTATTATCGTGATATAAAATTTTCATACTGTCCCATCCCTAGGTCCTATTGTTCGTCTAAGGATTATTACTATGCTTTTTGGAGCTTTTGGAACTCTTAACATGCTTTAAAATATGTTAGAGTCATTTGCCATTGCTGCATATCACACATAGCTGTACGGATTTGTATTCGTACATGTATTGTTCTCATCGACACAAACAACTTTTTTTGACAATTGTTAGCTCAGAACAACAATAAGTGTTTGAGGCTTTGTATATTTGGGTGTTTTGATGCTCTTAGCATGTATAAAATTTCATGAAATTCTGCACACACATCAGAGTTGTCTGCCATTGGTTGTAGGAAACAGCTAAGACATGGAGGTAGAGCAGGGGCGGTAACTTCAGACCTGGAGGGTCACTGTCCTGCTAAGTTTAATTCCATCCCTAATGAAACACACCTACCTCTGTGTTCAAGAAATCATGAAGACTTTGGTTAGATTGTTCAGGTGTGTTTGATTAGGGATTGATCTAGACCAGGGGTGTCCAAACTCTGCAGAGTTTAGCTCTTTCCTCAACACACCTGCCCGGAAGTTTCTAGTACGCCTAGTAAGACCTTGATTAGCTGAGTTAGGTGTGTTTGGTTGGGGTTGGAGCGCAACTCTTCAGGACAGCGGCTCTCTAGGGCAGAACTTTGACCCAGAGTTAGATTGCTCAGTTGTGTTTGATAAGGGATCGATCTAGATCAGGGGTGTCCAAACTCTGCAGAGTTTAGCTCCATCTTGCCTCAACACACCTCTCTGGAAGTTTCTAGTATGCCTAGTAAGACCATGATTAGCTGGTTCAGGTGTGTTTAATTGGGGTTGGAACTGAACTTTGCTAGGCAGTGGCACTCCAGGAGCAGGATTGGACACACCTGATCTAGACTCTGCTGGGCAGTGGCCCTCCAGGAGTTGCTCATCCCTGACCTGAAGTCACCAAACTTGGTACGTATATTGTGCTCCTCAAGCCGGACAACTTTCAAAATCATGTGGATGTGGCTATTGTGGTTCAGGGACATATCTCCCAATTTACTCACTTACATCCATCTGCCCACCGTGTGACGATGGGGCTGTAGTGCTTGAGCCTGTTATACATTTTTACAGCTATTTGATGGGTTTGATGCTTTAAATGTCTAGATGTTTTGATGCCTGTTGCTTTGTGCCATTAAACTGGGGTTAACATGTATTTGTCTTTTTTTTACTTAGATCTGATGATGCTAAAAGAGGAGATTCAAGATCCGAAAGAAACAGAAGAGAAAGATCAGTTTGAGAAACATTATTTCACAACTGGAGAAAAATCATTTCGTTTCTCACAGACTTCACCAAAAAGAGCTCAAAAGACAGCAAATAGAAGCTATTTCACCTGCCAACAATGTGGAAGGAGTTTCACTCAAAAAGGAAATCTTAAATGTCACATGAGAATTCACACTGGAGAGAAGCCATACACATGTCAACAGTGTGGAAAGAGTTTCACACATCAAGGAACCCTTTATACCCACATGAAAGTTCACACTGGAGAGAGCCCTTACACCTGCAAACTGTGTGGAAAAACCTTGAATCGAAAAGGAAACCTTAAGACTCACATGAGAGTTCACACTGGAGAGAAACCTTTCACATGTGATAAGTGTGGAAAATGTTTCACACGTAAAGAGAGCCTTAATAACCACATGAGGATTCATGTAAAAGATAGCTGTTGTGTATGCCGTCAGTGTGGAAGGAGTTTCACAGACAAGAAACAGCTTAAGAGGCACGTAAAAACTCACTCCGGAGAAAAGTCTTACATGTGCCATCTCTGTGGAATGAGTTGCGCAAACAACACAAACCTTACAGTCCATGTGAGAGTTCACACTGGAGAGAAGCCTTACAGCTGCCAACAGTGTGGAAAGAGTTTCAATCGAAAAGAAAGTCTTAAGACTCACATGAGAAGTCACACTGGAGAGAAGCCTTTCAGCTGCAAACTGTGTGGAAAGAGTTTTACACATAAAGGAACCTGTTATACCCACATGAAAGTTCACACTGGAGGGAAGCGTTTCAACTATCTTTAGTGTGAGAAGAGATTCAGCATCAAATATATCTGAAAAGTCATTTGCAGACTTGTAGTGTTCTGAGTGGAGCGATTTAAAAAATCATCTGTGCATTCACTCTGGAGGAAATAGGGTACCCGTCGGTCCTTGAAAAGCTTGTAAAAGCATTAAATTAACTTTCAACAACTTTAAGTCCATTAAGGCCTGGTTTCACAGACAGAGCTTAGATTAAGCCAGGATTAGGCTTTAGTTCAATCAGGGCATTTAAGTAGCTTTTATAAACCTGCCTTAGGAAGAAAAAAAAATACATTACTGGTGTGTATCTTGAGACAAAACAATGGCACTGAACCACTGACTTAATTTAATGGTGTATTCACACCTGACATGTTTGGTTCAATTGAATCCAACTCAAGTTCGTTTCCCCCTTTGGTACGGATCTTTTGGGCAGGTGTGAACACAGCAATCGCACTCTGGTGCAGACCAAACAACCGTACCGAGACCCAGCTGAAGATGTGGTCTTGGTCTGGTTCCAAACCAACCAAACATGAGAGCATGTTCTCTCCGCCGGAACCATCTTGCAGCACATCTTCGTCTTTGCAAAATCCTAATTACAACATAGCATAGATTACTTATGCAAGCAGGACGAGGCCGAGGGCCGTGAGAGAACGGTGCGAGGCCGAAGCTGAATCGGCCTCTTATCTCTCATGGAGGAGCCACGGAAGCATAAAAGGAAGAGAGCGACGACAGTGAAGGACGAGAGAAGACCAGGCCTGGACTTTTATGTTATGTTTTGTTTATGTGTGTGACGGCAGTCGTCCGTAAAGGGCTGCTGTTTTTACTTTCATTTTGTGTTTTTTTATTTATTAAATTGTTTAAATGTTCCCTGGTTCCCGCCACCTCCTTCTCATAAATACATATTTTTTTACAATGACATTGTATCATATGATGCTCATAAGTTTCTTCATATTGCGTTAGTAGCTGATAACACCAAATCAGAAAAAAAACGAAACACTTTGCACTACGTAAGATCTCCATGATTAGCCTGTTTTTGCACTTCATGCTTTTCCCTGGTTGAGAATTTCTGTCCAATGAATGGATGACTTTAGCACACGTTTGGTTTTGTTTACAACTTTTAGTTCACTTGCTAAAAAGGCAGTGTGAAAGTGAACTAGCAGACTTTCTTGGTGTGAACTTTGACTTTCCCTAACTTTCCCTAAGATATGTCAGTGCTAGTTGCTTTCAGTTAATACAGCTTTAACATGCATTTTAGTCTGGGATAGGCTTAAGCCTTGTCTGTGAAACGGGGAGGAAGTCTCAAAAATCATAAATAGGAGGGGAAAGTCTTAACTGTTTGCAAAGATTTATAATTTTTGAAGCACAAACAGGACATGCTTGGAAAAGGAAAACATGATTTTGCATAACAGAGCTGCTAGAGTGATTCGGGTGTGTTTAGTTGGACAAGAAGTTATAGGGGAAATGTAAATTTACCAGCAAGTGGCTTGAAAATATTAGAACCAGTACCAGTAAATGATTTGAAAGCCCGTTGCAGCATTTGTAAGAAATGCCTTAAATGTGGCTCTATGGGTGTTAAGGCCGTGGAATCGCACATGCAAGGAGAAAAGCACAAATGATATGTGCGATTTCGGATAGTGGCAAATCATCACTCATACACCTCTAACAACAACTCCGACTTGTTTTTAAAGCAAGTGTTCCCAAGTCCGAGCTTGTAAAAACTTTTACATGTGGACGAGACCAAACTACCTACACCACCAAGTTTGGTTTAGCTCAGTGTATATGTTTTGTTACTCGCTTGTTTCATTGCTATGATTTATATAATTTTATTATTGGCTTTGCAATAATGCAGGTGACCAGATTGTCCAGCATTTTCAAGATTTCCTGTCTCTTGAGGGAAAGACTAATTTTCCTACTTCCAGCCCATGGACACAGGACTACATGTGTTCTTGCATGGATTCTTCAATCAGTCATACCGGGAGCTTTGGGCTTTTGGTCAGAAACTCCTTTTTCATAGAGGGGTTTTCAATGTCCTACTGACTAAAGGACTACTAGATTCTTAAGCTTTAGCTAGGTCTCAGTACCGTTTATACTTTGACCAGAAAAGGAGGGAAAGAGACAACAGTGTACAAACTCAGAGAAGGATACATTCATGTTCATGAATATGCGAAACAGGTTGCATTGCCAAGAAGTAATCATTTATACTAATTAAAACTAGATGTACCGCATCGCGGTACAAAATATGACCGCCGCTCAGGCCTGCACTGGCTTTCCACAAAAATAAATGACGTGGAGTAATTTGGCTGTATTGCGTGTTTATGTATATACCTAAAAAAAGTAATAGTATGTGCATGTCTGTCTGTGTGTGTGTGTGTGTGTGTGTGTGTGTGTGTGTGTGTGTGTATGTGTGTGTATTTGTGTATGTGTGTGTCTGTGTGTGTGTGTGTGTGTGTCTGTGCGTGTATGTATGTGTGCGTACATGTGTGCGCGTGTGTGTTTGTGTGTGTGTGTGTCTGTGCATGTGGATTTGTATGGGTGTGTGTCTGTGCGTGTGGATGTCAGTGTGTGTGCATGCTTGCGTTTGTTTGTATTCCTGCATGTGTGTGTGTGACAGTATCATCCTAAACCAGCAACCCTTCGCTCAACAGCACCATCTACAGGCCGATGAGTGTACAGTCACTAAATGTGCACATAAATGAATTTATTTTATACCCCCCCATGGATGAAATTCTACAAAACTTAGCAGAGGATACCCCCAGAGGTTGTCAAGTTAATCATACACATGAAATATGGTGCAGTTCTGAACATCTCCACTGAAGATAGGGGCGATTAAAGCAGAATAATATTGCATTTTCATTTTTTATAGGAGGGGCGCAAATCACAAATGAGTGATTATGGGCTAGGTTGATGTGCCATAAAAATTTCTTCATCCTCGGTGCCACGGTTCAGGTAGTTATTTAGGAAAAACTGCATTTTTTTGGGTTTGGGGGGGCCCAGCGCGGGGGGGGGGAGTGGCCCCCGGGGACCAAACGAAATTTTTCCTTAGAAGTCTAGTGGGGCTACATGCCCACCAAATTTCATGTTCCCCGGTGTTTCGGTGTCCCTGGTATCGTTGACGAAAAATTTACGGGGGCCCCAGCGCGGGGGGGGGAAGTGGCCCCCGCGGACCAAACGAAATTTTTCCGTAAAAGTCTAGTAGACCAACGTACCATAAAAATTTCTTCATCCTCGGTGCCACGGTTCAGGTAGTTATTTAGGAAAAACTGAATTTTTTGGGGTTTGGGGGGGCCCAGCGCGGGGGGGGAGTGGCCCCCGGGGACCAAACGAAATTTTTCCGTAAAAGTCTAGTAGACCAACATACGATAAAAATTTCTTCATCCTCGGTGCCACGGTTCTGGTAGTTATTTAGGAAAAACTGAATTTTTTGGGGTTTGGGGGGGCCCAGCGCGGGGGGGGAGTGGCCCCCGGGGACCAAACAAAATTTTTCCTTAGAAGTCTAGTGGGGCTACATGCCCACCAAATTTCATGTTCCCCGGTGTTTCGGTGTCCCTGGTATCGTTGACGAAAAATTTAAGGGGGCCCCAGCGCGGGGGGGGAAGTGGCCCCCGGGGACCAAACGAAATTTTTCCGTAAAAGTCTAGTAGACCAACATACCATAAAAATTTCTTCATCCTCGGTGCCACTGTTCAGGTAGTTATTTAGGAAAAACTGCATTTTTTTGGGTTTGGGGGGGCCCAGCGCGGGGGGGGAGTGGCCCCCGGGGACCAAACGAAATTTTTCCTTAGAAGTCTAGTGGGGCTACATGCCCACCAAATTTCATGTTCCCCGGTGTTTCGGTGTCCCTGGTATCGTTGACGAAAAATTTAAGGGGGCCCCAGCGCGGGGGGGGAAGTGGCCCCCAGGGACCAAACGAAAATTCAGTAAGGTGACAAAAAAAAAAAAAAAAAAAACTTTGACAATCCCTATATGACCGGCTAGCTACGCTAGCGGCGGTCATAATAAACAGCAAAATGTAAATATCCAGGGCACCATGTCAAGGCACTAACACATCAACAAATTCTAAATGTCTGACAGTACATACGCTACTTGGATGATATGTAAATCACATGTTTCAGTGCATGTTTATGAGTAACAAAATCTTTAGAATTTTATAACTATAGAAAGAAATGCCAAAATATCAAAGCACCCAGGCTGGATCCATTTGCAAACTTTATTTATTTTTTTTAGTTTCTGATATTAACAGAGGTGGAAATGTCTGTACGGAAGGTCACCCAGAACACCCTAGCAACTGCATAGCACAGCTGAGAATATCCTAGCAACACTTTAGCAAAAAAACAGAACATTCTGACCCAACTTCAAACTTTTTTTAATTTTAGGACAAGAATTTAACTTGACTTTTAAACAAGCCAACATAAAGTTTTTCAGTCTAGATCAGCGGTTCCCAAACTTTTTTTCCTGCGCACCCCCTTCTATGTCCCAACCGGGTTGGCGCACCCCCAATCCCCGCTTAAAAAAAAAAAAAACGCAACAAAGCTTTGTTTTATCGCCATATAAAGACTCATGTTTAATCATGCGCAAATAACCAGAACACGCATGACAATAACAACATCAACAAAGTTTCAATATAATGCAACAAAGCTACGCACAAGCTTCCACTTTTAAGAGGACGAGTGACAGACACAGGCTCAGTAACAGAAAGCACGGTTATTTTCAGCCGCGTAAAAGAAACATTGCAGCAATATTAAATGACCGTGGAGCTAGCATCATCATCATCATCATAACACAACGGTTATGGAAATTAGAACGACAGTACATTGAATTGCAATGAAGTTACAAACGATCCACAACATTAAATAGAATAGGCTCCGAAATAGATAAAATAAATAAAAACGAGGATCAATCTGATACTTTTCAAGTGCGACTAAAATTAGCCTACACACGATCCACAACATAATTAAGTAACAAAGAGCATAGGCTCAAACATAAAATAAATTAAAAGAGGATCCATCTGGAACTTTTCAAGTGCAGCGCAAAAGTCGCTCAGCCTGCTGCGAGAGAGAGAGAGAGAGAGAGAGAGAGAGAGAGAGAGAGAGAGGGAGGGAGGGGGGTGGGGGCTGGGAGACGGGGAGGAGGATGTATTAGTATTCCCAGTAGGCCTATATGTGTAGCAATAATATCAAATACTTACCCATATTAATGCGACGGGTGGGCTTGCATCTTGGCACAAAGCTCTCCGAAGTTTGGCGCAATGGAAGACAGTTTAAGCCTCAATTCCTTCTCAACAGCATCCAGTCTTTGCCGATGTTTCGTTTTAACTGCTGCCATAGCAGAGAAAGTTGTGGCGAAGGGCATCAAAACTCACAAGGCTTGCTTTGCCAAGACTGTGTATGATGTCAGTGACTCTGTCCAAAAATCCACAAGTGGCTTTCGTTTGAACTGTAACTGCAGTGCTCCATCAGATGACAGCTCGATCAGCTGCTCCTGCTCGTGAAATGACAGCTGTGGGACCTGGCAGGGAAACTTCAAATGGATTGCGAATCCAAGCGCGCGATGTGTCCATAGGTGGGAAGTGTTTCCGTAGATGCTCTGCGAGTTGGTTGAGGTGTTCAATTATGAGACTTTTTACATGCTCACCCAGGTCCACGTCATTTTCCCCCAAGAACTCGTGAAGCGTAGGGAAACACAGTTGTGTGTTCCCACTCACACAACTCGCCCAGAACCGTAGCTTCTTTATCATGGCCTCAATCATGGACTTGAACACAGTTACACTGACTCCCTGCAGACTTAGATTGAGTTCATTCAGAGCTGAGAAGATGTCCGCTAGATAGGCGAGCCTTTTCAGAAAATCTTCGTCATGCATACTGGAGGCCAAATGAAATGGATTCTCCTCAAAAAACTGCTGCAATTCGTGCCGGAGTTCAAAGAGCCTTGTCAGCACTTTGCCGCGGGACAGCCAACGCACCTCTGTGTGCAGCAGCAGTGATTTGTGTTCGCTGCCCATCTCATTACGGCTGACTAGTGTAGCCAGGATGTCTTCAGACATGGCATCAATGCGGCGTGACACAGTGTTATTGGACACAGGAATCATGTCCAACTTTTTTGCCTCTTTCACTCCAATCATACACTCCACCATCTCTTTGGCCGCTGGCAAACACACGTCTTCGGCAATTGTGTGCGGCAGCCCCTTTCTGCCTACTCTGTAACTGAGCAGATAATAAGCCCGTAATGTGTCTTTCGTAGACCCAACGCATGAATGAAACTGCATTTTTTTTTTGGCTTTTCTGCAACTCCTCCAACTTTGCTTTAAAAAATGTAAGGGGCTTTTGACTTAAATTGCCATGTTTCGTGTGCAGGTGACGACGGAGATAAGACGGCTTCAGACAGCTGTTTTCTAGAACTTCACTGCACAACACGCACTGAGGCTTCGGGCAATCTGTATCGCCGATCCAAGTGAAGCCCAGACCCAGATAATTGTCATCATATTTCCTTCTTTTTTTTCCCCGTCTGGTGTTCACCCTCATCACCTCTTTTTTGCCATCTCCTTCCCTCCTCTTCGGTTTCCTCCGGCGCATCTTCCCGCTCATTTTCTTTCTCTATTATTCTCTCCGTCTCTGTTGCCTCCAAATCCTCACTCTCTCTTGGTCCCTCTCCTCCTTCGTGACTAACAACTTTATCATAAGACGTCCCACTTGACAGTTTCCCTGATTTCAGCCAGTTAAGCATATTTATAATATATATATGGAATGAATGAAACGAGTTGGCGCTCATAGCCTATAGCCTGCAGTGCATAAAAGAAGAGCAGTGCGTAGAAGACAGCAGCTGTCTTCTTCTACGTTTCTATCAAAAACTAATAAATTATAGTTTTTTTATTTAAAATAAAAGGAAAAGGAATTTACAAAGGAAATGTTTGCTGTTAATGTTTTTTTATTGTATGGAAAAACCCACTTAAAAAAACAGACCGCCATTTCATTTTTCCTCTCGCGTACCCCTGGGGGTGCGCGTACCACACTTTGGGAATCCCTGGTCTAGATAATTAAAGTGTATCTTCACAGATTTTCATCCTGCTTTGTATTGTTACAACATTGATAGTTTATGTAAATGAATAATGTCATCCAGCTGTCTTTTGACAGCTTAAGGGCTTTTGTGGAAACTATAGATTATACTTTAGCATTTTCGTATCAACACCCATGGACAGCTGGATCGACAGAGGTTTATTAACAGAACAGTTATTGTAAGGGTAGGTTTATCGCTGAAAACATTCTTCTTGTCTTCTCTTTAAACAGCATTATAGTAAAAATGGAACACTCTGGCAACAGTTTTCTTACCTGTATACAAAAGCGTTTTGCTTTGGGAAGTTGTGCGAAACTTGATGGAACGGCAATTTCTTTGAAGGGATACTCCACTTTAAAATGAAAATTCTGTCATCATATACTCACCCTCATGTTGTTTCAATCCTGTATGAATTTCTTTCTTCTGCTGAACAGAAAGGAAGATATTTAGAAGAATGTCAGTAACCAGACAGTTTCTGGTCTCATTGACTTCCATAGTAAATATTTTTTCCTACTATGGAAGTCAATGAGACCAGAAACTGTCTGGTTACTGACATTCTTCTAAATATCTTCCTTTCTGTTCAGCAGAAGAAAGAAATTCATACAGGTTTATGATGAAAGAATTTTCATTTTAAAGTGGAGTATCCCTTTAACTAAAAACACTACTGAAGTTTTTCAGATTTTCCGTCTCAGCGCTATCTCCATATTTACGATTCTTTGCAGCCTTTAGCCGCTGCTTACAACGTGCCGGATCCATCACTGAAAACCGTAAGTAACTCACTCCCACTAAAATTCTTTGAATTCTTGCAACCGGGAACAATACAAGTCGACACCATTGTGATTTAAAAGTTTGCTAAGTAGTTCCTACTAAAGCAAGGTGGTATTTAATTCTGGTAAGCATAGCAGACTGGCCTTTGACGACAACGTGCCCAGTGCATTATTGGTGTTTTCCCTACCTATTTGGCAAACGGGAAGATAGCAGCCTTATTTCTGTTTTCTCTAGTCAGCTAGTACCAATTTTAAAATTTTCTAGTGTAGGCAGCCAAGCTTTTTTAAAAGCCCATTTTGCCGGTGGTGAAGTAGCCCTTTAAAATGAACTCTGTTATCAGTTTCTGTGATCGCGATCTTACAGAAGCCCTGAACTGCAACGTGGAAAAAAATAAGAAAAAAATCGGTGAGATTAAAGTTGAAATTCTCAGTTCTCGCACATGCGCTCTCGTGGACTCACATCAGAGGCCCAAACGGAAGAAAATGAATAGTTGAATAAAGTAAGTTTTTTTTTTTTTTTTTTTCGCACAAAGTATTCTCGTTGCTTGATAAACTTAAGGTTGAGCCACTGTAGTCAATTGGACTATTTTAACGATGTCTTTACTAACTTTTCTGGGCCGGCAGATACAATTACCTAGCAGCCCATGAAGGAGTGAACCAGCTCTCAGATTTCATCAAAAATAAATTAATTTGTGTTCCGAAGATGAACGAAAGTCTTACGGGGTTGGAACAACATGAAGGTGAGTTATTACTGACAGAATTTTCATTTCTGGGTGAACTAACCCTTTTAACTCATGCTTGTTAATAGGTGTAGGGAACTCAACAATTGCAGAACCCTTAGCTTCTATTGGTCGCACCTGACCCTGTCTCACACATTTACCAAGGTATACAACTACAGCTTTAGCAAATTCACATTTTGCTAAGTTTAAGGTTAGTGAACCATCAGCTAACCATCCAAACACTTCATCCAACCAATGTTGTTTTCGTCAACGATGACGATAACGAAATGATTTCGTTGACGCACCTTTTTTTTTATGACGATAACGCGACGATGACTAGCTAAAAATGGCTCTAAGGTGACTAAAACATGACGAGACGTTTTCGAGTTTTCGTTGACGAGACGAGACGGAACGAAAATGATTATAAGTCTGACGTTCACAATGCATGTCATTTCTGCCTAAAGGCCAATTTATACTTCTGCGTCGGGTGCGCGTAGAAGGTACGGCGTAGCATACGCATTGACGTGTACCATACGTCGTACCCTTCGCCGTACCCTGACGCGCACCTCCTCAAAAATTTAACCGCAAGATCTGTGATTGGTCGGCTGGATAGCATCGCGTTTCCACCTATGCATTTCCGGAATGATCTTCTGCACTCTGCACCGCCCGCCCGCCATTTTTAAATTCCGAAGATCAGTGAAGAGCCATGGAAATAGACCAAGTGACCGAGAGATTGCTTGAAGAAGTGCGGAAATACAGCCATCTGTATGACTCAGTCGCCATTGCTCGTAGAAACCTAAACTCAAAACAGCCGCGAGGAATGTAAACACAGTGGAACATTAAAACCCACCCGCGCCAACTAGCGTTTCGGCGGTGTAACTGCAGAGCAACACAGACATTCGCAGAAGTATAAATGCTCACGACGGCGTCGCCTACGACGTACACTCGACGCAGAAGTATAAATTGGCCTTAATTTGCATGAAATCTGTCTGTTTTGAGCAAAAAAAATAAGTATCAGCAATGCTGCCGCTTCCTATCCTTGTTTTGGGTACGCCCACCACCCGGCTGCCACCATGCCACGCATCAGATTCCACACAACAACAACACACCTGCGGCTGCGGCTAGTCACTCGCCACACATCTTCGATATGAGGCGCCGGACTGGACAAAAGTGAAACGAACTGCGCGAGAGAGACCGAGTGTATGCGCGAGAGAGACCGAGTGTGTCTGCGCGCGAGAGAGACCGAGTGTGTCCAAGCATTAGTTTAGTGGGCTAATTGGTACAAAGTAATATATAATTATTATATAACTTAGATTATAACATAAATTATTATTTAACTAATTATATAATAAAGCCACGATTGCCAAAGTAAGAATGTTTTTATTCCTGGCTTTTTTTTGTTGTAAAACAGTGATTCCACTGTTACCACTTTATCTGTGTGTAATGTTGTAGTAGCTCAAAGTTTTTTGCTGTTTAAACTGTAAACCATTCCTTTATTACTGTGATTACTAGTGAAAATAGCCAATGTGCTGAAATTTTAGAAGAGCATCAATTCATGGAAAAAATATAACTTGAAATATGGGGATGAAAGGTTTCTGACAATGAAGTAGCATACAGCTTGGCAGCACTGCATCTCCATCAATGAGAAAGTCTAGTTTATTATGCAAAGGTTTTAAGGTTAACTGTTGTTTTATGAATTGCAACACTTGCTACAACCTGTCAAACCTAAGCCCATTTCCAATACTTTTTAACCTAAATTAATTTGTTAAAGACTACTTTTTTTTTTTTTTTTTTACTAAAATTGACTAAAACTTGACTAAAACCTTTTTGTGTTTTCGTCGACTAAACCTTGACTAAAACTTTCAAGTTTATAAGTGACTAAAATGTGACTAAAACTAAAAAGCATTTTCGTCCAAAAGACTAAGACTAAAACTAAAAGGGCTGCCAAAAACAACACTGCATCCAACTTGATCAAATGATCTTCCCATGAGTTGGAGTACACCACAACATCATCCAAATAAACTGCAGTATTCTGCAGTCCTGACAATACGCGGTTCATGAGTCTTTGAAAGGTGGAAGGTGCATTTCTCATGCCGAAAGCCATAACAGAGTATTGCAGGAATCAGGTGTTATGAATGCTGATATTTCTGAAGCACGAGGCATTTGGGGAACTTGCAGTACCCTTTTAGCAAGTCTAATTTTGTGACATAGCATGCACTACCAACTCTGTCTACTCTGTCTAAAGATTTAGGCACCGATATATAAGGGGACTTTGACTAGGCAGAGCCAAACCATGATCAAGTAGATATTGAACTTCAGATTTCATAAAATCACGTTTCCTTGGGTTCACTTGGTAAGGATGTTGCTTAATTGGTTGACTGTTACCTACATCAATTTCATGACATAGTACAGTAGTTTGGGATGGCACATCAGCGTAAAGGCTGGGATATTTACCAATCAAACTACTAATGGCTTCAAACTCACTTGCAGACAAATGAGAAAGGCAGGACTTTAAGTTAGCCAAAACAGCAGAATTCTGTGTACGGGCACACAAAGTTTGAGCAACTTTTGCCACCAACCCATCCCCATTCCCTGGGGCTTTCCCAGCTTCCAAGCGAGGTCCTTTTTATTCCTGTCTCTACATTTTTTTTCTGTTCGTATTATTTATTTTATATAATTGGCCTTAATAAATTCTGACTAAATGCCTGGTGTGGTTCTATGCACAACAAAGCAAATCTTTTATCACATAACTTGATTTTTAATATACGAGACATATTAATTTTGTATTTAATGTTATTTATTCCATAACTAAATATAGATTATATGAAACATCATTGTAATGTAAAGACAACCAAAAAAGAAAAGAAAAAGAAAGGTTTATTACTTTTGGAGGCTGGCTCCATTTATTTATTAAAAAATAAATAAATACTTTTACCTTGTATACAAACATGGAAAACCTGTAATTTTGAAAAGGTTAGTGACTCAGAGTTTAAACTTAATACATGTGCATGTTGTGGACCTGACAGCCTGGAACTGAGGCTGACAACCTGAAAAAAAAAAAACACGAAATATTATAATGGAGGAAAACAGTTTTTAGAAAGACATGCTCTTTATTCATTCGATTCACATGACGTCACTGTAGCTTTGCGCCGCCATCTTTGCGACCGACGGTCTCAGTAATGCCTGCAATATGTTGTGCAGTTGGCTGCAACAACAGCCGAAAGAGGAACCCTGAACTGGTATTTTATTCTATACCAAAAGAAGAGAGAATCATTTATTTAAAAGACTTGAAGTCTCATGTTAGTTTGCGGTTAATTATATTTCCATTATACTCTTAGTGGCCAACATTATACAGACAGATATCGACAGATAATGTTTTGTCTTCATTTTATTGTTGGATCTGTTTAAATGCATTTTATCATGGTAAGTTAGTAAGATTTGGGGTTGTTTTGAATATAACTGTATGTCTGTCTGTTAGTTAATACCTAACAGTTACCTAAATCTAATAAATATTTTTCTGAAGTTCATAAAGATATTGTCTTCGTCACATGCGCTTTAGATGTTATTTTGTGTAAGTAACGTTAACGTTAGCTCTGCAGACGATGCATAATCTCAGCCTTGAAATGCATATTAAAGGACTAGTTCTTCCAAAAATGATAATTCTGCCGCCATTTACTCACCTTCATGCGCAAATCCTTAAGTTTACTTTCCGTGGAAGACAAAGGGACATTTTTGAATATGTAGCCTAATGGAGACTCTTCTTGTCGATGTAATGAAAGTGAATGAGTAACGTTAGCCTACTGGGGGCTGTCACGCAAAAATAATAAAAATAAAAGACAAAAAAACATCACAAAGGTATCATAAAAGTGATCTAATACGACTCGTCCGTTATATTAATATCGTTATTTATTCATATGATAGCTTTATGTGACAAACAAACTGCAATTTAAGTCGTTATATTATAATCACTGATGAGTTTACCTCTTGATAGCTTTTAATCGCAGTCGAATCATTCAAAAAGATTCGACTCGAAAGATTCTTTCATTTCGATATTTGTGTGTATTAAACCTTCTTCTCTGTAATTGAACATCTGTTCTTTCGGACAGATATGGCAGTCTTTTATGATATTCGGCTGATGGACGGATTAGATGGATTCATTCATGCCAGCCGAACAGCTGCAGATTCATAGATTCATTCATGACATCGCCTCGACTCTCATGAACGCGCGCCATGAAGCTCTATTAAGTATTTCTATATCATGAAAGGCCAATTGGGGCAAGCCTGGGGCAGATAATAATGGACTAAAGAAAACTGGGGGTAACAAATAAGGATCGGAGCCTAAAATAGAAATGTTCTCCCGGTATCTCTGTCTCTCTCTCTCTCTCATTCAAATAGGCAGTTTGGGCGGCCACAGCGGGCGAGTCGGTCGCAAATATGGCGGCGTTCTATTTGTAGTGACGTAGGTGGCATCCCAGCCGTTGTGGGGAAGTCATGAGGAGGACTTCAAATGCTACTCCGTCGGCTGCCATGGTACTGCTCCCTCAGCCAAGAAGTGTTCCATGAAAACCTTCCTCACCTGGAGTGCCCCTCTGGAGGAGTTGTTGGCTGCAACTCGACCCAGACCTGGCAGTGGCTCCTCTCCAGCATGCCCCGCACCCCTCACAGCAGGTGCCTCTCTCCCTTCCGAATACCTCATGAAGTTGTGGAGAACACACGTCGCCTTCACACACTTCTCCGCAACTTCAGGGTGGACCTCGATGAGGCGGCGGTACATCCTCCATTGTGAGGAGAGGATGCCAAAGGCGTTCTCCACCACCAGCCTGGCTCTGGAGAGGCGGTAATTGAAGACACACCTCTCTGGAGGAAGTGTGCATCCAAGGAAGGGCCGCATGAGGTTCCTCCGCAGCGGGAACGCCTCATCAGCCACGAAGACATGGGGCTGGGGTCCTCCGTCTTCAGCACCAGGTAGAAGGTGGTCAGGAGGCAGATGAAGTGTGCCAGCCCGGAGAGCCAGTCCAAAGGCGGAGTTTTGTCATCTGTGGTGGGCACAGCCATGTAGCTCTCCACAAGGCAGTCCCAGATGGCAGTCACTACCTGGGCAACGATCTGGCACACTGTGGAGACACCAACCCTGTAGCTGGACGCTATCGTCCTGAATGAGTCCCCAGTGGCAAGAAACCTAGAAAACATTGTTATAAATATTATTACAAGTACACTTGTAGTTACATATTCAACTATACAATCAACAGGTATACTATTAAATGGTTTATGGTATATTAAAATGCCAATAATCAAGCACTACTTATAGACAATAATCAAGCACTACATTTTGCTTACAGATAGAGATATTTAATTTCTAGGTTAATGTCTAGGTTATAGCAGTTAACTCAGTATCACTAGCAGAGCCGGACAGTAACGGAGTAGATTTACTCGAGTACAGTACTTAAGTACAATTTTGAGGGATCTGTACTTTACTTGAGTATAATTTTTGAGGAGTACTCATGACTTTACTCAAGTACATTTGAGAGGCAAATATTGTACTCTTTACTCCGCTACATTTCTATCCATAACCGTGAGTACCCCTTACTTTTTCAAAAAAAAAAAGGAAAAAATTTAAATCTCGGACACCCTCAATTTGTTGTTTCCCTCTCAAACGTGATTGGATTGTGCAGGCGCCACTGATTGGGACAGCCTATCAGCAATCACCTTCAGCTTTCCGCCAAAGTCAACTCCATGGTCAGGTTTAGATAAGAGATGAAACCATGGACGAAACAATGGATGAAGAAGCAGCAGGTCCATCCCGGGAATGTGCCAACCCAAAGTTAATGATAGTTTTCGCTTCAAGTGTTTGCTGTGTTTACCAAAACAGAACTTCATCACCGCCTACAAAAATTCATCCTCCAACTTGCGGAAGCATGTCAAGGTACGTACATTGAAATAAACTTCCTTAAATTTCTAAGCTAGATTCTAGATACAGAAAAGTGCACTAAATGATTGGCTAGCTGCGATAATGCAGCTTTTTACATTCTCGGTTACGTTTGAGTAGTCGAAGCCACATGCACCCGCCAATTTGCCAGCTGTAGCTAGCCATTCAGATGGGTAACTTTGGCCTGACAATAGTTAGCAGAAGCCGAGGCAAGCTAATCGTGTAACATAGATAATCAACTGAAGTCCTTTCAGATTCATGTTTTGACATGCCCCTGACAAATAGAGAGAGCATACAATGTATCTTTTCTAGTCTGAGCTCGAGTACGAAACGTCTTTTTTACCATACAAAAAATGTAAAAGCCTAATTAGTTCAGTCGTAGGCTATGCTAGTTGCAAGCAGGGCATTTCAGCTCACTTATTACACCAGAGCGAATAACTAGAGCTAGCCCTACTATTTGGCTCTTTTTTTTTTTTTATAACAGTTCAGCTGGCCTAGACAGGATTACAATAGTGTTTGTTGAACTGTAAGGCTTAAATGCCTATTCAAGTGGGGGGACGCTCTTGAGTGTACTTATACCTGTCTTGTTATACCATAAAAAATTGCTGTAGCCTACAATTGTATTTAAATACATGAGAGATATGCTACCCAAAGTCTTGTATTTGCCTTGTTAGAATGTCAGAAGCACCCAAATACTTTGCTGGTCCACATCAATTAAAGTTAGTTGCACCAGTAAAACCAGTTAAAAAAGTTAGTCTGGAGCCATTGGAAAATTATGAACAACCAGCACTTCATAATTAATAATACTGCTATGTAGACTACATGATGGATATCTTTTCTAATATTTATTAGTTTATTATAGTGTAAACTGAAATATTATACTGTGTTTTACAGAGAAGCCATGAGACACATCTGGAGGAATACTGTCAACTGACTTCAACAGCCTGCAAGAGGCCATCAGAAGGTGGAACAGGCTTCAAGGCGAAGCAACTGAAGCTGATGAAGACCAAGCAGGTGTCTCAGAAGACGGTTGATCCGGCTATCCTCCGCTTCATCGTTCAAGGTCTCCAGTCCTTCTCCCTGGTTGAGTAACCATCCTTCCAAGACCTTATTGTAGAATTACAACTGAGTAGTGCCGTCATGTCCCGCACAACTGGAGGTTTCAACTGGGGCATGACTGAAAGTTTCAGTCTGGATTCAGACCGCATCATAGCACTGAAACTGCGCTTGTTAAAATCACAAATGATTTACTTTTAGCTTCTGACCAAGGCTGTATCTCAATACTAGTTTTACTTGATCTTAGTGCTGCGTTCGATACTATAGATCATACATTACTCTTAGATCGACTACAAAATTATACTGGTGTTCAAGGACAAGCACTAAGCTGGTTCAAATCATACCTATCTGACGGCTACCATTTTGTCTATTTAAATGGAGAAAAATCGATCATAACTCCAGTAAACTATGGAGTGCCGCAGGGATCTGTGTTAGGCCCTCTGTTATTTTCAATATATATGATGCCACTTGGAAATATTATAAGGAAACATGGAATTAGTTTCCATTGTTATGCTGATGACACTCAAATATATATTTCATCACGGCCGGATGAAAACGCTAAATTTTCCAAATTGACAGAGTGTGTTAAAGATATAAAAGATTGGATGACGCGTAATTTTCTTTTATTAAATCCAGACAAGACAGAGGTAATACTTATCGGTTCAAAAAACCGCCCACAAAACATCGCACAATACAACTTTAACATCATAGGATGTCCTGTTACTTTATCCTCTACAGTAAAAGACCTGGGTGTTATACTCGATTTGCAACCTGTCTTTTGAAAATCATATTTCATATGTTACAAAAACAGCCTTTTTCCACCTTAGAAACATTGCTAAGCTACGTAATATGCTATCAGTTTCTGATGCAGAAAAGTTAGTTCATGCATTCATGACCTCGAGACTGGATTACTGTAATGCTTTATTAGCTGGTTGTCCTGCATCCTCAATAAACAAGCTACAGTTAGTCCAAAATGCCGCCGCTAGAGTTCTTACGAGATCAAGAAAATATGATCATATAACACCGATTTTATCATCACTGCATTGGTTACCTATAAAGCTCCGTATTAATTATAAGATATTGCTACTGACTTACAAAGCCCTAAACGGCTTAGCTCCAGTCTATTTAACGGATCTTCTATCACCCTATAATCCATCGCGCTCTTTAAGATCACTAAATTCAAGGCTTTTGGTCATACCTAGGATATCCAGAACCACCAAAGGAGGGAGAGCATTTTCACATTTGGCTCCAAAACTCTGGAATAGTCTTCCTGATACTGTTCGTTGCTCAGACTCGCTCTCCCAGTTTAAAACTAGATTAAAGTCGCATCTCTTCAGCCAGGCATTCTTATAATCCTACAGTTCAAACTACAATCCGGCCTCTAGCTCATAAATGCCAGAGGAGAACTGGCCCCCGACTGAGCCTGGGTTCTCCCAAGGTTTTTTTTCTCCATTAGGTCACCTGATGGAGTTTTAGGACACCATTAGGTCACTTGATGGAGTTTTTCGGTTCCTTGCCACTGTTGCCTTTGGCTTGCTCAGTTGGGGATATTTTGGGGATATTTAATTTACTTTTATCAATCAATAAATTCCTCTTGAAAAAAACTTTGTTGTATTATTTTAATTTAATACTGTGAAGCTGCTTTGATACAATCTGTATTGTGAAAAGCGCTATACAAATAAACTTGACTTGACTTGACTTGACAACTGTGCGGCGCAAGATTGATTCAGCTACATCTAAAATGAAAGAATGTCTCAAGAACGAAATGAAAAAGGTACCATAATTGCCACCACTACTGATTGTTGGACGGCTAGGAGAAGGAGCTTTATAGGTGTAACAGCCCACTGGCTCGATCCTTGCAGTTCTACCAGAAAGACTCGGGAGAAGATATTGTAACAATCATCCATTCATTAATGACCCAGCAAGCAATATATGCGATAAACTATTTGGCGTAGGCCCCGTCCGTAACTCGCAATCCGAGGGTACGGATTCAGCATTTCCTGCCTGAAGATGAAGGCAGGGGCGCAGCCGACCCCCTGTGAGGTATTGGAAGGGACCGTCCTGGTGGTGGTGGGGTGGTTGGAGGGGAAGGAACATCCTGCGGTGGTAAAGATGGAGAGAAGAAGCCTTCTTATTGGTGGAGGAAACCATCTTGGTGGTGGTGGGGTGGATGGTGATGAGCGAAGCGTTCAGCATCTGCGAACTCAGACAAGTGTAAGTACGGGTCCTTTATACTTCTATTATTAGAACGTGATTGGATAAATGAGAATATAATAAGTGACGCAAACAATTGAGTCTTCCCGGCAGAACTTATGCTAAAGCTTTCATTTTTGAACGCCGTTCAGCTGCCCTTGCTTGCCGTCAACTAAGGGGCTCCCACACATTCGATGCCTTGGCAGCTGTTTTTACCGACATTCATGCAGAGTATGAAATAAGTCTGAAGGTTGTTAGAACTACAACAGACAACGGGTCGAATTTTGTCAAAGCGTTCCGTGTCTTTGGTCAGCAGGACGAAAATAACAATGAAGAGTTAGTTGCAGAAGGCACAATCGAAGAAGAAGAAGTAGGAGAAGATTGTGATGCATCTGATGGTGAAGAGGAGGTGGAATTCATGGATGTGGAAGCCATTCTGGAGGAAGATGATGGGCTTCAGTATCAGCTGGCGAAACATCATCGGTGTGCATGCCACTTACTAAATTTAGTTTCCACAGGCGATGTTGATCGGGCTAATAAGACGGAAGCTTACAAGAAATTGTCCAGGTCAGCCTTTTCTAAGTGTCAGGCACTCTGGAATAAAGCATCAAGGTCTCCTCAAAATGCAGAGCTTATAGAGGAACACTGTAAGCTTCACTTGGTACAGCCTAATTCAACTCGATGGAACTCCTCTTTCATGGCCGTGGAAATGTGTGGTCAGAATCATTAGATACCAAGGAGAGGGGTCTGTGAGAACGGTCTGTGCTGCACTCAATGTTCCAATGTAAGTAGCTTATGTTAATGTATAATTGTGTTCTTATTTTGTTAGAGTAATGCTTACCACATTATCTTCTGTAGGTACATAAACAAATAAATAAATGTCCAGCATTGCACAGTGGTTCTGTATACATTTTGTTGAAATATGTGTTTGTTTATTTTCTTCTGTTTCTATTAGGTACAGTCCGGCTGACATAGCCTTTTTAGGGGAATATGTCACCACCATGAGTCCAGTTGTGAAGTCCTTGAACATACTACAAAGAGAAGTCAACGTTCAGATGGGCTGGCTGCTCCCGACAATCACCACCCTCACAACCAAGCTTGAAAAGTCCAGACCGTCACTCAGATTTTGCAAGCCACTTGCTGATGCTCTTCTTGAAGGTTTGAGGAAGCGGTTTGAGAGCATGATGTCAGAGCCAGAGCTAATTGCAGCAGCCATTCTCGTTCCAAGGTTCAAAACCTCCTGGACCAGCAATGACACAGTCCTACAGCTTGGTAAGGAAAATGTTTTTTTTTTTGTTTTTTTTGCTTGTTTTTTCAAAAACCTCTACATCCAACAATGGTTCTATGCAGTTGTTTACTTACAGAGTAATAATAACAAAAATATGTGTTTGTTGGTGTGATTCTGTGTTTCTAATCAAGGCCTTAGTTACATCAAGGAACATCTGCCAGAACACGATGAAGGTCTTCGGTCTCCTGATACCACATCAACCTCTTCTGATGAAGATGACTTCTTCTCCAATGTCAAGCAGACGCATTCCCATGAGATAAGTAAGCAACTTGATGGATACCTAGCTGCTACAGCTGAAGGAGTGAATACACTGGCCCCCTATCCAGCTGTGCGTAACCTCTCACTAAAGCTCAACACAGCCCTGCCAGCTTCAGCACCGTGTGAAAGGCTTTTTAGCATAGCAGGTTTGCTTTTCACCCCAAGAAGGGGATCACTTCACAGAACCAACTTCTCCTCAAGTTGAACAAGGACTTCATGACATTTGATTGAATTGAAGTACAGTACACACACACACAGAGTTGTCACACATGGATTGTGTGTGTGAGAATGGTGTTATTCAGCTGAAAGTATTTTCTCCTGCCTTTGCCTGTATGTCAATGTGAGAGGAAGGGGCTTAATACTGTGACTCAAATGAGCTGAATTTTATTTTTCCTTCTTTGTACGCTGACCTAAACACAGCTGATTAGCTGACTTTCTTTAATCATTATTATTATTATTATTTTCTCTTCTTTGTTCTATGCTGCGTGTATAACACAGTCAGGTTCAGAGGTGTGTCAGAACATTGCTATATTGCCTTCTTTGCTGGCTTAGGTTTATTGATTTGATTGATGAAAAAACAGAGAAACTCACATGTACACACAATTGTTAGCTGAATTTTCTTTTCTGATATTACACATTAATGTAAGCTGAGCATTTGCTTTGATGTTCTTGAGTATGCGGTGTGTTTAACACAGTCAGGTTCAAATATGGGTGCAAAAAATCCATTAAAACTCTAGCAGAGGTTTGTCAGAGTGTTGCCATTATCCTATTGCCTTGTGGGCAAGTGAGAAATGTTAAATAAAGCAACATGGTAAAAAGATGAAAATGACTTGATTTTACTTTCAATTCCTTTTACATTCTCCAAGGTATTAACATTAACATTTTTCATAACTCCACGTAGGACGTTTCTGTACATAAATGTAAGCACTGTGGCAGTAGTAATGCAATATTTAGAAAATGTACTCTTGTACTCTTGATACTCAAGTACTTTTAAAAACAAGTACTTCAGTACTTTTACTTAAGTAGACATCTGACTGTAGTACTTTAGTACTTGTACTTGAGTAAAATTTAGCAAGGGTTATCTGTACTTTTACTCAAGTAATAAAGCTGTGTACTCTGTCCGCCTCTGATATATATACACTGGGTACGGAAAGTATTCAGACCCCCTTAAATGTTTCACTCTTTGTTATATTGCAGCCATTTGCTAAAATCATTTAAGTTCATTTTTTTCCTCGTTATTGTAATACACAGCACCCCATATTGACAGAAAAACACAGAATTGTTGAAATTTTTGCACATTTATTAAAAAAGAAAAACTGAAATATCACATGGTCCTAAGTATTCAGACCCTTTGCTGTGACACTCATATATTTAACTCAGGTGCTGTCCATTTCTTCTGATCATCCTTGAGATGGTTCTACACCTTCATTTGAGTCCAGCTGTGTTTGATTATACTGATTGGACTTGATTAGGAAAGCCACACACCTGTCATAAGACCTTACAGCTCACAGTGCATGTCAGAGCAAATGAGAATCATGAGGTCAAAGGAACTGCCTGAAGAGCTCAGAGACAGAATTGTGGCAAGGCACAGATCTGGCCAAGGTTACAATAAAATTTCTGCTGCACTTAAGGTTCCTAAGAGCACAGTGGCCTCCATAATCCTTAAATGGAAGACGTTTGGGACGACCAGAACCCTTCCTAGAGCTGGCAGTCGGGCCAAACTGAGCTATCGGGGGAGAAGAGCCTTGGTGAGAGAGGTAAAGAAGAACCCAAAGATCACTGTGGCTGAGCTCCAGAGATGCAGTCGGGAGATGGGAGAAAGTTGTAGTAAGTCAACCATCACTGCAGCCATCCACCAGTCGGGGCTTTATGGCAGAGTGGCCCGACGGAAGCCTCTCCTCAGTGCAAGACACATGAAAGCCCGCATGGAGTTTGCTAAAAAACACCTGAAGGACTCCAAGATGGGGATAAATAAGATTCTCTGGTCTGATGAGACCAAGATAGAACTTTTTGGCCTTAATTCTAACCGGTATGTGTGGAGAAAACCAGGCACTGCTCATCACCTGTCCAATACAGTCTCAACAGTGAAGCATGGTGGTGGCAGCATCATGCTGTGGGGGTGTTTTTCAGCTGCAGGGACAGGACGACTGGTTGCAATCGAGGGAAAGATGAATGTGGCCAAGTACAGGGATATCCTGGATGAAAACCTTCTCCAGAGTGCTCTGGACCTCAGACTGGGCCGAAGGTTCACCTTCCAACAAGACAATGACCCTAAGCACACAGCTAGAATAACGAAGGAGTGGCTTCACAACAACTCCGTGACTGTTCTTGAATGGCCCAGCTAGAGCCCTGACTTAAACCCAATTGAGCATCTCTGGAGAGACCTGAAAATGGCTGTCCACCAACGTTTACCATCCAACCTGACAGAACTGGAGAGGATCTGCAAGGAGGAATGGCAGAGGATACCCAAATCCAGGTGTGAAAAACTTGTTGCATCTTTCCCAAAAAGACTCATGGCTGTATTAGATCAAAAGGGTGCTTCTACTAAATACTGAGCAAAGGGTCTGAATACTTAGGACCATGTGATATTTCAGTTTTTCTTTTTTAATAAATGTGCAAAAATGTCAACAATTCTGTGTTTTTCTGTCAATATGGGGTGCTGTGTGTACAATAATGAGGGAAAAAAAATGCTTAAATGATTTTAGCAAATGGCTGCAATATAACAAAGAGTGAAACATTTAAGGGGGTCTGAATACTTTCCGTACCCAATGTATATATATACAATGTATATGTGTGTGTACGTAAATCCCCAAAAGACAATTTTGGGAAGATTGAAACTGCCAGTGCAAAAGTAGCTGCTCACCTTGAGGCAGCATAAGTTGTTTAAGTATCTCTCCATTGGCACAATTACACCAGCATCAATTTCTTGCCAACCATACTTGGCTTACAAGCTTTTTTTTTTTTTACCCTACCTACTTACATTTATGTAAAAAAAAATTAACAAATCTGAATATTTACGAGTGATTTACACACATTGTCTACTTGTTTCATGAATGGGACCAATGATCAGTGTTAATGTTCGTTTATTTTAAAATTTGACAAGCAAAATGCCATATTGTTTAATTTTGATACCAATTATTTTTTTTGTGATGTGAACTATTATGATAAGCTGTCTGCTTTTTGCGTGTTTTGTCTTCATATGTATTTATCACGTTTTAGATCATCGAACATGATAACACAGTTCAAACAAGGGCTCAACTCTTGTGGTCATCTGTGGGAGACCGTAGAAAGGCACTGGCATGCCTTCAGGCCACTATTCACCCACAAAGAGGGGCAACTCACAAGGTTGTCATTCAGATCTCTTTTTAAAGTCATCTGGAGTGAGGAGGGTTCCAACAGGCGGGAGGCAGAGGAGGACACAATGTTCTCTTGGGAATGTCTTCTCAGCTCTATTGAAGGTACTTTTACAAGACATAGAAAGGCACTGGCATGCCTTCAGGCCACTATTCACCCACAAAGAGGGGCAACTCACAAGGTTGTCATTCAGATCTCTTTTTAAAGTCATCTGGAGTGAAGAGGGTTCCAACAGGCGGGAGGCAGAGGAGGACACAATGTTCTCTTGGGAATGTCTTCTCAGCTCTATTGAAGGTACTTTTACAAGACATAGTTTTGAACTATCTTCAAGGATACTTCACCAACAAAATAAAAATTCTGTTGTCATTTACTTGCTGCCATGTTCCAAATGCTCTACAAAATGTGAATGCACGTTTGAGCTTGTATAAAGCTTGAGAGAATATTACAAATTTATTTTATTTGTTTTCGTTGATGAATGGACGTTTTATCAGTTTGGAAAAGACTGAATCAATAATGACAGAATGTACATTTTTGGTGAAATATCCATTTAACATGATTTTTTTTATTAATGAACAAACAACAGCGAGCCTTCAATTATTGTAATTTTTGCACATTAAAAATGTAATTTATAGAGATTCATTTGTATGTTTGCTTGGTACAATTGGGGTTCCTATAACTTGTAAACATTAGGATTTACTTATTTTCAGGGACTGTACATTCTCAATGTTTGTCAGATCGTGAAGTATTAATGCACTATAACATGACATGCCAAATTTATTGCTTGTTATTTGAAATTTCTTTGTGTTTATGCCTAGTTAACATTTAGTAAATTAATAGATTACTAGATTAATGTTTTGAAAGGAACAACTGAGCAATTAGACTATTAAACTTTATTTTTGTGATGTAACTTGTCATGTACAGAAAAACGAGTGCAGCTGTCATTTGAAGACCTCCTAACGTTTGTAACTGGAGCAGATGCTGTGCCACCCCTTGGATTTCCACAGCAGCCTGAAATTCAATTCTATGACCAAGAGAGTGAATTGAAGAGATTCCCCTATGCCTCTACTTGTTCTACTGTGCTATACCTACCTAGAGGTAGAGGGGAGGGATAAGATATAGAAAAGTTTAATGTTTATGAAGTTTTGTCAATAAATTGATTAATTTTGCCATTATTCTGGTATTATTTGCTCTTTGGTGTCCAGTCAGCCACATCCTCAGCGTCAGATCCATACACTCCACCCACTAGTTCACAATCACCAGAGGTCTGATCAGCAGCACCTGCATTCAGTCATCACAGTTTAAACCTCTTTTTGGACTCTCCAGTCCTCCATTCAGCAGGCATCTCAATCCGTCAGCATTGATCATTCTTTTCTACTCGCATCAATTGTTACCTGCAAATAAACCTCTTGTTTATATTTGACCTGTAATAGCATTCTTCTGTTGCGTGACACTTTTGTATTATTATTTTGATTTTGACTATCCAAAGAATGTATTTTTCTTTTGTGTATCTGTCCCACTATTCCCACTAGTTTTTTAGGAAGCCAAACAATTTTAGTAATCCGTTATTATTATTATTACAAAAACTGACATGTATAACTATTTCAGTACAACTGAACTGTAAAATAAAATGTATATTTACAATAAGTAAATAAAAATAAATTTGCAATAAGGTATACAAACATTTTTCATTAGGCCTAACGTTACATCTTGTTAACTTCTGTCTACAAGGTGCTTATTTTATAATAAGAAGTGCACACTCGTTTTTATAAACGATTTTATAATATATATATTATTTTTAATTAGTTAATTATAGACCCTGTTCACAGATTGTTTTAACGGTCTAATGATAATCTATGTACATGTATAACACTATTTATTATGCAGCAAATAACCGCTCTTTTGACCGCCGTTATAAATCTCTCACTTTCTTGAACTCTTTTTGAAGGTCGTGAAAAACATTATATAGTGGACTTTTTATTTGGATATTTGAGCAAATTTGAGAACAAAAACCATTAATGTAAGCTATTATCTTATTCTTTTATTTTTTACTTTATTGCCCATATTAAACATTGCTGGCAATTTATGCAATACAGAAACCCTCTCTCAATGAGAGGTAAAAAAAAAAAAAAAAATCACCTTGTGGTAGAGCTATGTTCAAGAGACATATTGACTACATAGAAGCAGGGTAAATACATCATTGCATATCACAGTATGTTTAAGCTATTATTCTAAATCAAGGCCTAGAATGACAGGAGACCATCTTCTTACAAACACAGGTAATTTCAACTGTCAAATAGCGGTCATATTTTCCATTGTTCGGACCTGCTTGATTTTTTGTATCCACTGGGCAATTGTAGGAGGGCTAGGCTTCATCCAGTTAATAGTGATCATTTTTCTTGCAATCATAAACAAAATATGTAACATATGGTGTTGGTCCTTAGAAAGCAAGTTTTCAGGTATTTTCTCCAGTAAAAAAATTAAAGGGTCCAGAGGAAAATCCACCCTGAAAATTTTGTCCACTTCCTCTTTAATGTCTTTCCAGTATGTCTGTATAACAGAGCAGTCCCAGAATATGTGGGTATGATCCCCCACCATGCCACAGTTCCTCCAGCAAGTCCCGCCCACAGCCCGAGAGAGCTTAGGTGCCGGAAGTAAATTTCCCATTCATTTCTCCCATTGACGTTTTGGAAAAATCCGTATCTAAAGGGTTTTAGAGCATGTCTGAGGATAACCAGCTACGGCTGAACTCATAAGCATACAACATATCATTTCGAGTGAAAAAACGAGAAAACTGAGTAGTAGGAGAAAGCTGAGTAGTAGGGGGGTTACCATCCTCTTTTTCGTCCAGCCGTCAAGATCGTCCAAAATGTCCGGGATTCGGCTTTTGCTTTGTGCAGTCGCCATTCATTGTTTACATGCACACCTTTTGTTTCAATCTAACTGAATTCATTCCGATTGGTGAATCTGAATGTAGTGTTTACATGAACGCTAAACAAGTGACCGGTTGATGTGGGTTTTAACATTGCTAAGAAAATTCCCGCTCCTCCGTGAGAGATGCGAGACCGGCGCGTCTCAGTAATCACGCAACCGGCCTCGCGCCGTTCTCCCGCGCCCCTCAGTCTCGTCCTGCTCGCCACAGTAAACATAATGAATGGCGACTGTAGAACGCAAAAGCCGAATCCCGGACATTTTGGGCGATCTCGAAATCCAGGGCAAACTCGTCACAGAGACTCTGTAGTAGCCTAACCTTGTTGTTTTCAACTGCGCTCTCTTACCGGTAGGCGCGGCTTGGGAGTGGCCTCCTAGGGCAGCGAAGCAAGTGCATTCTGGGAGTTGTTGTCTTTCATCCACAGAAGCCAAAAATATATGTTCTGGCCTTTCTCAGTCTAGAAAGCTCCAAATGAAAAAATTATTTCACATTTCTTCTACATAAATGACCTATTTTAAATACACATTCATCTTTCCAGAGGTGAAGTATCCCTTTAATGACAGTAGTGCATTAAAACATTTGTTAAATGCATTTGTGTAAAAATGTTTGTGTTCAGGTATTAATGGGAATGGCTGCATAGACCATGCTGCTAGCGATGTTTCTGGCTTCTGACTTTCTGCCTCTTAAGCTTCTACTTAGCTTTGATATTTAATAATTCAATAATAATTGCATAACTGTATTTGCTTAGGCTTTAATGAATAACTGTATTGGTTTATGCATTAATGCATACATGTACTTGTTTAGGCATTAATGCATAACTGTATTTGTTTATGCTTCAATGCATATATGTATTTGCTTATGCTTTAATGCATAAATGTATTTGTTTATGCATTAATGCATACATGTATTTGCTTGTGCTTTAATGCATAACTGTGTTTGTTTATGCATTAATGCATACATGTGTTTGTTTATGCATTAATGCATACATGTATTTGTTTATGCATTAATGCATAACTGTATTTGCTTAGGCTTTAATGCATAAATGTACTTGTTTAGGCATTAATACATAAGTGTATTTTTAAATGCTTTAGTGCATACATTTACTTGTTTAGGCATAAATGTATTTGATTGAAGTGAAACCATGAGTATGAATAACAATTGTTTTTTTGTTCAATCAGGCGTGCAGACAGGGCACCCAATCCTTTTTCCAGAGTGTGCAGCTGCCATTTTAAAGATGGACTTGAAAAGGGTCCAACATGGTTCCTAGGGCGTAGTCACAATGAACCTGTCGAGGACAGCACGAGTCAGCCCCTGGAGGACAGCCCGAGTCAGCCCCTGGAGCCCAGCCCGAGTCAGCCCCTGGAGCCCAGCCCGAGTCAGCCCCTGGAGCCCAGCCCGAGTCAGCCCCTGGAGCCCAGCACGAGTCAGCCCCTGGAGCCCAGCACGAGTCACCCCCTGGAGCCCAGCACGAGTCACCCCCTGGAGCCCAGCCCGAGTCAGCCCCTGGAGCCCAGTCCGAGTCAGCCCCTGGAGCCCAGCACGAGTCAGCCCCTGGAGCCCAGCACGAGTCAGCCAAGCACGAGTCAGCCCCTGGAGCCCAGCACGAGTCACCCCCTGGAGCCCAGCACGAGTCAGCCCCTGGAGCCCAGCCCGAGTCAGCCCCTGAAGCCCAGCCCGAGTCAGCCCCTGGAGCCCAGCACGAGTCAGCCCCTGGAGCCCAGCCCGAGTCAGCCCCTGGAGCCCAGCACGAGTCAGCCAAGCACGAGTCAGCCCCTGGAGCCCAGCACGAGTCAGCCCAGCACGAGTCAGCCCCTGGAGCCCAGCACGAGTCAGCCCACACAGGAGAGCCTGCCCATGACGTCCAGCCCAATTCGACATATGCATCAATGTTCCAGGTACTCTGCATCCATCCTTGATGAAAAGGTCTTACGGATGGAAACTGGCTTCCCCGACAGAACCATTTTTAACATCTTTGTTGGCTATGTGTTGCGATTCAAGGAGTCTATCGTGTAGTATGCTGGGTGGAAGGTAGAATGTCTGTCAATTGTCTGTCAAGAATGTCTGTCAAAAGATCCTGATGACTCTGATGAAGCTTCGTCATAATTACACTAACCTGCATCTTGGTCAGCTTTTTCAATGTGGCTCATCCTGCGTGGCTAATTGGTCCCTGCCTGTTTTGTTTGTTTCTTTGTTTTGACTGCCCGACTGTGTATGACTCTTGCCTGTACATTGGATTACGCCTTTGGATTGCCCCATACAATAAAGCTGCGTTTGGATCTAATTAAATAAATATTTTGTACACTTCATATCATGGAAATGGTACTATTTGTGATCACAGGCTCCTGGCTCCTTTTGAGTTCATGTTGTTATTAAGTAAATGAACCTATCACTGGATAGTGCAAAATGATTCTCACAGATCTGAAATATACCAGCACAAAAATGGTCTATTAGACAAATAATCTGTAATCTTTAAACTATTTTCTCTTATGTCACAATTCATACCCTAGTAAAAAAAAAAAAGTATTTAATATATTTAAAATACATTTATTTCATATTAAGTATAGTTAAAATCCATTAACATATTTACTGACAGATTTTTGAGACTTACTGATATAAAAAGTATTATTAAACTTTATTTGGTGTACTACTGCATAATGCATATTTCTTAAAATTAATTGTTTTAATTTCTCTTTTGGTGAGGACTGTATGATCTCTGAAAAATAAATGAGAAATATTTAAAGTGTACCTGAAGTATACTTGCAATAATTCCACTTTAGCACAAAAAGTATATCTTTAATTGGACTACTTCCACAAAATTATAGTGCTTTAAGAACAAATTTAGTTGTTACAATTTAGCAGACTATAAGTATTCAAGTTTAGGATACTAAAATTACAATTGCAGGGCATTTTAATTTAATTCGATTACATTAAAGTATATTTATTTTTTATTAGGGTGTACTTCACTGTTGCAAAGAACTAAAGGTAAATTAGTGGAAAAACAACCTTGGTAATAACCCTGACTCAACTGCAGATCCAGTTTTCCTTTAGCTACTCTAACAATATTTGTTGCTAGTTTTATAGAGAATGTGTAATGTTTTTAGCTATTAACCTAGCTCCAAAATTGTTTACTAATGTAGGGCTAAGTCTGTCTCAATGGGATCTCTGTCTGTCATTTTCTGGTATCCTCAAGAACCAAAAGATGGGACCTGGAATTAAACAGGGTACTTTTACTGCAGAAGCTGTTTGTCTGTTGTATAGGGTTAGGCCTATATATTGTCACTGTCCTTCCAAAACCTTGTATGTCCAAATAAGCAGGTTTTTAGGAAATGGAAAAAAACACTTAACTTTTTAAACAATTATTAATACTCTGTGTTGTCAAAGTTAACAAGCACTTTTTAATACTTTTTATTGGTTAAATATTTTCAAAACCCAGTGATAATCATGAAGAATGACAAATATTAATGATTTATGGCTAAAAATATGGAGAGGACGTTTCAGAAGGACAGCAGTGTTATGACAGTAAAGCAGAACTAGATGCGAAAGTTCGTCGAGACAAACTTTAAGTTGGCTTGAGAAAGTTTGGAGCAGAACGTTTTTTGCTAGGCGGTTGCTAGGATGTTATGGGTGGTCGCTATGGTGTTGCTAGGGTATTCTGGGTGGTTGCTAGGCGTTTGCTAGGGTATTCTGGGTGGTTGCTATGGTGTTTCTAGGTTGTTGCTATGGTTTTTGGGTGGTTGCTAGGGTGTTCTGGGTGGTTGCTAGGCTGTTCTATAGATAGATAGATAGATAGATAGATAGATAGATAGATAGATAGATAGATAGATATTAGATACTTAGATGAGTTTAAATAAATCACTCTAGGTTATAAATGTAGAATTCTAGTACATTTAGAGTTTATAAGTTTAAACGAGTCTAAGAGTTCAGAGTTTATTAATTAATGAGTTTAAGAGTTTGTAATGAATTCATGAGTTAATAAGTGTATGTGTTCATAAGTTTTAAAATAAGTTTAAAGTAGTTTAAAGTAGTTAGAAGTTTAAATTGGTTAGAAGTTTAAAGTTTGATGGATAATTAGATAGATTCCACGCAGGGGTGCCCAATCCTGCTCCTACCGATCGACTGTTGGACATCTCCAACCCTAATCAAACACACCTGCTTTAATTTTCATGTGATCCTGAATACCTTAATGGGCTTTATGCACAGCTGCACTACTTCCTGAACTTCAGCCAGCTCTTTGTTTCCTGTCTGCCATTATTGGCCAAACTGATTAATCCAGGTGTGTCTGATTATTGTTACTGAGGTCAGGCACACCTGGATTAATCAGTTTGTCCAATTATGGCAGACAGGAAACAAAGAGCTGGCTGAAGTTCAGGAAGTAGTGCAGCTGTGGATAAAGCCCATTGGTTGCTTCAGGTGTGTATAGGGTAGGAGATGAACTGTGCAAGGACAGTCGATCGGCAGGAGCAGGATGGTTCAATTTTATCAGTGAGAATATTTTAAATTCTTCATCATAAATTTTATATCAACAACTCATAATAATAAAAAAAAGTTATATTGAAAGAACAGCTAATGTGGAGATGGACGTGCGTTGTCACAGTAACCAGGTGAAGGAAATTAGGAAACTAAATTGCTACATTATGAGACACAATTGCCCTGCTTCTTAAACTTCAAGGGTTAAAAAATCCCCCCTATTCGGTTGTTAAGTCGTGACGTAACCACTCTCCGATAATACTCTTTCCGGGTCCAAAGTCCAGGTCCTCTCTACCTACCTACCGCTTTCGCTAGTGTTTTGGTTATTATTGAGTGTTTTTACAATGCCGCAGTGCTGTGTCCCGTGTCCCGAGCTAACTCACTTCAACCTCGTAAATCTTCTTTTTCATTGATGCCTGGACTCTACCCACCCAGCACCAGACGTCATTAAGACGTTGTTTTTTGGGCTAAATCAAGTCGGCCCGTCATAGTCTTCATTTAGCCCAAACATAGACGTTGAAAATTGGGCTTTGTTTGGTCCGTCTGATTTGGTCCAAATTTAGCCCAAAAAAAAGTCCACCTATTTCTGAACAATCATATTGCAATGTAGGCACCAAAATATATATTTTTAATTACTGTTATTTGTTGTTATATAATGGTTATTATTGTTCAATAAAAAATTTTTCATATTAGTGTTTGCTGATGTACTTGTCAATTTCAATCATTTAATCTATTTATTTGATTAATAACTATTTTTTGTATGACATTTTATTCATTTTTATTTAAACCTTATTGTTGTTGTTGTTTTTTAGTGTTTTTTTTATATTCATTAAAACGCTGATTCATTCTATAACGAAGCAAGACTGTAAACAAGGAAATTATTTTAACATGGAACAACACCAGCTGCAACCAACAAGCAAATGGCTTCGGGGTGAAGCTAATTCTGAAACTTCACTTCAAAGAGATTGTCATGGGAAATTCCTTTAACCAAAGGAATGATACTCACAAAGATATCAACCTTTTGTCTCAGTGCCTGAACATTTTAATAACATTGTTGAAGACGTAAATAAAATTATCAAAATAAAAAGAATACGACGTTGCTTAAAGTGGTTATGAACAAGTATTAACTTCTAAGTTATACACAAATTTGTATCCAGTACTGATACAAATTAGTATGTGTTGCTGTGATATCTAAGTTAATAGTCCTTTTGCACCATGCTGGTGATAACAAAGTGTAACCTGACAATGTGTTGCACTATGGTAATTAAAGAGTACATATTCTTCAATTTATAGAATATTTTTTACATTTACATTTATTAATTTAGCAGACGCTTTTATCCAAAAACGACTTACAAATGAGAACAATAGAAGCAGTGAAACTAACAATAGGACAGATATGCAAGTGCTATGACCCTTCCCAGTTTAATCTAACGCTTACATGTACTTTTTTTTTAATAGATATAGAATAGAAAATAATTAGTATTAATGGATCAAGTGTTGCCGAAAAAGATGCGGGTTCCCACCCACTTTTTAAAAATAGATGCAGCGTCTTCAGCCGTTTCTTGAAAGTGCTATGGACTCAGCAGCTCTGGGTTCGCTTGCAGAGCGCAAGTTTCTGGATGGCACGTAAGTCTGAAGTAATGAGTTTAGGTAAAAGGGAGAAGAGCCAGTTGTTCTGTAGGCAAACGTCAGTGACTTGAAAATACACAATATAATTTGTTTCAGAAGTTCTTTAATTACAACTTAATATAACAACAATTTTCAGTTTTAACGGCATGCCATTTAAACAGGAAAGTAACAGCTCCACAAAATTAAAAACATGGTCAATAAAACTTGTACAACTGTGTAATTATTCAAGCATTACTGTTTTAACATGTTTAAATGGCAAGGCAAGTAAGCATTCACAACTTAAAATAGATTTACAAGAAATTTAAAAGGCATGTTTTAAAGATGTTATTAAAAAGACATTGAACATACAAGATGTGAATGAGCTTAATCACATTAGTTTGATCGGAGTATTGTGTTTACACGAGTGAAAGTTTAATCGCAATATTGCCAAAATCCCATTAAAATCGCATTATGTAACACAATCAATGTGTGAAGAAATTGCTTTATCCTTATGAACATTCGACCAGAGAAATTAAAATAATGTTGTTATTGTTAATGTTTGTTCCAAATGACTTGGAGATGAGGAACACAAATGAAGATAGCAAAGGGGGACAACTGACCCCCAATTCACATTCATTTTATAGGCTACAAAAAGGTGCAATGAACATTGTCATTGAACAGTGCTAAACATCTCCATTTGGGTTATGTTTGAAGTAAGTTGGCCTAACTGTTTTTTGGAGGGTGAAAAACAACAAAAAACATGACAAATCTTTTTTTCTTTTTCTTTTTTCTTCAAAATCTCTTATGCTTTGTGTGCTGCACCTTGCCTTAAATTATTTCATTACAGCCATAACTTCGGTACCTGTCCCAGCACACCATGGCGCCCCAATAGGGCAGGCAAGCCAGGCAATTGCCTGGGGCCCCGCATTTTAAGGGGCCCCCGAGGGCTGATAATTCAAACAATCAGGAATGTTAATATAAAGACGCAGCAACATCTCTGCATCCCCCTTAGTGGGGCCCCTCTCTCGTTACGCTGGTTATGCGGTTACCAGCTCGCCTCAGCCGCCTTTTTCAAACTGGAGCAGCGCTTACTCGCAGCAGGTATGTAGAAAATGCATGATTTGATTTGTTAAACATGAAAAGGACTTCTCCGTCTGGCATGGCCGCTCGCTCTAACGTTAACCTAGATAAATGTGCGCTATTATTAGGTGCAAATCCAAGTGTTTGTGCGGAATGTGGAGCGCGCACTGCATGACATTTTGGAGGCGCCGGCGACGTCACTTGGATTTTCCTATCAACAGTGGAAACAACTTAAAATACTCCATCATTTCTGTCCATACAGAAAAGAATAATGCATCTGTCGCAACTACTTTTATTTGTGTAAACTCACAATAACAATAAAACGTTGTGCTTTCGTAAAATAAAATAAAACAATCAGGGCGCGCTTTCATGGTCTCCGTGAACTGGAGCGCGTCTCAAAAATAAATAGAAACACAGCGTATACTAGCCTCAAATACATGAGAAATATATCTATATAAAGCTTGAGCGCGGAATAGGCTATTCCTCCATGCATCCAGTATTTAAGCAGAAATATATATATATATATATAGCCTATATATAAAATAAAATTGCATCCTAAATTTTCACAACACAGATATTAAAAACTATATATCCCTCATTTGACAGAAATAAAACTTTACTAATAAGTCATTGTAACTTTGAAAATATAACAGAGTGGTGGAACTATGTGCTCATGGGCTGGAGCTGACTCTGGAGCGAGCTAACGGGCTGGAGCGAGCTCACGGGCTGGAGCGAGCTCACGGGCTGGAGCGGACTCTGGAGCGAGCTCACGGGCTGGAGCGAGCTCACGGGCTGGAGCAGACTCTGGAGCAAGCTCACGGGCTGGAGCGAGCTCATGGGCTGGAGCGGACTCTGGAGCGAGCTCACGGGCTGGAGCGAGCTCACGGGCTGGAGCGAGCTCATGGGCTGGAGCGAGCTCACGGGCTGGAGCGGACTCTGGAGCGAGCTCACGGGCTGGAGCGGACTCTGGAGCGAGCTCACCGGCTGGAGCGAGCTCACGGGCTGGAGCGGACTCTGGAGCGAGCTCACGGGCTGGAGCGGACTCTGGAGCGAGCTCACCGGCTGGAGCGAGCTCACGGGCTGGAGCGGACTCTGGAGCGAGCTCACGGGCTGGAGCGAGCTCACGGGCTGGAGCGGACTCTGGAGCGAGCTCACGGGCTGGAGCGAGCTCACGGGCTGGAGCGGACTCTGGAGCGAGCTCACGGGCTGGAGCGAGCTCATGGGCTGGAGCGGACTCTGGAGCGAGCTAACGGGCTGGAGCGAGCTCATGGGCTGGAGCGGACTCTGAGCGAGCTCACGGGCTGAAGTGAGGTCTTGATGATAGTCTGTGGAGGGCTTGGACGCAGGTTTGGGATGAGCTGGGATGAATTCCACAAAATATTGATTTCTGAACTGTAAGTTAAAACATTAGTATTGTCTAGTTTAAAAAAGGGTAAGGGTTAGGGTTGAATTTGTTTTGTTTGCATTATTTGAGATCTAAAAACACTGCATATTTGTTTGCAATTATCTGCAAAAAAAAATTATCTAAATGACAATTTGATTATTTGGAATTTGGGAGAAATGTTTTCAGTAGCTTAGAATAAAATAAAATAAAATATTATTTTTACTCAAAAGCATACCTATAAATAACTTTGCAGTGTTCTCTTAATTTCTGAATCTACATGAATATCCTATGGATAGTTGTCTCATCACAAAAAAAAAAAAAAAGACCAAATATAAATATTCAATGTAAGTTTAAAAATAAAATATACAACATATATTACTGACAACACATTTAAGAGCAGCTAAGTAATAGTATAGCCTACTTACCGTGAAATTAAAACTGATGAGGCAGAGGAAGACAATCCAAAATCTAATAAAACAAAGAAGTGAAAAATATATATTTATCAAACCTGGTAACAGTCCTTAAGTTTCATGTATGCTGCATTATGCCAATAAATACATTGGATTTAATTTGTTGCTAGTAATTAGCATTGTTAGTATCGAGCATTTTCATGTAAATAAATGCATTGCTTCTCCACATGTTCACTGTAAAAGTAGTTTGTGAGCTTTCATGGGCTATGTGAGAAGAATTTTTGCAAGCGAGTCAGAAATTCTGGGTTAATCCGCACTCGAATAGTTTTTTTTTTTCTGTCTTCAAAACCGAATATGTTCATCAGTGGTTGTATGTCAAGCAGGGACACGTTTTTGTGAGTTTTGTTTTGTGATTTCACCAGAACGAATAGAAAGACTCCGCAACGTCGTTAAAGCGCGTGTCCGTGTGGACTGTGCGCGTGTCACAACTGAGAACACTGTATCCGCGCGCCACTTATAGCAGGCAAGGAGCACTCTTGATTTAAAAAACTCCGCTGGTTAAATGGATATGTTTTATTTATTTTTATTAGGTACATCCTTGCCGCAAGATGTTTCAAAAAGTGGTGGGGACAAAATCGATCAGTCCTGCTGAGTTTTGCTCCAAACCTGATCAAACTCTCCTGCCAATCGCTTCCTATAGTAGCCTAACCTATCGCTTCCTAGTAGCCTAACCTAAAATCTGTAGGATTGTGACCCTTGGAAACCCTACTACTAGCCTACTAATAATAATACTGTTCCTCCAAAGTAACGTTAACATGGCAAACAAACTCTAACTAAAAGAGCGCGAGCGCGTCTCTCAAATGACGTCATACATCTAACGGTATTTAACGGAAGATTGTAAGTTAGGCCTATAAGGACGCTTGTAAGATGTACATTTACAAGAAAAAGATAGTCAATTAACCTTTACATATCTTAATATGTTCCTTGATATTCACTTTTATGAGATAACTTATTTTTAGTGGTTAAAATAACTTAGTTGAGAAAACCAATCAGGCTCACATTCCCTCACAGGCTCATCAGGCTATCCTATATAACTTAATTGTATTATTTACTCTGGTCATATTGTTAATTGTCATATTTGTGGTTTTATAATTCATATTTTCAGTTGTAAATGTAATTTAAATCAATTGGTTACATAGGCTAGGCTACTTGAATACTCACATCTCTGTATCCGGAAGCAATGCGCGCGATAAGCACCGAGACAGCCGCTTATATACCCTCGGCCAGATTCGCGGGCTTAGCACGCGAGCAAAAATTCAATTTTTTTTATATTTTCTTAATTATGTAAAATGTAATGTATACATTTATTCCAATCTTTTGTTATATTATTCTGCCATTAAATGACACATAAAATAATTAATTAATTAAATTAAAACTGATGGAGTGTTTTTTTTTTCTTTCTCTCTTCTGGCTGCATATTTTTTCTTATAATGAGAACAGTGGGAATGCAATTTTTTGTGTAATATTATACCCTGGTGGTATCTCTATAATCACTTTTAGCTGAAAGTGTATTACTAACTAATAGGCAAACCAACACTGAGTGGGGGCCCCAGGCAAAATTAGTTTGAAGATTTACTGTATCTTGAAGATTGCTGTATTGTATTATGTCTTCTGTTATAAAGATGAAGACTGATATTTCGTTCATTTAAAAAATAAGTACACAATGTCGTAAAAATTAAACAACATATGTTCTGTTAGATGTTTTGTGTTTTGACTAGGCTACTTTTTGAATTTTGTACAATTATAAATAGTAACAGTCAAAATAAATGGGAACCATCCCCCCTCCATCCCACACAGAAATCATACTGTTACAAATATTTAGTTCTTTCATTTTCATGGACTTTTTGTATTCATGAGTTTCATGTGCGATATCACGATTTTTGATTGTCGACAATTAAAATGTATCGGGCAATTCCATGCAAATGTCATCCATACCATGAAAAAATTAAGTTTTTACCTAAAGATCAAAACCCTTTTTAAGTTGTCCATTTAGGTGTGCAATATACTGTATTGTGCTGTATCAGAAATGAAGACAATTAAGAGGTCACAACGCTTCAGTGCACTGTCACGTCCATGGCATTTTAAAGATAACGTTTATAATAATTATAAATACAAATAACATGAAACTTTATATGCAAAGCTAAATTACGCTTATGTTTATTAGGATCGACATTTAATCCAACTGCTTTGCTCTGAACAACTATAATAATGTGTTACGGACGCTTCAAATTAATGCATGACTACGGATTACATAAGTAGAGAGTTTCCTGTTTTGAATAGTTTTGTTTAAAAGTAGACATTTCATATGCTTTTCAAGTATTTCAAGTAACTTTCTATATAGCTATATGTAGTAATAGGGCTATTATAATAGGGACCGTGAGCTCAATAATAATAAAATGTTGATAATAATCATAAATATTTGTTGAGCATCAAATCATCATATTAGAATGATTTCTAAATGATCATGTAATGAAGACTGGAGTAATGATGCTGAAAATTCAGCTTTAATCACAGAAATAAATTATATTTTATTGTATTATCATGTTCAAATGCACCTTTCACACGGACGTGATAACATAATCAGACCGTATTTGCTTTCAATTCGATTTTTTCCGTTTACACGTGGACATGAGGCTGTACGCTGTTTTTCAGTTTGTGGGCTAATTAATGCCATAATAGTAATAAAAAATAAATTAGATTTACACAACAAACAAATCCTATTTTTTTCAAGACAAGCTTTTTTACTCTGAGTGAATGACCGAGTTACTTGTCCGAAGGACAAACACATGACAAAGCTTAATGACAAGCCCAGCGGTCTGTACACTCTAAACAATGCTGGGTTGTCTTAACCCAATTTTGAGTCAAATATGGACAAACCCAAACGGTGGGTTAAATTTTTTTAATTTAATGTAACCCAACGGCTGGATTAGTCCATATTTGACCCATAGTTGGGTTGAAACAACCTAGCATTTTTTAGAGTCTACACTTAAAAGGATAGTTCACCCAAAAATGAAAACTGTCATCATTTATTTTTTCTACAGACATCTGTAGCATTGTTAAAATGGCCTCAGATTATCTTAAAAACTGGAGGAAGGTCAATTCTATGGTAAAGAAGCTAGCTGAGGATGACAGGGAAGAAGAGTTCATGGATGACATGTCCTATCTGGATTATGACGAGTTTGATGCTGTGGATGATGGCAGGGATCGAGAAAGATACAGTGTTGAAGGTCCAGACACAGAAGATGAAGTAATGGAGGAGGCACCTGAAATAGCTGGTGACCTAGATGAAAACAGATTGGACCTATGTAATGACTTGGCAGATTGGGCAGTGACCAATAATCAATCACACAAATCACTCAATGACTTGCTCCAAGTTCTACGTAATCATGGACACAATGACCTGCCTAAGGACTCACGGACACTTCTTTGTACTCCAAAAGTAGTGGAACGCCAGGCAAGATGTAACGGCGAATACATCTATTATGGTTTGGAAACTGGTATACGGTGCATACTTCTTCAGTGCCCAGCTTCACCAGATCACATTGCTGTCACCATTAATGTTGATGGTGTGCCATTATTCAGATCTAGTGCTGCTCAATTCTGGCCCATGCTGGCAAAGGTTGATGGATTTGAGCCTTTTATCATCTGCCTGTTTAGTGGCATGACAAAACCTGCACCATTGGAAGACTATGTCCAAGACCTGGTAGAAGAAATTAAGAGGCTCAGGGAAAATGGAATTCAACACAATGGAAATGTCATACAGGTTCACATAAAAGCCTTTATCTGTGATGCTCCAGCAAGAGCTTTCTTGAAAAACATAATCTACCACACTGGATACCACAGCTGTGAGAGGTGTGAAGAGGAGGGTGAATGGTTGGGTAAAATAGTGTTCAACAGCAAGGATACATCCCCTAGCAGGACAGATGAAAAGTTCAGCCAGATGGCCTACAGAGCAAAACACCAGAATGGGGAGACACCACTGATCAGAGCAGGCATTCCATGTGTTGGCTCTTTTGTTCTTGATTACATGCACCTTGTTTGTCTTGGGGTTGTGAGGCGCATCCTGTACTACCTGTGCAGGATCCCCAATCCTCGTAGACTCTCTCCGAGACAGAGAGCTGAACTCTCCAGTGAACTCATTAAGCTGAGGAACTCAATGCCCAGTGAGATGGCAAGGAAACCCAGATCCCTTCAGGAGTTGGATAGATGGAAAGCCACCGAGTTCCGGCAGTTCCTGCTGTACACTGGACCAGTGATACTCCATGGAATTGTGGACCAGGATTTATACCACCACTTCCTTTGCCTGACGATTGGAATGTCGATCCTTCTTTCTGCAGATCGTGAGCGGAGAAACCACTTTCTACCATATGCAGCAGACCTCCTTAATCACTTTGTCATCAATAGTGCTGAGGTCTATGGAAATAAATTCACTGTCTACAATGTGCATAACGTAAAACACCTCCATGAAGATGTTGCACATTTTGATTGTTCGTTAAATGAAATATCTGCTTTCCCTTTTGAGAACCATCTGAAAACCATCAAGAAGCTTGTCAAGACCAGCCATAACCCTTTGGTGCAAGTGGCAAAGCGTATGGCAGAGAAGGAGCGTACACAAAAAAATACGAAACAGAAGCAAACTCGCATGCAGCCAGTGTCAGCAAAGCAGAGGGACAGCTGTTTTTTGCTCAAAGATGGCAGCGTAGCTTTTGTAACTGAAAAAAAAACAAATGGCAAATTAGTTTGCAGTGTCATCCCAGATCACCAGACCTCCAACCTATTTGAAAAGCCTTGCCAGTCTAAACTCCTAGACATTGCTTTTGTCAGCAGTACCTACAGCACAGCTAAAACACAACTACTACAAAGCCAGGACTTGAAAACAAAAGCTGTATGTCTACCACACTGTGGAGGATATGCCATCTTCCCTTTGTTGCATGAAATATAATGAAAAATGAAGCATTCTTTTTTTTTTTTTTTTTTTTTTTTGTAGTTTCAGACATGGTTTTTGCAAGGGCTGTTTGGATTGAGGGTGACAAACATTTTGAGGGTGTCATCCCAAAAAACTGGATCCTTGAAGATGAGAAGATTGTGAGATGGCCAAAGACCCAGGTGCAGTCAGCCCATAAAAAAAAGTTAAACCCCATGGAGGACTGGCTCACTTTCCTGCTGGTGAAAATAAAAATGACATCAGGTACAAATACACATAATGACCTACTGAATTTGGTGTTGTTATTATTTCTCTGCGTTATTTACATACAGGTTACTGTACATTTCTATTTAACTTGGTGATTTATTTTGTAGAAAACGAGAAAGACTGTGAGCTTTATGATTACACGTCATCAGCCCAAACTGACCACGAAAATATCACCACTATGCCATATAAAAAGAGAGTTGTAAAAAAGAGGAAACATGACGATTATATGGAATGTAAGTGCATAATTGTTCTCTAAAATATTTTATACATACAGGGCTCGACATAACGCTTGTCTGCTTGTCCGGGAGTTGATTTTTTGAAGGGGCAAGTGGAAGAGAATTTTACATGCCCGACCAGACAAGTAGACTGGTATCGGTTTCCCGATAACGTTGTTTCTTAGCGCGCTATGAAACCTCTTAAGGTATAAATTAATTAAAGGTATACCATTAGGCGTGTTCCCCGAACTATACCTTAGTAAGCCGCTTCGACGTTACCCGGTGCTGTCCGTGGCGATGGTGCTGAATTGGTTGATATCATTGGGCTCGAGAATCAATTAGCCTATTCTCTCGTGCAGGGGCTGCTTCACTGAGTTATGCGAGAAAGCGCTGTTCTTTATAAAAGAAGCACTTCAGAAATAGTTGAAATTGCATTATAGGACTCATGGGATATTATAAAAAATAATCCAAACTATAATAGCCTATAATAGCCTAGCCTACATATTTTAAAATTGTATCATAAATTGCTGCCTCAATAACCATTTTTACAATTTTTTACGTGCTTTCATCTCTTTCCCATTTTTTGTTCGCTGATGTGGAGCTGCGATGAAATAGTGAACGTTCTTGTAAATACTTTCCAGCATTTCAGTAATAAAAGTGTAGCCCTACATCATACGGTACTCGGTAGTGATCAAAAAGGATTTAAACAGTGAATTTTGAATCTCTTCTTGTAAACTCAGAGATGTGGATTCAGATTTGCAATTAAATTCCCACCAAAAAACTGACAACATTGTTTGTCAAAAAACAATTTGGCCAGGGATTTTTACGAGGGTTGTGTGAGAAAAAACACTGACATTATGGATTCGGGCGGCAATAAAATCACTTACCTGATTTACATTTACCTGTAAATGTTTAAAATACCGTACGAGCCCGCCCAGCCCATGATAAACAATTAGTGTCCGAATAGGACTTAACTGACAGTAGCTTTCATTGGCCTTTGAAAGCGCTCCGCGTTTTTAACACAGTACGGGTTAACATACTGTGGTAAAAATCCCAAATGTGGAGTTCTTATATTTGTAGCCTATATATGAACATATTACATATTATTAGCATATGATAGGCTACAGTTAAGCAACATTACACGACCAAGTGCCGTTTTCCTGAATACCATCACGATTGAAAATGTGACTGATTTCGTACAACAGTTCAATAAATAAGTAGGCCTACTTACTTTTTTGACGCAATATTGACTGCTTTTGTTCTATTTCAGCAGCGAAAAAAGTTTCAAACAGAGACCACAGTAGAACCAAACTGCACCTCACAGCAACACTCAACCAGAGGGTTTCATTGCTTAATGATTCAGCGTTTTGAACGAATCGATTCAATAACCTATTCATAAACAATTGCCTCAATCTTGAATGAATCAGCCATTTGAACGAATATTGACCAACACACACACACACACACACACACACACACACACACACACACACACACACACACACACACACACACACACACACACACACACACACACACACACACACACACACACACACACCCAGCATTTCTTATTTGTATATGAAAAAATATATATATTTTGAACAATCGCAAAACTTTATTTAATGTCTTTGTAATTTTGCAGTGTAGGTATTGATTTAGGATTGATGAAGCATATATTTTACAACATTAGGGGAAAAATGTTTCCTGTTAAAGGTAAAAAAAAAAAAAAAAATGTCCTTGGGGTAAATATCACAAAGATGTAGATTTAATTTCTAGAACTCTAAGAATGTTGCTACAGAATAAATTATATTTTTCCCCAGACAAGCAACTTTTTACAAAGGGAATGACCAACTTACTTGTCCAAAGGACAAGCACGTCAAGGCTTAATGTCGAGCCCTTCATTTTGTTTTGTTTTTTTTACTTGCAAAAACAAGGCTTACTGATGTAATAATTGCAGGGTCGTTTAACTCAGAAGATGATGTCTCAAAAGTCAAGAACAAGTCAAGTGAGGGCGAATACATTTCTCGAAACCTATTAGAAATAAGGATTTTCTATGTTATTTTAGTTTTGTTTAGTTTAGGTTTATCACAACATAGTGATGTATAAATACCATTTTGACTGTTTCAGATAAGAATTTGCAGGCATTTCCAAAGCCTCCCGAACTCCTGAAAAACCGAACTCCTGCTACCATTGTCCACACCACTTCTGAAGGTAAATCAAGAGTGCTAGCTTAATCCAGTGAACAGAGAACAGTATTGCTTATTGTAGTGACAGTAAATAATCACATTATTTAAGTTCTCTGTATAATATAAAAGTAAAAAAATAAGTAATTTCAAATCACATCAGATTAAAAAGGTCCTGTTTGATAGTTTTTATCTTCTTGCAGAATTATCCATGGATCAGAATGACCAGTTGACTCAGAGCCAACAGCTGCCAGATTCATCTTCAGAAGATGATGAAATTGAAATTCCAGGTAATGTTAAGCTTTGTGTGTAACAATCATTACACTTTTTGGATGGTTCTGATGGGATAAGCTATGGAAGTGAGCTAAGCAACATCACATGAAAAAGTGCTGTTATTATGGAGATGATTATGATGTTAATTGTTTGTTTGCATATGTTGAAGATAACCCTAGTCCAATAAGGGAGCGATCAAACTCCTCCAGTCGATCACACCATGGAAGTGATAGAGGGCACTCCACTTCTACTTCTAGACATGGTAAGAAAATCAGCTTGTTAGATAAAATTGTTGCAGAACCATTGGTACATAGTGTGTGTATAGCCTACCTATGCAGACGCCACTGCATAAAGGATATGCGCCTACATGTGGCAGACTGTCTTTATATCAGATTGAAAAAGGAGGATTTGAACTATGTAGTAACTCATAATGTATTAACAAACCATAACGTAAATCCAGTTCAAATGTATTATTATTATTTATTATACTACTATATAATGTTATTATAAGAATAATTGCACTGTAAATTGAAATTGTTTGTGTTACAGTGCATTCCACCCCAATAAGGGAGCGATCAAACTCATCCATTCAATCACACCATAGAAGGCACTCCACTTCTACTCTTAGACATGGTAAGATAATCAAATCAAAATTTTGGCAAGAAATAGGAGTTTTTATTTTTATTTGTTTGACACTGTAATATTATTGTGCATGTCGTATAACACTGTATTATTATTATTTATTATACTACTATAATGTTATTATAACAATAATTGCACTGTAAATGATAAACAACAAATGGGAACACCAATGTTCATATGTTTAAAAAAATATAATTATAACAATGTTGGAGAGTTTATATTGTACTACTTTTCTCATATTGTTAATGTCTTTATCATATGAGATTTTTTTCTTATTTCATAAACATAAACATTTCACGTTTGTGTTACAGTGCATTCCACCCCAATAAGGGAGCGATCAAACTCATCCATTCGATCACACCATAGAAGGCACTCCACTTCTACTTCTAGACATGGTAAGATATTTAACTTGTTAGATAAAATAGTTGGCAAGAAGTACCTTAGCATGCTGTGTGTGTGTGTGTGTGTGTGTGTGTGTGTGTGTGTGTGTGTGTGTGTGTGTGTGTGTGTGTGTGTGTGTGTGTGTGTGTGTGTGTGTGTGTGTGTGTGTGTGTGAAAATTACAGATACCATCATTAGACTCAACAGAAGACTCTAGTCACTCTAGTGACACTACAGCTTCAGATGCTAATTGTGATTAGCTGAGTGATTAGCTAAATCATGCTAAGAACTAGGGGTGGGCGGTATGACCAAAATTCGGTTTCACGGTATGACTAATTTTATTTCACGGTAACGATATATTTCACGATATAGTTATTTATAGTTGTAGTTGTTCTCGAAAAATCGACAAAAAAGGCTTTGTATAATAAATAAACCCAAATACTTTAGAAATTAAAAGTACTTCACTTTGTTTGAATTTTCTTTTTCTTTTATTTGGTAAATGATTTATTTGGTAAACTATTTTTAATTATAATATAGCAAACAAAACACTCTCATCAACTTTTAGATGAACTGCCCCCAACTTATTGATATTAAATACAACTCATAGGTGCAATTCAACTTTAAATAAAGTGTTGCTGAATAATTTTTCAATCTCATGTTATTGCTCATTCATCAATCAGTTTATAATATCTGAATATTTTATATTGAACTGAATAGATAAATACTAGTTATGTTTAAATGGTTTCCCGGTACATTTTTGCCATGTCTGCTTTTAAAGGGCTTGTTTTGTTATTTTTGTGATATCTGGCAACCCGTCACCTAAGCTTTAACCAAGAGATGTTCAGAAGCGTCAAGTTCATAAGTGACTAGGAGAACAGCAGTATGAAAACTGAACAGCAGCTACTGTTAGTGTTGACTAAGTATTGTAAATTATACACATACCTTGTAACTGCGTCATTATTTTACATAGCTCGGTGAACACCGACACACCGCGCTCCCTCTCAGTGCGTGTGCACGCGCGCGTCTTTTGCATCAGTAAAATGCGATCGGTTAATTTGAGTGACAAGTTGTAATCACGCATTGAATCGAAGCAAGATTTTATCAGCTGTTTCAGTGGCCAATTGTTTGGAGTTAGAAATATATAACTCGCGCTGCATATTTAGTAATTTTGCCTCAGATTGATACAGGATTACACATTCGCAGGTTGTTCATTACCACGGCAACCGCTCTCGTGTCATACTGAATGCGAGTTTCATGTTTAATAAGTAACTAAACATAAGAGACAGAAAGATGATAACTATACATTATTTAAGGTTATTTCTATTCGTTACGATATTGATATATGAACTGTTCTGTTGTTGTCAAGTAAGCTTCATGCTTTCCCCGTTGCGATCGTGTACTCCTCTAAACTGAAGCCTACGGGGGCCACACTGTTCTAGACTGCTGCGCCTTTTCCCCCAAAAAAATATCACTTTAACAACAACCCTTTAGAAAACGTAATTCCTTTGTGGATCCTCTTGATCTGCTTTCTCCATGTTTCTTTGACAAATCTCAGTGTCTCAGTCTCTCGCACGCTGCATGTGAGTTAACCACGCCCACTTATTTACATGTCGCGGTATCACGGAATGAAAAAATCTGTTACGGTTGACATTTTCTACCGCGGTAACGATATATACCGTCATACCGCCCAGCCCTACTAAGAACATGTTAAGAACTCTATAAAACTCCACAGTTACCATCTAGCAACACCATAGTGACCAGCCAGAACACCATAGTAACCACCTACACTCAAAAAAAAAATGTGTCTAAACATAAGATTTATGTATTTGAATTGCATGTAAAATTCCCATGCATTTGGATTACATAGTTGTAACATAAACCAATCAATACTCTGAATGTGATTCATATTTTTAAGTCATATATAAATGAAACAGACAAGATTTATGTAATTGTATTAATAAACTGAATGTGATTTATATTTGTCAGTCATATGTAAATGAAACAGATAAGATTTATGTAATAGTACACAGAAAAACACCCATGTTAAATCAACACTGCTCAGTGTTCATATGTGTGCACACTACAGAGGTAAAGCAGTCTTGAAGTTAATGAGATCATTAAGTGATGATTGAGCATTAATTATGAACACCTGCTGTTAACAAGCAGAATCACTGAAGAACAGAGAAACACAAGAACTACAACTGACTTCAGCCACAGCCTTAGATGAAATCAACTGAAGAGAAAAGAAGACATTAAATCTGTGAAGATCTCAGCAGAGGAGGATTAAACAACTCCACAAACAGCATTACAGCTTCACTTATTACTAACCAGACTGACTTTATTTCATTTCCGTTTGAATGAAAACAATAGTTGTATTTTAAAGTCACCATGATGGTGGTTAGCGTTTGCTTTACTTGGGCTCTTGACCATTGACTCTTTAATATAACATTTTCTCTGGCTGCTATAATTATGTGTTTATAAAACACATTTGTTGAAGCGAAAAAGCCATGAGAAAAAGAGATCAGGTGATGTTGGCTGTTTATTGATGATGATGACGACAAAGTCATCATCATGTAATTGCCTCATTCGCTGATCTTGTTCAGTGTCTAATGCTTTTTAATATTGTTTTATTCATAACAGAAGCCATTTGATTTTACAGCATGAAATCTAACAGTGTTGTTTATCAAACAATATACTTTTTTTATTTTTTTTTTATAGTTAGTGCACAAAAACCTTTCATCTATGGCATTACTCAGACTCACACAGACATCAAGGAACAGCATATGAATCTCAACAATGGTGACAAAAGATACAAAAAATCCTGATGCATAATTTATTAATGCCGCAATGCATGCTGGGAGATATGGGTGAGTTTTGATTGGTGGTACCCAGCATGCACTACAGAATGAAGCATTTCATTGATTGTCACTATTGTTGAGAGTCATAAACTGATTCTTGATGTCCAAGTAATAATGTAGAAGAGAAAGTTTAATGCACTAAATGTTTTTAAAATTCTTTATATTATTTGATTAACTGTTGGATCTAAATGCTGTCAGGTCACACAGCTACTATAATAAATAAAACAAAATCACATAACCCCAATAATCAAAGCATTAGACACTGAAAAAGATAAGTGATTCAGGCCACAATATGATGATTACACCTTCATCAATAAACAGCCAACATCACCTGATCTCTTTTTCTCTTGGCTTTTTCGCTGCAACAAATGTGTTTTATAAACACATAATTATAGCAGCCAGAGAAAATGTTATAATAAAGAGTCAATGGTCAAGAGCCCAACTAAAGCAAACGCTAACCACCATCATGGTGACTTTAAAATACACCTATTGTTTTCATTCAAACGGAAATGAAATAAAGTCAGTCTGGTTAGTAATAAGTGAAGCTGGTAATGCTGTTTGTGGAGTTGTTTAATCCTCCTCTGCTGAGATCTTCACAGATTTAATGTCTTCTTTTCTCTTCAGTTGATTTCATCTAAGGCTGTGGCTGAAGTCAGTTGTAGTTCTTGTGTTTCTCTGTTCTTCAGTGATTCTGCTTGTTAACAGCAGGTGTTCATAATTAATGCTCAATCATCACTTAATGATCTCATTAACTTCAAGACTGCTTTACCTCTGTAGTGTGCACACATATGAACACTGAGCAGTGTTGATTTAACATGGGTGTTTTTCTGTGTACTATTACATAAATCTTATCTGTTTCATTTACATATGACTGACAAATATAAATCACATTCAGTTTATTAATACAATTACATAAATCTTGTCTGTTTCATTTATATATGACTTAAAAATATGAATCACATTCAGAGTATTGATTGGTTTATGTTACAACTATGTAATCCAAATGCATGGGAATTTTACATGCAATTCAAATACATAAATCTTATGTTTAGACAATTTTTTTTTTGAGTGTAGCAACCACCCAGAATACATTAGCAACCACCCTGAAACCCTTAGCAACCTGTTAAAGCACCCTAGCAACCACCCCATAGACTTACATTGAAAATAGTTGAGAGCATCAGAGCAAAAAAAAATTACAAATTCTAGACATGGTAACTAATTAGATTACATTGTTGTGTAACTGATTTTGGGGGGGTGGACAATTTCAAGTAGAACATGACCAAGTATAAAATTAAAATACAAATCAAAAGAAGTGCATCTGTTTAGTTTGTAGTTCCTATCTTGAAAATGCAATATGAAGTGCAGCTATTTTTTTCTCTTTCTCTTGGTATGAACTGAGTTTTAAATGTTTATTTCAGAAACACCAAGGGCTCCAACTGGCCACAGCATGGATGTATTTCCAATGCCCACATCCAGTAAGTAATTACTTTGTCTTGTATATTTGTAGATAGGCATAAAGCATACTGTTTTTGTATTTATCTTTATATGACCATTTGAATTTGAATGGCATCCTATTGTGATAATTAACCACACAATAACAATTACATTTATTAAGAATTACAGTTTTTACTATCTGAAATTTAATTTTTGATATTTGTATTTCCACAAGTGATTTCCCAATGTTTTGATACCAAGAATTGGTAAACCACATGTTTACTAGTCAAATTCCATTACTGATATCAAGATGAATAATTTAATCTAGTGACATTTGAATTTATTATTGATTATATAGTTGATAATTAATATTCTTGTCAAATGTTTTTAACTTTTTAGAATTCCAGAAATGTGTCCTCAAAAAGCTAGTGGAGATCATGCAGGAGGTCCAGAGGATTGGAAGTGCAGAACCTAATAATTCTTCGTACCACATCAGAAGAATGGAGCTGATAGAGGAGCTGAACACCTTGGAGGAGAAGCTTCAAAATAATGAAGAGAGAGATGTTCTGGTAAAATAGAATTATTAACCAGTTTGCTTATTCTTTTCTTTAAAAAAAAAAAAATTGTGCTAACAATGAACACTAAGTACTTACTTTCGGTAATAATGTAATTTATTTAATCAGTCCTGGATTTGTTTTTGTTTTTATTTTTATATTGCGGCCTAGAATGACTGATTTAGCTTTTCTCAAAAATTATTTCAATATTTGCAGCATTGTTATTTTATTTTATTTACAGTGAAACCCCACCAATAATAATAATACATATTATATTTAATAAGTGTTAGTGACAGTTAGTGTTAGTGAGTAGCTACAATTTACCTGTAAATATTTTTGTACATAAATATATTAAATTTATGTGTTTAAATTGTGTTCCTGGTCCCTCATGCACAATGCAATGATGACAATAGTATACTCATAATTCTACTTTACTGAAAATACAGAACTGTGTTTACTATAACACTATTTACAAACACATTTGGACTTGTCCTAACCAATAAAATTAAGTTCAACTGATTAGGTTAATGCAAGGACTGAAAATGTTTGTTACCAATATTGTATAGTAATAATGATATTTACTTTTTTCCTCTTAGATTACCCAGTTAAGTAAAGTTGGAGGCAAAAACATCAGGGACTGTTCAAAGATTTTGGATAGGTATGTACGATCAAGCATTCATTTCTTTAATCATAAAAGATTTGATTTCTGATAATAAAAGAAATGCCTGTTACCTTGACTCATCCTTTCTCACATCTCCTCTTTGCTACTTTGCACCAAGGAGGTGTAAGTAGAGGAGGTGTGAGTAGAGGAGGTGACTGATCACCTTTTCTCCATCTCTGTTTCCCACCACTTTCTTCCCCTCTTTCTTTCAGGCTGATGACCAACAATCTTATGGCACAGCTCAACATGAAGGGCCACGGCTCAAAAAAAGCATTTCAGTCAACAGCACTGTTCACCACTGTGATAGGTATATTCTGATTTTACTTTGAGCGTGCTTTATGGAATTCAAAGTGATGTAACAGACCATTTAGAATAGACAGATTGGAAGAGAAACAGTACACAAAAATTATGGTTTGGTACCTCAGATTTTGAAGTCACCGTTTGGTTTTCAGTACAGCAGGGGGGGGAAACAAAGCATAATCTTTTTGTTGTTTGTTGTTGCATTTTTATTAAACAAAAATAAATAAATATTAAATTATAATTAAAATGTTTATCTTAATAATTTATAATAATACAATTATTCAATCAATAAAAATGTAATCAATTAAAAATAAAAATCTAATTTAAATGAATTAAAAATACATCAAATACAAAAATGCATCTCATCTAATGTTGTAAATTGTAGTATTATCCCCTCTAATCACTTTTAGCTGAAAGGGTATTAGGCCTACTAACTAATACTAAGAGTGGGGGCCCCAGGCAAAATTATATAATGTAATATAATGTTATATATATATATATATATATATATATATATATATATATATATATATATATATATATATATATATATATATATATATATAATGTTATTATATTTTGGATAATATATCTTCATTACATAGAGATATAATTAGACAAAATTCAAAAAGTAGTCAAAACACAAAACATCTAACAGAACATAAGTTGTTTATTTTTTTACAGCATTATGTGCTTATTATTTTTATTAACGAAATACCAATCTACATCTTTATAACAGAAGATACAATATAATACAGCAATCTTCAAGATACAGTAAATCTTCACATTTATAAAGGATTCTCACCTTAAAAACAGTCCTTTGCGTGGTGGAACAAGCAATGCTATATAGAAATATATAGTTAGCATCTTAATTGAATCTTTGTTTTATTATCTTGTTAGTTCATTAATTATGTTAACTACTTTAATTTACTACTACTAATTTAACACAAAGAGCTAATTAATAATTATTAAATAATGTCAACTAGTAAATGCATTGATTAGAGTTGTCATGCATATAGGCTAAAGATTTTTAGTCTATATGCACGTTTATATTAATCTCTGCTTAAATACTGGATGCATGGAGGAATAGCCTATTCCGCGCTCAAGCGCACTCATAAATCTTGCCGCAAAGCACCGACAAAAGCAGGCTGATAATAAATATGTCAGAAAAAAATAAGAGGCATTTTAAGTGTCTATTAATTAATAATATTATTAGTGTTTTCTAAATCAGCGGCTGCAAACATATCTGTCATGACGCACTGGAAAAAGGAAGCAAATGCAGGCGATCTCAAGAATGTATGTTTATTAAACACTTAAACACAGAAGTTCAGACTCAGGCAGATGGTGAGGGTCAGACGGCTGAAGCAGGGTGGCGCAGGGACTAGATGGCCGCGATGAATCCGGCGGTGAAACGGCGTGAAGGTGAAGACAGGATCCAGACACGAAGAACACACAGCACAGGACTCCAGGAAGAAACCAACTCACGGGAAACAGGAAACACCCCAGCTAGCAAAAAAGGCGCGGGCCTACAGCGGCCCCATTAAGGCAAAAACACTCGGCCGATCCTCGGCATGAATCTAGGTCCGATTGCTTTGCGAGCGCTCGGTTTTGACGCGGCCCGATTAAACACTCGGCCGATCCTCGGCAGGTCCGATTGCTTTGCGAGCGCTCGGTTTTGACGCGGCCCGATTAAACACTCGGCCGATCCTCGGCAGGTCCGATTGCTCTGCGAGCGCTCGGTTTTAATGCGGCCCGATTAAACACTCGGCCGATCCTCGGCAGGTCCGATTGCTCTGCGAGCGCTCGGTTTTAATGCGGCCCGATTGCGGAACCCCGAGTGAGAGGGCTTATTTAAACCTTATTTAATTCATTCATGTCAGGATAATAGCCTACTAAAATATCTTAGCAACCGTTATTTATGCAAGATAAACTGAAAATAAAACAGCACAAGGAAGACAGGTTCATTAAATGCATTTTTTTATTGGATCACACTTAACCATAGTCGGCTCATCATGCTTGCTCGCACGCACGCACGCACGATGCAAAGTCGTGGCCTCGAGATCATATGTTGAGGGAACAATATATTTATCTTGTGGCATCGACTTCATATTTTGAGAAAACATCTATTTCTTGTGGCCACGAGTTATGTTTAACCACGTACACACTGTGAGCCAACAGCAGTTGGAGATATAGATGACTGATGAAACAACATTTTACTTTGAATTAGTTATGTAAAAAAAAGATATATTGCGGGTCTGGCATTAAGACATGGGTACGTTATATGTGAAAGACACCTGAAGCGTATTTCGTTGCAAATTTGCTGGCTTGAATGAGCCGAAAGTCAGCGTGCATCGTGTTAAAGCTGTATTGCCCCAGTTTATACACATCTAACACTCCTTTTATCAGAAACAAATGGGCATAACCTGTAAATAGACATAAGTCATGATATTTTGTTTGGGGTAAATGACCTGATTTCGCTCATGGTTATTATATTTGACATATATCTTAGCCAGTCATTTTACTTCTTTGAAATGCCTTTAAATGGCAAATTAGACCAGTAAACATGTAGTTTTACACTTGCCACAAAAATGATTTAAAGCCTCCACTTATTAGGTGAACTGTTCTTTCTGCCTAAATATTAGCCTACTTGATTTTATTCATGAGGGTTATATTTGACATCTTATTCAGTTCCTTTTAAATTTTTACCTGAGCGTGCCTGGCAAAAACGACCGAGCCGTGACCGCATCGCTTCCATTATGAGTGCGCTTGCTGCACAATATGAAATAAACTTATATGAACATAAACGATAGGATAAACTTATATGAACATATGAAATAAACTTGAGCGCGCAAAATAAACAACAATCATTGTTTTGATAAGAGATCGACTAGCAGAAATTAGTAGTCGTGCAACCCTTACTTGTTATTGACGTAACGCAACATTGACAAAATGTGCAACCAGATGTTGGAATGTGTGTTTTTTTTAGAGGGAATATTCTAACGTCATTTGAGTAATTTTGACAGCCCTAGTGTGCACCCATAGAACCTGATCGGGTCAGTTGCACTGGTGCACCTACATACTTTATTCACTGTCGCTTGGAGTAAAAAAACATGGTCAGTACAATTTTTCAATACAAATACAGCACCGACACTTACCCAGAACCACATTTTTCAAAGTGAGCCCTTTGAACGCAGGCTTTCGGTTGGCCCCACTCCAATTAATGAGTCTCGCCAGTGAAGTGTTCATTGCTCTTCTCAGGACCCTTCCCACAGTGTCTTTAAGAGTCATGCCTCCAATCATTCCAAGGAGAACAGTCTGAAATAAAAGACATGTACATCATTAGTGATTTAAGGAATATAGCGCGAGTGAGAGTGGGGACTGACTTTTAGGAATTATTTGATTAATGCATAATTTAACTCACCAGATTTTTCTTCTCATCTGGATTTTTTAATGTCTCCTCCAAGCATTGTAGCTCCTCTATGGTTGAAAGCGGGAGCCCAAAATGTGTTGGGTCTGGTATGACGTCTGGAACAGCTTGACTGCTGGTGATTTTTTGGAGCTGCACCAGGATGAGCAACTGCTGCTCTCTGATAGAGTCGAGCTGGATGAGGATCTCCTTGGCAATTGCTGTAAGACATGAAAAAGCAGGCAAAGCAGATAAAGTAGCAAAACATTGTACGTAGATATGTCAGAGTAAACAGAGATGGATCGCTTTGTAAAATTTCTACCTGTAGGCACCGCCTCCCGAGAAGACCTGTTCTGAGGGTCATGTACTTGTGGAGTGTTCTATGAAAAAAAAAAAAAGTTTTAATCTCATTACACACATACCAAAGTGAATTTTTATTTCCATAAGCTTTAGCATAGCTTTCTTGCCCTTCTTACTTGATATCTATCTTGGCCTGATGACCGACTACTGCCAGCTGCTGCATAAGTTGGGGTGTCAGTAGGAGCCCTCAGGCTGTTGGTAGTGGAGACTGAGACTGGAGACCACGGTGGTGGACTAGCCGCTGCTGTGATATTCACTGACGGGGAAGAAGCCCACGGACCTGCTGCTGAGCTGTTTCCATCAGAAGGGAGATCAACTGTGGTCTCTGAAATATGGCCTGGTGACCAAAAGCCTTGACCAGCTAGCTGACTCCCATCACCTAGAGCTGTCACAAAGGTACAATTGGCAGTTGTGTTAGTTTCACACAGATGCTTAATAAAAGATTAATCTAAACCACTGTAACAATTGTAACAGGCCTACCACCAAGATATGGGATGCAGGGGACTGGTGCAAGTGGAGTGTAAGATTTCTTTTTTTTGGTTGGAGCACAAGGTGCAGCAGTCCTACCCTGCTCCTCTTCACTGCTGGATACGATTCTTTTACAGCCTCTATCATTGATTACATAGGGATGTCAGTTTTTCTTTGGAATGAATAATAAATTAATTTATAAATGATGAAGTTTGTTTTGTCAGGAGTGCATTGTAAGGCATTGCCTAATTGTTTGCCCAGTTATATTGTAACTTTTGAAGCGGCCATAAAAGGAAATTATAGGACACTCCTACCTATTCTTTCTCTTCATGTACTCTGGCCTGTTATCCTCTTCTTCTTCAGTGTTTAGATCAGAGGTAATTGTTGCCTCTAGCAGCTTTGCACAGGCAATCTCATACACATCTGTGAACAACACAAATGCAGATTAGGTATAAATGGAAGTAGGGCTGGGCAATATTATCGATTTCATTGTTATGCACATCTCGTAAGTAAAGCCGGTTCCTTGATTAGTAGTAAATCACCATCACCTGCTTTCAGATGGAGTGGCATTTACTACATACACATGCGATAATTAATGTGATATGGCTCAGCTTGTCAGTGAGTGAACTACGGCTCTGTGTAGTAAATACCGCTCCATCTGAAAGCAGGTGATGGTGATTTACTACTAATCAAGGAACCGGCTTTACTGATGAGATGTGCATAACAATGTCATTGATAATATTGCCCAGCCCGAAATGGAAGGGCTCCTTGTGTTACTTGTGCAGAAAAGTTTCAATTCATTAAAGGTGCTATCAGCGAACCCAGTTGGCGTAACCTCTTGTTGATGTTTGAACTATTATCAAACAAAACAGAGGCTAGCTAGCTCCTCCCTCCTCCTCAAACCCCCCAAATCCCACCCCACATCATTCTTGTCAGTGATTGGCTGGAACAGTCTATTATGTTTTATGCTTGAGGGTCAAACTATTTGTTGCTCAGTTTGTTTGAGCTGCGTTTGTGGAGACTAGACTGACTGCAGAGACCTCGTTTCTCTACAGTGTGTTCAGGAGACAGCCAGCTAGCGGATAGTGACGAGATGTTTGCGGTAGGTGAACAGAAATGTTCTGATTTAAAAAACGTGTGAGATCGCTGAATGCACCTTTAAGTGTAAAACTGTATTATTTGAAAATGAAGCATTACTATACCATGCGAATACATCACACGGACTTTGAATCGAGTCCAGTCAGCACCTGGCATCACTCCATCTTTAGCTGCCCTACGCAGCTTTGCAAGAGAAACAAAAGGGGGCCAGAAACTTTCGCCTTCTTTCAGCCAATTAGAATGGACAACTTCAACCTCCTTTGAATTTACAAATTCCACGATATGATACATTCTATAAAAAAGAAATGTCAGATTATGTAACCTAGGTTCCAAAGACTTGCAAGTCAAAACACATTGTAGGCACGAAAAAAAAGAAGAGAACAACAAAGAGAAGAAGAGAAGACTATACACACGCACAAGCAAAATTATTTACAAATATTTGTAGAATGGGTTCACCTCTATAATCTGAGAAACTCCAGCTCCTATCTACGAAAAAACACTTAACTATTTACTACCTAGTCTTCAAAGGTGTACTGGGCTTGGGGCGTCATTAAATGCTGAAATCCGCAACAATCAGTTGAACTGAAAGTCCGAAAGCGTACCCCCTACAGAGAGTTAAATCTCCACCCAGGATAACCCTTAAAAATAAAAAAGGCAAAATAATAAACAAAACAACAAATAGTGTTCCGTCGGAAGGATTGTATACACAACCCAGCTGGATACACTCTAACTAACCAGAGTTCTCATTCATAATTAATTGTTTGACAGCCCTAGAGAATTGTCATCATTTACTCACCCTCAAGTTGTTTTAAACCTGTAGGAATTTCTTTCTTCTGCTGAACACAAAGAAAGATATTTTGAAGAATGTCGGTAACCAGACAGTTGATGGAGCCCATTGACTTCCATAGTAGTGTAGGGAAAGATCTGTGTTTCTCCCAGCCTTAAGGGAGAGCTGTGCTCTAAGAGGGTTTCATTCTTCTTCACATGGGTGGAGCAGTTCTGTTTTCCTTGTGAAAAGGTGAGGAGGGTTTTCACTGTTGCATCTATTACATTTCTTTAATTATATTTGCCATCCATGTTATTTAAAGATATATATTACTGTTAAAGATGTTAACTAACATATATGTGCAGTAATTTATGATTGATGGTTTTGTATTTCTGATATTATTTAATGGGTTGTACCTTCTATGGGGTGGGTATATTTGTCTGTACATAGTATTGTGTTTAACGTTTCTCTGAGTATTTTGGGTTATTTCATTTTGGATTCATGTGACATTTAACAGTCACTGTCATATGTGGAAAGTTACAGTAGGAAAAAAATACTATGGAAGTCAATAGGTACCATCAACTGTCTGATAAATACCAACATTCTTAAAAATATTTTTTTTTGTGTTCAGCGGAAGAAAGAAATTCATACCGGTTTTCAAACAACTTGAGGGTGAGTAAATGATGACAATTTTCATTTTGAGGTGAACTATTCCTTTAATCTCTTAACGCAACAATTAAGCCTAATGTAAATGCAACAAAGATTCCAACATGTTTGTCTTTGAAAGGGAGGAGGACATATTTACGAAGGCCATCGTCAACTTTAACACACTTCAAACTCTCTGACAACTGTGAGAGAAGAAACACACCTAGGCTAGATGAACTGAGGGGATATGTGTAGAATGGCTCAACAGCACAGAACTGATAATACACCAAGTGCACATTACCTTCAAGCAAGATGATATTCTGAAGCAAGCCAATGTCATTACCTATTTTAATACAGTTATCCCCCTCTGTAATTTTAACACAAAATTGATCCCTGTGCAATTCTCTAAACTCCTGTATTCCTCCTCTAACAGCCTGTGGTAAGGGACCACCGACATGCTCTTTCTTTAATACAGTTCCAGCTTTCACATCGCCTTCATGGACCCTTCTGTTATTGGTACGCTCAGACAAGCGACGGACAATCTGGGCAACTGGGAAATTTGGCCCTCTCACCATGCGCTTTACCTCGCCAAGAAAATTTTCAAAAGGGAACCCAGATATCTCATCAATACATCCATGTCTCTTAACATCATCTCCCAAATGAACAAGGCCATGCAAATTGTACACCAGAAAGCCCTCACCATAAAGTCTGCCAAAATGTTCAACAAATGACACAAGTAGTGTCTTTGCATAGTCACATATCCCTACATCAACCTCAGGATTAGCCAGCATAAAAATAGCAACCGACAGCAGCATAAAGTTGTAGTAGACTGGAGCAGCCAGAATATCTACAAGAACGACAGGGCCTGTATACAACAAGAACTGCCGTAGCTCCGTAGCCTTCCATCTCCCTCTTTCCTCAAAAGCTCTAGGCTTTCTAGCAAACTCGCACGGAATGTGATTCTTCAGTTTCTGTAGGTTCTGAGATAGTGCTTTAACCAGCTGACCAGACAAGCGAGTTGGCAAAGGCCCACTACACCACAGGTCAAACAACCGACGTACAACCCCAAGACACACCAAATGCATATAATCGTGAGGAAAATCAAGTACCATGTCGATGCCAAGTCCAGTCAGAGGAGACTGTGCTACATGATGATCTTCATCCAACATTTGCCTATAACTAGCATCCGTTCTTAAGGTGGAGTCAGTCTGTGGAAAAGTCATGCGGTTGCTTATATATACACCAGTCTGTACACATTTATCACAAGCTGAATAGCCTGAATGACTCTTTATGCCTTTAACAAAAGCCCGGGCTGGAGCGTCACACACAACAGAACAGACTTTCAGAAAAAACTGCTTTCCTTTGAACCAAAACCCAGACTGAAGACTACTCAACTCACTCACCAGGTCCCTCAAGTACTCAGTGAGTGATTTGGGTTTGCAATCCCCTCCGAAAACACCAATCATGAATGGATATTTACCTACTTCCTTCAACAAACCTAGAATGGGCCACAGCTGCTGGTTATTACTCTTAAACAATGGAAGCCCGTCAAAGTTTAACTGTAACTGCAGGCAATGTTTGCTAGGGAGTTTCATCCACACATTTTCAAGAAGGCCTGTTATAGCATTCAATATGCCAAAGTAAAAGAAGGCACCTCCTGCTACAGGTAGGATTTTGTAGTCTGTGATTGTTTTGAGGAGAGTCCTCCCATCTCTTGGCAAATTTGGGTGGTGAAGCCTTAGGATGGACAACAAGGCAGTAAGTGCAACCATGGTGATGTTAAACTGCAAAGCCCAATTAACTAAATCATCAGCCAGGTCAGGTCTAGGACTATCCTCAGAAGGTCCCTCTTTATCATCACAGTCACTGTCAAAGTTCCAGTCAGAAATAAAGTCATTACTGTTGTCACAGTTTAAATCAACATGCAAGTCATGTACAGTGTGGTCATCAGTCAGATCATTGTCAACAAGCTTACTGTCGTTCTCAATACCCTGCAGCAAATTAGACACTGATTTAACTGCCTTGCGTCTCAAATTTGATTTGAAATCATGCATTTGATCAGCCATTCTTACCTCAGAGCAGTGTTGTTGTTTTTTTGCCTAAATTGAATTGCAAACGCAAATTACCTGAGGAAAAAAGAAAAAAAGATTAGCATTGTACAAAACCATACATAATGTCTTCTTATACTAAAGCATTACGATTTCCCTTTTTTAGTCCAAGGATTGTATGTACTGTTGGATTGTATCACTTTAAGTCACAAATATTTATGATTTAATTTGTTGTTGGCGTTGTATTTTACAGCATTTATTAAATTTTCTGACCATGAGAATAGCATTAATTGTATTTTATTTCACCTAGAGAACCACATAACAGTTTAGAAAGGTTCAGCGCTACCACTTTGAGCAATGCACAACATGTTGCAGAAATTTTCATTGCCCTTTTTGTGATGGTGGTATTTTTAAACAGACAAATTAAATAATCCCATTAAAATCCACTTTAAAAAGGCCCACTTTGTTGTTCATGGAGGTGTGAACATCTGTAGTTGTACAGTGGCAATAGATAGCCTATAATTTTACATTTATCTATTTGGCAGACGCTTTTATTCAAAGCAACTTGAATTGCATTTCATGCTGCGTTCCAGGCAGGTTTTTGAGCTCGTAAATCATGACTTCAAACCACGACTCACGACCTGTGTGCGTTCCAGGCAACCTGTAACCCGTGTTTCTACAAACTTATACCCGTGAAAGTGCACTGGAACGGCAGTCAAACCCGTGACTTCCCACCCGAGAACTCGTACTAGATTGATGTACTCCCAGTTACGAGCTCTGACGTCACATAGCCGTGTTGGAAAAACACGGGTTACAGGTTGCCTGGAACGCAGAATCAGATACACATATTTAATTTTAGTCTCTTTGGAATTAGATGGTTTTCTGCATGATATAGAGTAGACAAAATATTAAATTATCTTCATTAACGTAAAGGTTACATAAACAATCCACATTAAAACGTAAGCTTACAAAACAACCAATTATATATTTCTGTATTTATATTTTATTATAATATTGATCTATGAATGCATCCCATTCAACATGCAAACACACAGGATAAGTTTGAGTAGGTTTGGAGTTAGTAGGTAGGAGATGAAAGGTGCCTCAGGATTAACTCAATTTGTATGGAGTTTTTATTTTTTCACTTTTCACAGTTTTCAGTCTATCATATTTATGGTCTAAGAAAAAAAAGGTTAGTTGTAAAATGGTTTGAGTATTAAAAAATATTTTCAAATAACGCTTAAGCTTTGTTCTTTGTTTCAAAATATATCATTAATCATTTGACTCAACAAAACAAATGGATCAAGTATAATTTTAACTTTTAAAAAACTTAACATTTGTTGCAGTATAGGCCTGTATTTTGTTAATAGGAAAAAACATAATTCTTATATTTTAGATGTATTATATTTTCAATAAAATCGTTAAAAATATATTTATAATAACTTTGTTTTAAACTTTGAAACGTTGCTGCGCTCACTTCCGGCCTCAGACTGTCATGCTGCAGTCAGACTCAGCCCTATCTCACAAAAGTTGGCCGTTGTAACGTTAACGTTATTCAGAATGTCATGAAAAATAAGTGTCACGTTCACAAATTGCCCCAACAGTCAGCCACCCACGGGAAAACACAAGATATTGTACATTCATTTGAACCAACAATACAAGTTAAAGATGGCAGCTTTCAGAAACGACTTCTCGTTTTGTATTATTAAATGTCGAGACTCGAGAGTGTCATACAGCCCCATGCAAAAGACCATTAGATGCCTTTTACGACCACGTCATGTCACAGCGTTCACAATAATAGCGGACGGTCTGCACATTTTCAATATCTTCACAACCCAGAACATTAATAGACAATATATTTGGAGCATTGATGCTTCCTTCCAGGCAACCTGTAACCCGACTATGTGACGTCAGAGCTCGTAACTGGGAGTACATCGAGTTCACGCGGGAAGTCACAGGTTTGACTGCCGTTCCAGTGCACTTTTTCACGGGTAATTAAGGTTGTAAAAACACGGGTTAGGTTGCCTGGAACGCACCAAAGTCGTGAGTCTTGGTTTGAAGTCGTGATTTACGACCTCAAAATCCTGCCTGGAACGCAGCAGTTGTATTATGGAGCAAACTAACCAATCATAACGTTAGTCCCCAGCAAGTCCCAACCAGTTTACATAAGTAAAATAATAAACATTTTCTTAAAAAATCAAAATGGGGATTTTTTGTTGCCGTTACTGTGCAGTGTGAATTGTCTTAATCCAGCTAACATTTAGTTCCACTTGTTCTTCACAAATCACTGTGCTCGTAAATATTATTCACGTAAATTACATTCAATAAAAATTGCGTCTAGCCTAACAATTTGCCAAGCCGTAGCAGCTAGCTAATGTTTAGCTTCGTTCGCGCCATAAAAATCGGAGCCACTTTCATTAGCTGCTAACTAGCTTAGCTACTCTGACATGATAAAGAATTTAATAACGGTCCTATTCATTCTTAATTTAATTCTAAATTATTTCATTCCTTTTCTGGAGGGAAGCATGTCAAAGACCATGAACAGTTTAAACGGATCGATAATAATCAACATATAATCAGCAACAGTTCAAAATGTATAACTAGATAATATAGGATGTTAAAGGAACTCAATTGACACTCTGCTCGGCGTTAAATTTGATATATGAAATTGAACACGACTTACCCGCAATGGCGCTGGATCGAAAAGGGAGGATTCCAAGTCAGGCGTTAAGTTTTATTTCACCCGCACACGTCACTCCAGCGATGCGATCTGACGCTCGCTGCCGTTGAAATCGGCTTCATGCTGGCAAAAGGGTCTGAGCCGAGCGAGTTCAACTTCAGCCGTCAATGCATGTTGTATTGTGAAATGCAAACTCAATGTTACTAACAAGACGTTATAAATGTAGGCTACCCATCCTATTAACCCAAGTAAACACAGGATATTAAATGTTGGCCGGTAGAAAAATATTTTAGTAGGCATTTTTTGTTTCTGTTATCCACTGTGCATGTTTAAAATACATAAACGTATACATATTCATGACAACTAAATAGTTTTGCTATATAATATTATAGAATGATCTGTAAAACTAGGCTATTATTATTATTATACGCAAAACATATTTTGGACAAGTCAAGACAATAATGAACTATAAGATGGGGTCAGGAATTTACGTCAATTTTAAAATAATTTTAATGTTAATTATTGCTAAAATGAACCTAAGCCGAGTCATTTCCAGAAGTGGTCCAGCTCATACATCCAGAGCCTGTTTACCAGAACGGTGAAAAGGAATCGGCCCAGTGCTTTACAGCCGTAACAAAAATGCATGTGCCAGAGTGAGCTGCGGCCCACCACCGGCCCGGTTAACACACGCCGATGCCGAGTCTAAGCCGCAGGCGCCGCGGGGCAGCCGCGCTCGGGCCGATTATACATGCTAGCTGGGACAGCACAAACATCGACCAACGATCTGACAATGAGAGAAGAATTCAGTGAGTCTTTAAAGGAACTGGAGATGAGTGGCAGCTGGCGCCGAGCTGATTACAGATGAGATGATTGACTGATAATTGATACGGTGACACCCACACACACGCACATGGCACACAGACAACAATAACAAAAGCACGAGACAAGCAGGAAGCAGCGTACTCATGAACCGTGACAATATCACCCTACATCTCCGCTGTAATGTAGATGCGCCTTTAAAGAAATGCATCTTTCAGTCAGATTACACGATTAGACGGCTTTCGATTCGGATTTTTTCGTTTAAAAGTGGGCGTTTCAAGCTTTAGTGAGGCTGTCTGTGAGGCTAGTATAGCATAGTATAGTATAGTGTTTCAGTTCATTTTTGGGAAGCGCTTTAGTGTCACGCCAAGAAGAAAGCGCCCCCTGTTTGTTTATTTTTATTTTAGAAAAGCACGTTTTCTTGTTATTGTGAGTTTACACAAATAAATTAGTTGTAGTTGATGTATTATTCTTTTCAGTATTGGCCAGAAATGATGGAGTATTTTAAGTTGTTTCCACTGTTGATAGGAAAATGCAAGTGACCTCGCCGGCGCCTCCACCATGTCATGCAGTGCGCGCTCCACATTCCGCACAAACACATGGATATGCACCTAATAATAGCGCACATTTATCTAGGTTAAAAATTATTTCTGCAGGTGCAGTGGTTAAACCATCACTGCAATCTCATGCGAAAATGCGAACCAAACTGAAAAGCCTGTGTACCGTTGCCTCTCTTAATTCTTGTTAGTAACAAACTGAACAGAACACTAATGTTTTTCTTTGTCATCATTACAGATGCAATCAAAAAGTGGAATAATAAGGCCACTGACCACGAAATATACAAAGCCGTGGGAGACCACCTTAAACATGCCCCTGGACGATCTGGCGGTGGGGGATATGTGGCTACAAAAGAATAATGAGTGTTGTTCGTGTGTATTTGTGTGTATTTGACGTGTCAATAAATGTTTTCTTGTTATTTTTTTGTCATTTGTTCTATTTTGAGTATTATTATTATTATTAATAATATATAGTATAATATGATGAATCTATATAGAGTGGTGAATGACGTCACTTTGTAGGATATAATGAATATATTACATAATAATTAATTTAAATGCTTGAAATTCAGATCTTTTTAACGACCTGGGCTGAGTTTCCCGAAACCTTCTTAACGCTACGTCGTTGTTAAGTTACACCTTAAGCTGTACCTTATGGATAATACGTGTTTCCCGAAACGTTCTTAGTTAAGTATACCTTCTGTAAGTCATACTTTCGGAAGGTTGGTCTGGACCACTCTTAGCTTCACCTTATCACTGTTGCAGGGCTATATGAATATAATTCTGAAGTTTTAATACACCCAGACAGTGTTCAGTTAGGCTAATTCAAGTGTTTTCATGCAAAGAATAAAATTGTCATTACACTGATTGTTGTTAGAATTTTAATTATATTATTATATATAATTCAATTTTATAAATGTATTTTAATAAAAGAGCGCTTTTAAAGGTCAGTGAAAGCAAAGGCTACTGTCAGTTAAGTCCTATTCGGACGCTGATATTGTTTCTCATGGGCTCGTCCGGTATTCTAACATTTACAGGGGTGAGTCTGTGATTTTAGTGCCGTCCGAATCCATAATATCAGTGTTTTTTCTCACCCAACCCACGTAAAAATCCCTGGCCAAATTAGTACCTACTGTTTTTTGACAAACAGGTCGTGTGGTCATTTAATTGCCGTCTGAATCCACATCTCTGCGTTTTCGAGAAGAGGTTCAAAATTCACTGTTTAAATCCTTTTTGATCACTGCCGAGCACCGTACGTGATGTACACTTTTATTACTGAAATGCTTGAAAGTATTTACAAGAACAATATTTCATCGCAGCTCCACCTCAGCGAACAAAAATGGGAAAGAGAAGAAAGCACATACAAATTTAAATGGTTATTATGGCAGCAATATATGATACAATTTTAAAATATGTAGGCAATGCTATTATAGGCTATTATAGTTTGGATTAGCCTACTTTTTATAATATCCCATGAGTCCTAATAAATGCAATTTCAACTATTTCTAAAGTGCTTTTTTTATAAAGAACACCGCTTTCTCACATAAACAGCCCCTGCACGAGAGAATAATTGATTCTCGAGCCATCGATATCAGCAGATTCAGCAGCATCGCCACGGACAGCACCCGGTAACGTCGCACGTAAGAAGGTATTTCTTAAGCAGCTTCCTAAGGTATAGTTCGGGGAACACGCCTAGAAATGGTATACCTTCAGTTAAGTTATACCTTATGAGTCTTCGTAGCGCGCTAAGAGACAACGTTATCGGGAAACTCAGCCCAGGTTTAATCAGGTCTTTTTAACGACCTGAAAATGACGTCTTTTCCCCTTTCACTTTTCAACCAAATTTAGACCTAAAATGGACGTCTTTTTATAGACGTCTTTTCAACGACCTGAAAAAGACGGCTTTTCACCTTTCACTTTTCAACCAAAATGTAACGTTGTTTAGACGTCTTGCAAAGTCGTCTTTTCAACGAGTTTTTGCTGGGTACCCTTAATTATGCCACCTGAGTGATGAGCTACACTAACCACTCTGTTGGTGTTAAAGGAATTTAAACCCTTTTTGACCGCCAAAGGTGCCTCACTAAGAAGGACGTGATCGTAAAAAAATGTACAGGTTCCACCATTGTTATTTCTGGACGAGAGGAGCGCTTGGACCCGGAAAAGGCTAAACGTGACGTGTGACGTCAGCCTTAACAATCGGATTGACCGCGTTCACGTCATGTGCTCACCACCTCAGTCAGTCAGTCAGTCAGACAGACACTGACTGGATTTTGGCAATTCGCTCGATGAAAAGTGTCAGATACGATGTAAGTAAGATATTAATTTATAATCCTTTTGATTTTTCATGCTATTAAAATAACTGTCTTGTTTTTCTAATGCGTAAAAAGCAATTAACTGATTCCTAAATGGTTCTTGTCAAACAAGAATGACATTTTCCCCCTCACATAAAAAAAACGTTTAATAGGCTATTCTTTTAATCGACGTTATTCATTATAACAAAATCAAGAGCAATAATCGGAAATAATGTTTTTTTTTCAGTTAGATAGATTACAGCCTCAATGATTTAATGCTAAAATCTTCATCATAACTTTTATATCAACAACTCGTAATTATAAAAATAAATGATATTGTAAGAACAGCTAATGTGGTGATGGACGCGCGTTGTCACAGTAACCAGGTGAAGGAAATAAGGAAATTAAATTGCTACATTATGAGACACAATTTGCCCTGCTCTTAAACTTCAAGGGTTAAAAAATCCCCCCTATAAAGTCAACTTTGTATTTAAAGACAAAATGCATTTCTGATAAATGTGACCGTTGTAATGTACCCGAAAATGTTGAGCATGTTATTTTGTGGTGTAATACATATAGTGCTGAAAGGATCAATTTACGTGATATAGGCCGTCGATGGATAACGACTATCGCTTTTGAAGTGAAATGTGAAACTAAATGAAAGTGTTGCGGCATTACAGGTTAATATGCTCACATGCAAGATTACTTTTGATACTTTTTTAGCGTTGAGCATTACCACCAATCACACAAGTCTCTGTTGAGCTCATAATGCAATAACCAATCAGATTAGTTAACGATGAAGAAACAAACTGCGGGTTCGTGACTTCGAGTGAGTTTTTGCCGCGTTCACGTCATGTGCTCACCACTTCAGTTAGTCAGTCATGACCTCTGACTGGATTCTGCCAATTCGCTCGAGGAAAAGTGTAGATATGATGTAAGTAAGATTATAATTTATAATTCTTTTGGTTTTTTTTATGCTATCTTGTTTTTCTAATGCGGAAAAAGCAATTAACTGATTCCTAAGTGGTTCTTGTCATACAAGTATTAATGATATGGAGGTGATAAAACGCATCAGACTTCACCTTTATGGAATGCATTAAAAATAACACATTTTATATAATTGTAACTGACCAATTCATGGAAATTAAAAAAACAACCGTAATAAAAAATAGGACTAGTAATAACGACAACATAGAAAAGTCAAATTTATTTAAAGCTTTCTCCATAATCTCCCCGATGGATAAGTAGTACTGTATTTGTGTGACAGTTTCAAGTTTATTGGGCGATCATCAACAGCGATGTCGATGTCCAGAGCTGCAGGGACACTGTTGAGTACAATGACACCTCCATCTCCCACCAATTTGTCTTCAATGTTAACTTTCGTGCCTGTCGTCCGTCTAACGGCAGGCTCCACTCGTGACCACGATGGTAACTCCCAAAACTCCAACATCACAAAACCTTCTCTGAATCCCAACTCAATACAACATTTAAACACCAATAACAAGCTTTCTAAATTTTTCTGACTTAAAAACACACGAAGATAAATAAATTCAACATTTCTCTTCGATTATGTCCCGTGCAGAGAATTCTGGGAAATAAAATTCTACTTTCCCCCAGTAGCCTACTGTAAGCTACACGACGAGACAAAAAAGTCATTCCAGAAAATACATATTATATTTAATATATTTTATTTGCTAAGCTTCCAACACCACAATTAATGGATTGGTAAAATCGCGTTGATGCGTACAAAAAATGTTAAAATAGCAAAGTAGTCAATTTTTAAACTTACTTTACTGGTAATGCCAACATAATGTTGTTTTATCCTCAGTTGATTAATTGGATGAGTTCAGTCTGGCAACAGGTCTGAGAATCACCGTGAGGCAGGAAATCTCAACATGATATCCGAGGCTGACCTCTGTTATGAAACATAAATTCTAAGACATCTTCATCATAACTGCAGGCTCCACTCGTCACCACGATGGTAACTCCCCAAACGCCAACACAAAAACTTTTCTGAATCCCAACTCAATACAACTGCAACATTTATACATTAAGAACGGCTGGATGGCCCTGGATCATGCGTAAATTATATGCGTAAATAATGAGTAGATTATATGCGTAGATAACTGGATGGATTGGATATGCGTAGATAATGAGTAAATTAAATTGCTATATTATGATACACAATTTGCCCTGCTCCTTCCAAAATGGACAAAAATGCATATTCAAGACATGTGGGTAAACCAATCCATTACAACCAATCACACACGTCTCTGTTGAGCTCATGATTGGGTATTGAGCTCAACACCCAATCAGATGGCTGGTGAATAAAATAATTTGCATAATCGCAGGAGTTTTTACCGCGTTCACGCCATGTGTGTTCAGCTCAAGTCAGTGACACACTGTGAGTGATACCAACTGCAGATAAGATGCAGGTAAGATTTTATTTATAATCGTTTTGTTTTTCATGCTACTAAAATAACAATGTCTTGATTTTCTAATGCTTAAAAAGCAGTTAACTAATTCATAAACTGTTGTTGACTTGCCAGGCATACAATATGGCAAAATAATAGTGTTTAATGTATGTTTTAATCGATATCAATCATTATTACAATGTCATGAGCAATAATCGACTATAATGATGTGTATTTTATATATATTTTTTAATATATTTCAGTCGTACTCAGCATCATGATGTAGATGTATTGTGTGGGTATATATATATATTCGTTTATGAATTAGTTCAAACCTGTATGAATTTCTTTTTTTCAGCTGAACACAAAAGAAGATAGTAGGAAAAAAAATACTATGGAAGTCAATGGGGAAGACAAACATCAACTGTTTGGTTACAGACATTTTTCATAATATCTTCTTTTGTGTTCAGCAGAAAAAAGAAATTCATACAGGTTTGAAACAACTTGAGGGTGAGTAAATTATGACAGAATTTTCATTTTTGGGTGAACTATCCCTTTAAATATGCTGTCCTCTCTGTCAAATAGTTTGATTCAACCAAATCTAAATGGCTTACAAAAAGTATTCAAATTTGAGCTATTTAGATGTTGTGTAAGCTATTTAGATTTGGTTAAATCAAACTATTTGACAGAAAGGATAGCATATTTAATATTAGGTATAAAAATTGCTTTTAAAAATTTGCCTGTGGGTAATCAACACCTAATTTGAATTATTGTTGCCAACTTGCCAAATATCACAGGTGTCAAACTCAGTTCCTGCAGGGCCACAGCCCTACAGAGTTTAGTTCCAGCCCTGCTTCAACACACACACCTGCAGTTTTCAAATAAGCCTAAAGGACTTGATTAGCTAATCAGGTGTGTTTAATTTGGGTTGAAGCTAAACTCTGCAGGGCTGTGGTCCTCCAGGAACTGAGTTTGTCTTGTCAATTTTAAGTGTGATGTTTAAAACAACACTATTTGTTTTTTTTGTTTTTAAATACAGTACACAGTACTTCTCTATATAAGTATTATATAAATATACAATTAACTGTTATAAGGAGTTAGTGTTATGCAGTTAATTACTCTCCTCTATTTCTTTATTCCTTAGGGCGTTTTTCCACTGGGTTCGTTTGCTGCGGTCCGAACCCGAGTGCGCTCGTTTCCGGCGCCCCACGCAGCGTTGGTCTGGTTTCACACTCAATTAGTTGTATCGAACCCAGGTGCGTTTGCAGTGATCTTACGTCATCGCAAACGCACACGGAAAATGCATGGATAATACAACTCGACTGAGCATAGCTGTAATTTGTCTGTTTTTTTGGTGCTATTATGCACAACATAGTGAGAGACATCACCTCTTCAGTGTCCCACAACGTTCCCCTGCCACTCATGGTTGTCGTGTGTGAGGAAACAATGATATCGACAGTGATACGCATGCGCGGGATACTATACTTCCTGAACAAGCGCGCACCCGAGTCCGTGTTGCTTGCACATTAACGCGAACCGCGCCACGGTTCGGGAGCGACCGAGCTCAGACCACCTCCTCCAGGTAGTCTCGGGTTCGGTACTCTAGTGCGCACCCGGATCCGCTGACAGCGTTCACATTAGCGATTTTTCATGCGAACCGTGCCCCGGTCCGCACTAAACTGCCAGTGTGAAAGCGCCCTTATAAGGTTGCTCCCGAACCGTGGTGCGGTTCGCGTTAATGTGCAAGCAACACGGACTCGGGTGCGCGCTTGTTCAGGAAGTATAGTATCCCGCGCATGCGTATCACATTGTTTCCTCACACACGACAACCATGAGTGGCAGGGGGACGTTGTGAAACACGGCGTCCCCTGGATATGTGCTGAATTACACCATGTAATGAACATAAACGTAGTTGTCTCTCACTATGTTGTGCATAATAGCACCAAAAAAACAGACAAATTACAGCTATGCTCAGTCGAGTTGTATTCTCCATGCGTTTTCCGTGTGCGTTTGCGATGACGTAAGATCACTGCAAACGCACCTGGGTTCGATACAACTAATTGAGTGTGAAACCAGACCAACGCTGCGGGGGGCGCCGGGAACTAGCGCACTCGGGTTCGGACCGCAGCAAACGAACCCAGTGGAAAAACGCCCTAAGAGTAACATTTTCTCCAGGAGGTCGTATAAGTAATGAAGAATTAAATAATCATTAGCCTAAGTCTGATGCATTTGATCACCTCCCTACCATAAACATAAACCATAAATGCTTAATGTTGCTCTGAACTTAATGCTACCAAGTATTTTTAACATACTTGGTAGCATTAAGATCAGAGCAACATTAAGCATTTATGGTTTATGTTTATGGTAGGGAGGTGATCAAATGCATCAGACTTAGGCTAATGATTATTTAATTTACATTTATGGAATGCATAGAAAAAAACACTTAAAGCAAAATGTATTAAAACACATTTTATTAAACTGTAAAAAATGACCAATTCATTAACAATAAAACACAGAATAAAAAAAATTGAACAATTCACAAACAATAAAACGACTAATAAAAAATTGAACAATTCATAAATGATAAAACAACTAATAAAAATTTGAACTATTTAAAACAAAAAGTCAAATCGAATCGAACATGGCCTCCATCATCTCCCCCAACGGTTCAATGCTTTGAATGGTTTTATTTATGTGTGTCATTTTCAATTTAATTGTCAGGTCATCAGCAGCGATGTCGAGGTGCAGAGCTGCAGGGACAGTGTACTCCTCATCGGCGTCAGACAGCATAACTGTGGCACCTTCGTCTCCCTCCATGACCCCGATGATGCTCAGCTACAGTCTTCTGAAATGTAATAACATGAACGGAAGTCTCAGCAAAGGTATTATATATCAATAGACATGAGTCATTACATGAACACTATTAATGTTATTTGACCGCATGATCTAAAAAGATAAATGCTTCTGAAGCATTTATTTATCTTCGTTAATGTTAATTTCAACATTTATTAAAACGTTATGAAAATGAAAGTTTTTGGATCTTGTATTTTATTAACTAACATTATGTGTTACATAGTTTGACAAGTACTGTAACAAATGTGTAGCTCATTGTTAGGTAACTTAGTCAACGCATTAATATTAACTAATAGTGTTACCAATATGAATAGTGTTACCAATATAAATAATTTTAAAGTGTTACCAATATAAATTATTACCAATGAATATAAAAAGTAAAAAAAAAATGTATATACACTTGGTACACACTCAGGAGTGTAGGAAGATGCAGAAAGATCAATTAGAGAATAATTAGGTTACATGATGTATAATGCTGTGTACCTCCACAGCTGAATAGCTGGATGAGTTCAGTTTGGCAGCAGGTCTGAGAGTCGCCCTGAGGTAGGAAATCTCAACGTGATCTCCCAGGCTGAGCTCCACCAGGGCCTCATCACGCCAGAGGGACACCTCGAACACCTTCTGGCCACACCGGAGAGACAAGTCTCTGATGGGAACCTCTCCTTCAGCCACTCGGGTCATCCTGGGGACCTGCAACTGCATGATCACAAGGGCAAGATTGTTGTTAATGCAGTGCAAGTGAATACAATACATACTAGTGCTAGCTTAGAGATAATCAATATAACATTGTCTGTGAATCTGATTAAAATGCGTCTTTAAAGTGACTAAAGTTTTAATACTTACAGGTTGAATTAAGGTAATGTTTACCTTAATTCAACCTGTAAGTGTTAAAACCTTAGTCACTTTTCACTTATTTATAAAAAAAAAAAGGCAATAAATTGATGGCGGGGATTATCTTAAAGGTATAGCGGAGGATGTTTTACTTCCTGGTGGGTAGTCTAAACTATTGGTCCTCCTAATTGTCAATCATTCTGGTGAATCAATCAAACTTTTCAAAAAGTGGAGAGGGCGGGTCTTATCTAAAATTTGGAAAGATCCTCCGCTATACCTTTAATATTAATAAAAATTAGCAAAACATTTGTGGCTATAGAATTACAACCTGGGGGGAAACTCTTTAAAAAAAGTTTAATTTAAATATTGAATAAAATGTTATTAAATTAATTTGCTCACTTTTTCAATTTCTCCCTTCAGGGAGATGAATCCTCCCCTTGTGAATATGTCCTGCTCTTCCCCAGACAGCAGGGCAGTTGCTGGATTGAGGAGGTACTTTGCTGACCTTTCTGCCTCCTCTGGCAACTCGAATGGAGCCGTTTGAAACTTTTTTGTGTTTGGATTGAGAAATATGCACTCCCGTCCAAATTTGAGGGACAGGCTGTAATTTTTGACAATATATGCCCTCCCGGGCTCAAACAGTGGGATTTCCCCATCCACAGGAGCAATAAATGCCCTCACGCCATCACTGAGGGCACTTAATGTGGTGGTTTTGACGGACGCTGTTTTGAATTCATTTTTGGACACCTCGTAGGTTTTAGCCCTGCGGTTTGTGCGGTTGTCCACACAGGTGATCCGGATGGGTGCAGGCCTGCTGTATGGAGAACTTGCCGCTGACATTCTGGAGGGTAAGAGAAAATACACATTGATTGAAAGAGTAAAGGTGATGATACACGGGCAACTTTTTGAGCAATGTTGCTTGGGCACTTTCCCATTGAGAATTGGCAACAAATTTCTCTCTGGATATCTCAATGGGAAAGTGCCCACAACAACAACAACAACAACAACAAAAAGTTGTCCCATGTATCATCATCCTAAAAAAGAAAACCAATGGCAATTCATCAGGCAAATAATACAACTGTCCAACAGATGCACCATTCAGTTGTTTTAGTGCAGTGGTGTCAAACTTAATTTAGACTCTTGTTAAAATTTGACTTCAGAAACTACATTTTCCTGTCAGAAATACTCCTCTCAGAACAAATCCTGTCACAATATAGTTCACTGTATCGTCGTGTCTTCCTTACAGAAGAAATCATTCATGTAATTTGCATTAAGGCAAAAAATTACTTCAGAAACTACATTTTCCTGTCAGAAATACTCCTCTCAGAACAAATCCTGTCACAATATAGTTCACTGTATCGTCGTGTCTTCCTTACAGAAGAAATCATTAATGTAATTTGAATTAAGGCAAAAAATTACTTCAGAAACTACATTTTCCTGTCAGAAATACTCCTCTCAGAACAAATCCTGACATTTAATCCTATATTGTCAGCCTGTCTTGTCACCATCATAGACCCTATCACTTTCATTTTATTGGAATAATTACGTTTTTAGTTGTAAAGTTACAACTTTTAAGCAACATTTGTAGAAAAGTACAAAGTGACTTACCTCAGAAAATTGTAGCTCTTGATGAATGATCAAGGTCAAGGGGGGCTGGGGTCTTTTATACTTGGCAGCAGTCCAATCAGAGATATCACCAAGGCACATGATTACCTTTATTATAATGTATTTAAATAAACTTTTTTTTTATGCACTAGTATGAGTATTTATTATAATGGATGTATTGAAATTAATACATTTTTTTTTTTCCAATTAAAACTAACCTCAGTTGACTTCATTATAATTTTCTCATTTTATTATTGTTGCTATTCTTTAGTGATGTATTAATAAATCAAATGTTTATACAATGAGGACAATTTATATAATTTCAAACGTACAAAATAAGATGACCGTTATCAGTTTTTCAGCACGTGATTGATTATAACCAATGAGATTGCTGGAGCTGCGTAGGAAATCATTCGGCCCTCTCTCGTTGACGACGAACTCTCGTTGCTTCAGCCTGGTAAGTGTTATGTCTTTTAAAATTCGGAAAAATCATCAAAATAGTGGTGAATTAATTAATTGGATTAAAAGTGAACTTATTTTAGTCTGATTACGACTGAGTATTATGACTTATGAGTATTACTTTCATAAATGCTGTTCAAACTTAGAGGCCTAATGCGGTGGACTAGCCACTAACGTTATTGTTATTCTCCGAGGTAACGCTAATTTCTGAGTTAATTTATGTTTTAAATGTTTATCTTAAACGTACAGAATTCATTTACGTCCGTTTTGTTAATTTTATTTATTATGAAGGGATGTGACATTAATGGCCGAGGCTAGGTCGATATTGTGTACATATTGAACATGTTTGAAGGCTTTACGTCTTAAATACAAGCGTAAACGAAGCTTTATTCCATGTAAATGTAATACATAACCTAAACCTAACTTACACTACTCTTCTCTATTGAGCGTTTGCAAAATCCGCCCCCTTTAGTTACCGTTGCTATAGACGACGCTCTCACTCACGCGACTGATGATGATGTCATGCAGTGAACAATACTTCGCGGAGCAGAGGGGACACTGACAACGCGCTGACAGACAGGACAGACCAGGTTAATTTTGATATGACACTAAGTCTCACTCAATGTTAGTGTGTCTGACAGATCGCTGTAGAGCCTCAGTTAAAGCTGCTCGTAAACCGATCATCTCTTCCTTCTAGTTCATTTATAGCATCAAGTAAACATAAATGAACAGCAGGAGGAATGTTGTTTTAACCGTGGAAAGAAGTCAGTACACACCGTTTCTCAAATTTGAATCATCCAACGTTAATCTACTAACTGCTTTGTCGGACAAAATGGCGGATTATGATTGGTCAGATCGCCTGTCAATCAAACTCCCTGCGAAGGGTCAAATACGTATGATTCATGTTCCGGCCTTTCATAATTGATAGCGGTTAGATTCCGCTTCACACACACACTTTTTTTTTTTTATTAACGATGTGTAAATGTATGTTTTTGCTTTACATCATTACAAAAGTTAAGGTTAACGTTACTTTCATTTGCTGTGAGCGCGCGAGCTCTCTTTCATCCACGTGCCAGAGAGAGATTTGATTAGAAGTGATTTGATATTGAAGATTATAAGTAATAAATATACATTCAAAGTAAAACATTTAGGCCATGTTTACATCAGGAAAAATTAGAATTATGTAAGAAGTAACACTTTTTCTGTGCCACATGGTGAGTTTGTACAGTTAAAGTGTCTTTCAATTTGTGTTAACTCCAGGGGCTAAGTACAAATGATCACACTTGTGTAATTGTATAGCATTTTGATATAATGTCTGTAGATACTGTAGCCTACTGATATGGAACATACACATAGTCTAGCACATATTGTGCACCCAATTATTTTTCTTTCCGTAATTTGTTGCAGTATAATCTACTTATGATGTTCATATTCATAACATATTGGTGTAATCAGTTCTATTTACTCTATAAAGTTCATCAGTACATTCTATTTCTCACTATTCCATTCAGACTTACTGTATATGATTATAGACATTATATGATCATAGGCATAGCAAATTGTTTGGTTAGTGATAATTTCTCTTTAGATTGTATATAATTAATCTGCACATTGACTCAGATATTCAGTGATGTTTTTTCTTCTTCCTTTCACACTTCAGATAACAGTCATTGCCTCTGCTATGTAAGTATTATGTTATAATCATGCTTTCCAAATTCTCACACACCTATATAATGTATAAGATGGTTTTTGATGATTTATTTTTCTTCTTTTTTTGTATTTCTCACAGCATAAGCGAACCCAAAGGCTCTTTTAAGGTTGGTGGTGTTTTTCCCCGAAATTCTTTGTCCGCAGTGTTTCCCGTCAGTTATGATGACACATTCTGACTTTTTGTCAGTATCATTGTACTTAAAATGCGACCAAATATCGAGCCTCTTCCTTCGACCTAGCATGTCGTCGTCGCTCGTCACTCGTGTTCGCTTTGAGTGTTGTGTGCAGTTTCGTGTTGCAGCCACAGGCTGGCAGCAACAGGAGTATGAGACCTGTAACTTGAGCAACAGCGCGAAGCCGCGAACTCGTTCTGAATATTTTAAAGGCGTAACAGCTGATGAAAAAGCAGAGACGATTGTAGACGAAAATGAAGAGAGATTTTATCTTAGTTTTTATTTTATGCAAAACATTTTCGTCTCGTCTTTTTTCGTCAACAATAATGCATGTTAATTTAGTCTTAGTCAGCGTTTTTGGACAGTGGTGCAGTCTTGTCATCGTCTCGTCTTAGTCATGAAAAAAAAGGTCGTTGACGAACATATTTCGTCTCGTCTCGTCTGACGAAATTAACACTACGGGACACAGACTCAAACTGCCCAGTAGAGGTAATGTGAATCAAAGTTATGCCTTTTAAGTTTGTTTGGTTGTTGGGGCAGCATTGTGAAGTTAATGTAGCATCGTTTGTTTTTTTTCGTTTGTTTTTCGAATGTTGTCAACACACTTTAGGTAAACGTCCTGTGACTATACAACATTTTCGTTTAGTTGTTGACAGGGGCGGCGCTAGGGCTGGGCTAAGGGGGCTTAAGCCCCGCATGTTTTAGGTAAATGACGAATATTTTGTTACCTTGTCTTTCTCATAGAGCAAAACAATTAATCAGAAAAACAAATGTGGATAAGATTACAGCCGCCGCGATGACCTAATCGTGAAAAGTGCATATTAGAGTTTTATTTATATTTTTCCCTTTGCATTAAAGGTACTTACAACGTGCTTTTGCAGCGTTGAGCATTGTAGCCAATCACAGACATAAATCAGGCTACACATAAATCAGTGTAGCCAATCACTGTCTCTTGAAGTTCATTAATTAATCTTTTTTTATTATTATTATTTTAATTTCTTCTATGTGACACACTTTGAATTACCATTTGTATGAAATGTGCTATAAAAATAAACTTGCCTTGCCTTGCATCGGCCAATTAGAAGCGTTTAAATGAGTCGCTGTGCTGAAGATGTGTTTTATGTGAGCTCACCGAGTTCTACACTTTCACAAACCTGTCATTATTATTGGCAATAAACTTATGCAAATAAGAGATTCATTGCAATGTATTTGATATGATTGATGCTGCTCTGATGCACTCCATTACGCACCGCTCTGTTTGTTGTTAGGAAGACTAAAAGCCCAGCGGTCTAGCTCATCAATGTCAAAATGATTAAAGAAGGCGGGGCTTACCGTTCACAGAAGGGTGTTGACAGTGAACAAATGGTAAAATGTAAGTAGATAAGTAAGTAGATTTAATATTTGACAACCGTTTTACAATAGAAATGTTCAACTACCGACAGTATCCGGTGACTCAAATTACTTAAACTTTTTTTTATTATTACATTTTGCTTTTTGAATTGAAAATATGCTATAACTTCCTTGATTCATGTAGAGAGAATCTATGCATACTTAAAAATAAAATATTATTTGCAAATAGTTTAAAATATTTCACTAATACAATAAGCCTTTCTTTTTCTTAATTCCCTTAAATCGCTTTTATAATTAATTAATTCCCTTAAATAAAAATACCCAATTTTAGTTTGGGCTAAAGCCCTGAATATCCCCTGACCTTAGAACTGCCCCTGGTTGTTGAAGATATTAAGGGCTACATGATTACTTACTACAAGTCATTATTTAACGTTATGGTATAATAGTATAATTTTACATATTTATATATTATTAATAATAATTGGAAAATAAAATGGCATTTCTGTTGCTGTCCTACACTTTGTCAGCCATAAATACTGAACTCTTGCAATAGTATCTGCTAGGATTTCACATATCTGAAATTAATGTATTGCAGGCAGAAGGCAGCGAAACGTTCATGCTGAGCCTGGATGCAGTTGACACTTTTGAACCACAAGAGTCTATCACAATCCATTTTCCCAAGGACGTCCACTCCATCACCACCACCCGGAGCAGCTGTGGCATCACCCACACTCTCCTCATCATCCATAAGTGGGGTTTTTCCTTTTCCACATCTCGGAAAAGGAAAAGACCTACACCTACCACACCAGTTGAAGATGCTATCCTCCAGCGGCTTAAGCAAATTGACAAAGCCAAGCCAGGTTTTCAAAGAACAATAATCAGAAGTACCTAATCACAAATAGTTGTTTATTTACAAAGTCAATATACAAAATTTAACAAGCAATCAAGTTATTGCATTGCAAATACCAAAAGACAAACTGTTCCCTCCACTTATATTGACACCTGGTGTGTTCAGTTACTGGTGGAGGAGGTATTAAATTTGGTGAACTGTCCATTCATTTATTTTAAATGTTCTGGAGACCCCTCCTAACTATGTTGTCTTGCCATGGCATGAGTCCTGCTGGTGTTTGGAAAGAAGATTGGTGTCGCCTGCCACATGCCACCTCCACTCTTCTGGCTGGATGTCTCCGTTTGCGGTGGGGCTATCTGTCAAGGTGGATGGTATTAGGGGTGTGCGATATCACGATTAAAATGTCTCCACGATCTGCTTTTGAAGAAATATCGTAGTATCGTATTACAGTGCATTCTATCAGTTGCGGTTCTGGCGCCTCCGTCTCAACACACTGTACAATGCGACGTACTTCACATCATATGTTAACTCAGAGGTATAGTTACAGTTACGGCACACTGCAATTCACAAAAGTTAATTAGTTGCATGTGCTTTAAAGCTGGTTAAACATTTCATTCGCGTGCTGATGCGCTGTTCTAACATGCACCCTAAGTGTCAAACAGCGCCTGGATAATGGACTAAGTTATCTTTAGAGTCTCATTGCACCAATACTGTGAAATACACACAAGGTTTACATAAACACAGTTGGTTAAATGTAAAGTGAAAGCAAACATTTGAGAGAAACTCTGGTGCGTGTCATATGTGTTTATGCAAATACCATATATCATATGCAAACATATATACATTACTGTTACGTCGGATGTATTTGTTTGTTTTTTCTCTCTTTCCGGTTTTCTCTCTCTCTACTTCCTATTACAGTTTTTTCCAATTGCTAACACACTAAAATGACATGCACAGCACAATTCTTTAAACTAACACACAGAGAGCAAAACCTCTTCTCAAGTCTCCAAAACCTAAACACATTTTCTGCTTTACACACATTGTGCAATTCAAATGGACTGAACACGGTTCTCTGCATAAGACACAACAATCTGACATAAAGTCACATGTTTGCCATTTCAAAACACTGCCATTCAAAATGACACTACACAAGCTAATTGGCCAATACATGTGCCACCTGGCCAAACACCTCAATGCTTAATTGTTAACACTTCAATCAGGATTTAAGCACTATGAAAAGTTTTTTTTTTTTACAACAACAATGGAAGACGTGGCAGGGGGAGGAAGAGGAAGGGTGAGAATGAGAGGGGGAGGAAGAGTAAGAGGTAGGGGTAGAGCTGGTAGAGGAGTTCATGGCCAAAGAAGACAACAACTTTTAAATGAAATCAGAGCAACCTTAGTTGATCATGTCATCAACCATGGGCTGAGAATGCCAGAGGCTGGACAGAGAGTGCAGCCCAACTTGAGCCGTTTTACTGTCGCCGGTGTCTTCTGGACATTTAGACTGGACTACAGGTATGTAACACCGAATTGTGTTAAGTATTTTGATAAAACCAGCCTAGTTTGCAAAATTGTGTGTTAGCAATTGGAAAAACGGCGAGTATGCGTGTGAGTAGGCGCTGTGTGTGGAGTCTTTTCTCAACCCAAAAGCTTTGAAAGTTGATTTTGATTTATACTTCATTGATTGCGTTTCTTTAGTGTTAATGTGTTAACACTCTTGTGAACAAGAAATCCTTTTGTTTTGTAAGTTACTTTTTGTTTGTATATATTTACTGAGTTTATATTGTTTATTCTTTGGAAAGGGATTAGTAGAGAGGTGGCTGCCATTTTCTTTTATATCTTGTTTTCTCTTGTTTAAGCTAGTTAGGGAGTTAGTGTATTCTTATTGTACTTTTGTTTTCTTTTCTTTTTTTGTAGCATAGTTAGTTTCTCCCTAATAGTTAGCGGGTTTATGTTTGTTGTTTTGGCCTTGCCCCCTCTTGAAGCCTTGAAATCCTCCCACATTTGTTAAATAAAAACTTGTTTTGCTATTGAGTTGTTTTTGGTCATTGATAGGGCACTGGGGTTGGGAATTGAGCCTTGCGGCCCTTACACATCACACCACACCATTTTTATTCTGTACTTGTCCCTTCAACCCTAGACAAAATAGGGACGTAACAGAATTTGAGGGCTCATCCGGGATAGAGCCTTAATATAGAGCCTTTCCGCCTAAGGATATGTAGGCTCTACTTCTGCAATGCAATTTAACAGGTAAAGCGCAATAGGTTTCAGCTGCATTACCCATTGAACAATCTCTCAATTATGATTTAATGAAGGCTGCTGTGCTGCGAGCATATGAATTGGTGCCAGAGGTGCATCACCAAAAGTTTAGATCTCATGCAAAAACAGCCAGACAAACTTCTGTTGAATTTGCATGAGAGAAAAAAGGCACTTTTTGAATAGTGGTGTGTTTCTAGCAAGATTACTACTTTTGAGCAGCTCCAGAAGTTAATCATGTTAGAGGATTTTAAATCTTGTGTCCCAGAAAATGATGTTCATTCCAATCCGGGGCAGCTGCGCAGACCAGACGCGCCACAACTGAATTGAGTCCGCCCGGTGGGTGTGGGTCGGTGTCGTGCCAAGGTACTTACCTCTGAAAGGAAATGTATCCCCGGTCGCGGGAGTGCGCACGCATTTAGCAGTAAATTGGTTTGACTAAAGTAAATTAAACTACAATACGTGAATTGTTTAATTTATCGTTTTACTAATGTTGTTTTATCAACGAGGTTTAGCAAAGACAGCTATCACGTGGCACATCTATCAAAATAAATGCTTTTATTCTTCTGTAGGCTAAAGATCGAACTTCATTGCACTGAATTGAGAATATCTAAAGTTACTGAACAACTAAGACGACCAAACCGTTGGATATTAAATAGTACTGAATCCCCCCTCCTCCTTCCACGGTGAATTATTATCAAAATCATTTAATAATGCATTGCACTTAAATAGTGGGAAATGTCATACACAAAAGCCTATCATCAAGTGTTTTATTGTGTGAATACTGTACATCATGTCTAATAACAGCAGTGAATATGGACAAGTTTCTTGTTTGACGCAAGTTGATGATGGCCTATCATTAAGTGTTTTTGTTATGTGGAAGGAGGTTGATGAACCCAAAAGTAGACAGAATGCTCACACAAGATTTATTATAGACAAAAACAGGAAAACAAAGCCCACGAGGGGGCAAAACAAGGGCAAGACAGACAAGAGATGACTAAACTAGACTAACACTGACAAACTAGACTATAACAGAAACAGGATCAAACTACTAACACTGACAAACTAGACTATAACAGAAACAGGATCAAACTACTACTTAGACAAGACTTTCAACAGACTTTCTCACGGACAGATCTCACATTGATTAACAATGAACCGGCACAGGACAGCAAACACAAGGGGATAATATAGGGAGCAACTAATGAAGAACACAGGTGAAAGCAACAAACTAATCAGGAACACAGGTGAAACAATAATGACTATACAAGGGTAACAAGGGGGCGGGGTAACATGAGAGACAACGCAAGCACATGGCCATGTGCTGCACATGAAACATGGGCCTGTCATGATCCTGCCTCAAGACCAGGGAAAATCAGAGACAAGGCAGAATCATGACAGTTTTATTTTGTTTTATTGTGTGAATACTGTATATCATGTCTAAGAATGCCCATGTCCTCTTCTCTAGAGTAGGGGCTTACAAATTATTTTACTGGGATATTCAATTACTTGGTCCGAACGTGGAGCTGGAAAGTGAGGTATGTACAGTTTTAACTGTTTTGTAAATCAACTGTAGCTCTCAATATATTTGTTTTATAATTCTATCATAATCTCTTGTTTAAAATTTCTCAACAGTCAATTAATGCATATCTAGCAGTCTTGGTGTTTAAGTACAATGCCCAGAATACTACAAAGGCAGCATTCATTGATTCATTTGCAGTGACATCAATTTGGAAAAGAAGGACTCTAAGACTCAAGGTCTGTATTGGTATAAAGGATCTCATTAATTACAAATTCCCATTGTAATAAAGCAAAATAATATAAATAAAATGTCATGCTTTCAAATCATTTAAATACATTTAAAGGGATAGTTCCCACAAAAATGAAAATTCTGTCATCATTTACTCACCCTCAAGTTTTTCCAAACCATATTTTATGGACAATTCAAATACCACAATCATTTTTGTTCAATTTTAGATGAAACCCCTGGAGTACGATATCATTGTGGGAATTATAAATGATCATCACCACTGGACACTAGTGGTAAAATTTACTATACGCATATTATAAAAGTAAATTACGTCACAGAAGAAAAATGCACTGCCATAATATGTTGATTTATGCTTGATTTCGTAAAGAACTAACCTGTCATTTGTTTTCATGAAAAAAGGTGATCTAGCCACAACAGAGGAAGTCCCTGTTCCTGGATCCACTGGGAGAGTCTAAGCAAGACATCAAAACATGTCTTGAAACAACAAGGTAAGGATAGCTGTAAAAATTCAACTTCAGCATTTTTAACATTTCAACATTTAATTTAGTATGTCCACTGTCAATAAGAAAACTTAATTATAACCTTTTAACAAAATAATCATAAAAGAGAAAAGGAGTAGTTGGCAGCACAGGATTTTAGCCACCATTAGAGCTTGTCGTTCTTTACACAGCCCACAAGTTATCACCTATCCACCGAGGAGCTCTATAAAGATGTGAAAAGCTACGAATCTAACAAAAAAACATAAATGTGAATCTTTGGTAGTTTTTATTAGTCTTTTGTTTTTGTACAGTTTAAAAATGCATACATGGTGGCATTGACCCCTACTGTGTGTGACAAAATTGCAAATCATAATATTTTTTATATTGTTATTTTCTTTCTTCAGGGCATTCATGCGAAACAAGGGATGCAATGTCTCAAGGTGAACCCAGTCCCACATCCCAAACAATCGGACAGTACCTCGTGTGGAGTCTTTGCCTTGAAAGTATGTTTACTATTCAGAGCAGTGTCCTCACCCTCACATTATAATATGACCATTGTTTAGTTAAGACTGTTACCCTAAAACTATGAAGTTATTCACTGACAGTAGATTTATGTCTCTGTAACATAATTTTTTTATGTAATCAAAAAATTTATTTTTCAGTTTGCAGAAGAACTTTTGAAAAATGAGACCGTAGATCATCAAACACAGGCTGCAAATCGCTGTCACTCTTCTCCTAGAGACTGGTGAGTAATAAGCCATCAGGGTTTTAGCAATACAAATAATTGTCCTTATAATTGCTGTAAAACATCTTATGCAGCTATCAGAATTATTCCATACTTACCTAAAAAGTATTAGAGTGAAAAATGAAGAATTATAGATGCATGCTCAACTGGTGCTCTTCCCATGGGAAGGACCCACGGAGATGTAGCTTCGGATCTGTGCTCTCGTTCCTACAAGGTGGCCTGGAAAGGCGCCTGTCTGCATCCACACTTAAGGTGTACATGGCCGCGATTATAGCTAACCACGACACCGTGGAAGGCAGATTGGTGGTAAAGCACAATCTGGTGATAGGTTCCTCAGAGGCGCCAGGAGATTGAATCTCCGCACCTCATTCTCTCTTGGGATCTTGCTGTGGTCTTACAGGCCTTACAAGCAGATCCATTTGAGCCTTTTCAGTCAGCTTAGTGCCCTCTCTATGAAGATAGCCCTCCTGACTGCGCTCACTTCCATCAAGAGGGTTGGGGACCTTCAAGCTCTCTCCACTGACGAAACATGCCTCGGCAGCCCTGGCAAATGAGGCCTCTCTAGCAGATATTTGTAGAGCTACAGGTTGGGGTACACCTAATACATTCACCAGATTTTACAATCTGCGAATGGAGCAGGTATCCTCTCGTATGCTGAACGTCAGCCCTTGATGACTGGAAGGTGTAAAGCCTATTCCAGCGACACCCCCTCTGGTGGTGACTCGCTCATTCGCTCCAGAATGAGTTCCTTCTATGAACCCTGGACCACCCTTCCAACACAAAGCACTCCCTGTTCTTAGCAAGTTTGGTGGAGGAACTTGCTATTGAGAACTCAACACAAGTCAAGTTCCCAGAAAATGAACCCTTGCCCAAGCTCTGTGCTCCACATGTAGGGCGCAGTGTTCCCCTTAGACAGTCACACTGTCAACAGGTCTTGTGCTTGGCAGATCTCCCCTCACGTGGAGACCTTCCCCATAGTAGGGGTGGTGGTGGCGCAATGGATAAGACACATGCCTTTGGTGTGAGAGACCCGGGTTCGAATCCACTGTGAGACACCAATGTGTCCCTGAGCAAGACACTTAACCCCTAGTTGCTCCAGAGGCGTGCGACCTCTGACATATATAGCAATTGTAAGTTGCTTTGGATAAAAGCGTCAGCTAAATGAATAAATGTAAATGTAAATGTAGTACTTCCTCAGTGAGTCCATAGGTGGAATTGTCACGTCACCTCCCCTAGGCGGCAGGATGTGATATCCGTAGTGTCTTCTCTCCCTGGTGGAATCAAGGCACTTTCCCAACATTACATCCAAGTTAATTATTGGTAAGTATAGAGAAAAGGCAACAGCTAATGGGCTTCCGCCTACATGGAGGCTCTCCCGATGGCGGAGAGTGCAGCCAAAAATTTTGGACGTTGGAAGGTCGCGAAGAAGGAGGGTAATTTGGTTGTGACACGCTGCCCTCAGAATGGAATGAGTGAGCAGATGCTAAACTAGGCTATTTATACCCGGATATCGGGGTGTGGCTAGCTATGCAAATTCTGCACACCCCAATTTCATTGGCCTTTTCTCAAAGATCTCAAAGGTGTTTGGGCTCCCAAGAGCAACCCTAGTGTCGTACACTCGACACAGCGTCTCCATTCACTCCATCAGAGAATGAGGGTTACCGTACATAACCTAGAGAATTTCACTACAACTCTGCAGAAAATGAAATTGTAGCAGCACTGATCATCAGTGGGGTGCACTGAATTTAATCAAATGCATCACCTACACTTTTCTGTTACATGATTGTCAGATGAACACATGGACACATCTGACAGAGAGGAGACTGACACAAATATATGTGGACAAAATGGTATGTAGATAGATTTTTATTTGCTAATAGAATTTTTTTTTTTTTTTTTTTAAGTTATACCAGATTTCTATTTCTCTGTACACTGTGAAACAGGCATACCTCAAATACTATGTCAATAAATTGCATCTGTTCTGTTTTTACATATTTTTCAGGCAGTAACTTGGACATGCACACCGAACAACCTACATGCAGTTCAGCTGACAGACCAATTCCTGGACGCATTGGTATGGTCAAGTTGGAATTTAATTTGTATTTAATATAAAATATATTTTACTAGGGGTGTAATGATCTGCGTATCGTACATTTCATGGTCACATAAATAAAAATACATTTATGACGTTAAAACAGTGACATCTGCTGACGCACACATGTTCGTCACGGGAACACACCAGCTGAAGATAATGAGGAAATGACATCGCTCCCTTTGACAAGTCCATTCCAAACGACTAAATAATGACACGCACCTGCTCTGCTCACTCAAGTCTCCACTAACAAGGGGATAGGGATGATCACTATGATTTGGAAAATTACCATGAATCGTATGACACACGATACCTGAATCGTTACACCCCTATATTTGACTAAATTGAATCTCAATTTCTAGTGCTAATATGGATCAGATTTAATGACTTTTCATTAAATAATTAAAAGACAAAGCAGAAAGAACGAAAGCTGCAGATTGGCTTTTTGATAAGAAACATGACACTTTGATATTCAATTTGGGATACTCTCTATTCAAAGGTGTCCTGCAAGGCACAATACCAAAAACTAGTTAGTGATTTTAACAAACATTTGTATTGTCTTTGTTTGTTCTTAGTTGGTGGTAAACAGAAGCCAGACAAAGGTGCAAGGCGACCGTGGTCGAATGCAGAGGTCAATGCAGTATTAAAGCATTTCAAACCACACATTGCCAAAGGTCATCTGGCGTCTTTAAGAGAGTGTGAGCTGTGCAAGAAGTGCGAGCCAGTTCTACAAAATAGAACATTACAAAACATCAGAGATTTTGTCCGTAACAGAGGGGTAACCCTGAAGCGCAAAATGACTAACTTTTAACTGATTCCACTCTTGTTTACTCAGTAACACTTTACAATAAGATGTCATTTGTTAACATTAAATACATAAGTTAACATGAACTAAGAATGAACGGTAACACTTTATAATAATGTTCAGTTGTAAGTCTTTTATAAGTGATTAGTTAATGATGAAATAATCATTTACAAAACATACACAAATGATTAAGTGATATGCTAACAATTTGTGTATGTTTTGTTAATTCATTTACAAATTAATTTACAAGTAATTAGTTAATGATGAACTAATTATTTACAAAACATGACTACGTGTTTATAAATTATGAATAAGTGATATGTTAATTTTATTAAGTACTATGCTAACGATTTACCCATCTGTCGTAAATTATCTGAAAAATGGCATATCATGAAATAATCAAACAGATCCTTAGTAAATGGTAAAAAATTACTAGTTAACCCCTTAACTGTCACCCCCATTTTTTAAGTTTATCCAAACTTAAATTGTAATTCATTGGATCTAAGGTAGGTCTCTTTTTAAAGAAAACAATCAGCAGATTACTGCAGAAGTATTAACAAATTACAGAAGTTTAAATTTACTGTAAAGAGAATACACTGTACAATTTTTATTATATTTTATATAAAATACGTATTGTACATAACAGGTTTTATCCTAAATTTGATATCAATTTGAAGTCTTACATCTAAATAAGTTATTCCAAATTTAAAGTTGATATGAAAAAAAAATGAGGTTCCTGTGAAAGTTTGTTTAGGGCGTTATAAAATACTAAATACCTTATATAATTCATACACTACATGGTGCATAGTGCGTTAGTTCATAAGTACATAGTGAATAAGTGCAGAGTGTATAGTGCGTCATTTGGGGCGCAGCTCATGTTTGCCAAAGAAAACATCTTTACCCTCACCAGTCAGTCCTTACATTGCAGTACACACTACAAAGTATTCAAAAGCTGTTGATGAATAAATAATGAATAAATCATTTACAAATCTTTCTGCATCCCCTAATCTAAAGCGTAAACTACTCATCAGTTGTAAATGTTTTACAAACCTGCCGGCTACAGGTTGTGTGGGCATCAGGTGGGTATACAGACCTTTGAAAAATGAGTAAAACATTTACAACTGATGAATTGTTTACACTTTAGATTAGGGGATGCAGAAAGATTTGTAAATGATTTATTCATGATGCGATCTTCAGTGAAGGATAAACATTTAAATGATTGATATTTTAATTATTTTTAAGTGACAAATAATATATTAACTAGTAACTTATTAACCACTTACTAAGGATCTGTTTGAATATTTCATGATATGCTATTTTTTAAGATAAATTACGACAGATTTGTGAATTGTTAGCATATTACTTAATAATCATTTGTGAACGTATAATCATGTTTTGTAAATTATTAGTTCATCATTATCTAATCACTTGTAAATGATTTATAACCTAATCTACAAAACATATATAAAAATACTAACATATCACTTATTAATCACTTATGATGATGTTTTGTAAATGATTAGTTCATCATTAACTAATTACTTGTAAATAACTTGTAAATGAATTAGCAAAAAATACACAAATTAACATATCACTTAATAAACATTTATGAATGTTTTGCAAATCATTATTTTATCATTAACTAACCACTTATAAATGACTTACAACTGAACGTTATTATAGTGTTACCGAATGAACAGCTGTATTTTTATTAACTAACATTAACAAAGATTAATAAAGAGTGTAATTACACTCTAATGTTAGTTAATAAAATTACACTCTTTATTAATCTTTGTTAATGTTAGTTAATAAAATTACACTCTTTATTAACCTCTTAACCAGCGCCCCTATTTTTGAGAATTTTCAGAAAATGACATACCCAAATACAAATGTCTGTAGCTCTTAAACCCTATGGTCCACATTCATAACTCTGATCTTTTTTTAATCTAGACACTTGAAACTTAGTTACCCAAGAGTCATTATAACTCAAAGTAGCAAAGGTACAGAATAAAACAAGATCAAATTTACATGAAAGTGACTCACGATTTCTTTGAATTAACTTCACTTAGGGAAAAGTTTTTAGATTCAAATTTGAGGATGATACTCCCAAAAATGTAGTTTCTGTAAGCTTTTATTCAAGAAAAGTATAGGCGTCCTTTCCAAAATGCAATTTGGAGTCTCAAAATGTACACCTGGCACCCAACACCTTGACATAAGGAGTAAACACTACATAGGCCTACTACATACATGTATATCAATTCAGAACTATTCTGTCCTTCAAACCACACAAGAAAAAAAAACGATTTCAGCACAACATTTGAACATTTGAACAAAATTCCCTTTATTTTGAACAATTCTAATAGCAAAAACAGTGATTACTCACTACATGTATAGACATTCCAGCAGTGATCGTTTTCAAACTAATGTATAAAATATATAAAAAGAAAACAATAAATGTTTTAGAACATTTGTAATTACAAACGTGGTTTTTACTCAAATAAATTGCAATAAACTGATCATTATAATGAATATCCTATTACTTTCTGAGCCATTCCACCGAAAGGGTGACATTTGCCTGTTGTAACTTTTAAAAATTAAACTAATTTATTATCTTTTTTCAACACTGAATCTAATAACACACACATTCCACTATTCAAAATGTATATTGGTCAATCTCAGGTAACTTTATTTCATTTTTTACAAGGTTTCAAAGTGGGAGATGGATGCATTTTTCTCAGTCCTGTTACAAAAAATCAGGTGTCTTTTAAAAAGTATGTTTTTTAAAACAGCTAATTTTTTTTTAATTTAATTATTTTTATGGCAGCTAATTTCTTTGTTTTACTCTCACAAAAGTGTTGATTTTAAAGAAATGGTACACTCTAAAAAATGATTCACAGGCTTAGTAAAAATCATAGTAATAAATAGTTATACTAACTTAATAAAATCTCTGAATATCACTTAAGTGATTGAGTTGTACATATCAAAATAAATGCCTAGAAATTCAACAGTTAATGTTGTGTTCAATTTACAATTATCATTTAGGTTTATTTCACAAAATAAAATTAGTATTTGCCTAACAAATTACATTTTTTAGATATTGTTAATATGTTTGGTAAATTTCAATCAAAATATTTGAGAATGGATTAATTCTACTGATTAGTTTCAAGAACTACAATTATTACTTATTCCAATTTAATATTATTTCAACTTAATCAACTACTTAAGATGTTGAGTAAGTTACGCGCCAAATTGACGCTAATCGTGCGGCCTCATGGGAAATCTGACTCTCTGCCTTGGCAACAAGTGGCAGCCTGCCAGAAGGAGAAACACACCGACATAAGCAGCACCTGGGAGACTACAAACCGTGGTAAGTGTCCATCTAGTAAGAGTTAATGAAATATTAATCCTGTCTTGTGCAACACTTTATGGAGTCATTTTGTGAGTACTGTCGTAGCCATGCTTTCGTTTAAGTTACCATTACAGGGTTGTGTAAGGTAAAGCTAACGTTAGTCGTCGAGAAGCTTTAACAGTAGCACGACCAAATAACTATAAAAGTTACTAGCACTAAACAACTAACGTTAACCATATGTTTTATATTGGATAAGGCGCTGTGAAAACTATCTCGACTTTTTTCACAGCGTAAAAAAAGACAGTCAGGAGACAGCTAACTTAAGTGAAAAGACGTTTTACTCCAGTTGGAAGCGTAAGTTAGCTGCTAACGTTATTTCCATTTGCTTTATCCACAGCAAGGCTCGAAATTGCGACCATTTTGGTCGCATATGCTCCTGAAATTTGTGCGACCTAACAATATATTTGGGAGCATTTGTCCGAGTGCAAATAATGGTTGTAGTGCGACCTGTTTTTAATCCTTACGTTCTTAACTTTAAAGAAGATTTTAGATCGGTTAATATTAGCTGTCAATCACTCCCACTCACTTTCGCTGCGCTGAGCTGACTAACGTTACCGCGCGAAAAGGCTGAAAAAGAGAGAAGATGAAACGAGGTTTTTCCTCCATTTATTTTTTTTTTTTTTTTTGGGCCACCGTCAAAGCCTTATTTGATCAATGATTAACTGCTCGAGCATAGAGAGAGAGAGAGAGAGCCGGTCGCGCGCGCGCACACTCTCAGTCTTCAAACTTTTGAGCAGGCGTCGTGATTGTAAAACATTGTGGAACAGATAATGATGGTTAGAGCAAAAGAAGTTGAATTTATTGATCTTATTTAATTTGTTTCACAGCACCAACACAACTGAGGATAAGAAGCTGAACAAAGATCATAGAACGACATGTACATTTCATCTATTTATTACAAAGTTCCAGGAGAATTAATGTTAAGCATTAAATCGAGGATCCCAACACATTCATTTGGTTTACACAAGTTCAGAAAGTTCAAATTGTCAGAAGTGGTGATCTCCGTTTCCGTGGAGACATTGCTCTCTGCCATTTTACAGCGTGGATGACGTGCACAATTGACCCTTCGCAGGGAGCTTGATTGACAGGTGATCTGACCAATCAAAGCAGTCAGGAGAGTTAATAGATTAACATGGGAGGATTTGAACTTGAAAAACGGAATGTACTGACGCCTTTCCGTGGTTAAAACAACATTCCTTCTTATGTTTGTTCATGTTTATTTGAGGCTATAAATTAACTAGAAGGAAGAGATGATCGGTTCACGAGCAGCTTTAACTACGGAGCCCGGGAAGTCACCTGGGAGAAAAAAAACAAACAATCCGTGGCGACGGTTTTGAAATCCGTCCGCTCAGTTTATAAACTGTACTCACGAATTCTCAAACTGTTCCCTCGGTTTAACAAATCGTGCTCACGGGTTAATAAACCGTACCCACGAGTTTCTAATCCGCGCTCTCAGATTTGTAAACCGTGCCTTCAGTTTTTGCAATCTGTACCCACAAATTCACAATCCGTTCCCACGGGTTTGTAAACTGTACTCACGGATTTGTGGCTCGCTCTTATTTTAGAAGAACACGTTAACAAATCTTATTGTATATTGTTTTAAATCAAATTGTCCTAAATGCGTCTGCATGCTTAAAGTGATTGTAGCGGGTATGGGGTGGAATATACGAATTAATATGAATGACATGCATCAAAATCTTTTGTTTATTTGTGATAATCTTAGCACTTTATTATTATTGTCTAACCTGTATTATGACTGATATTTGACGAATTGCGATACACCGCTCTATACAGTCATTTGAAAGTGATTGCAGTACCAGTTTTGGCCACAATCTTACATACAGCTCCTTTAACATTGAGCCCTGTAATGACTTGTATGTACATCACATCTATAAGCATATGATGTGTGATGCACATATCCTCCCATCCACCATTGTGTCCCTGAGCAAGACACTTAACCCCTAGTTGCTCCAGAGGCGCGTAAGTTTTGACATGTATAGCAATTGTAAGTCGATAAAAGCGTCAGCTAAATGAATAAATGTAATGTGTGAGACATGTAGGTACATATTCACTATACAATATACAATATGTAGTTTACATATTTTATCATATCTATGGGTTTTTTCCCCAACTGCTTAGGCCCCTTCCTATCAGTTCTAGCCTAGTAGTACAAAATATTGTAAATAATTCAGTATACACATGATTATAGATGTGAAATACATATACGTCATATTATATACCTCATTAGACTGCGTCCAGAAGACATTAAAACTAAAGTTTTAATCAGTAATATTCTGAATTACAATCATTGCTTTTTTTTCCAGAGCTGATGAAAGTAGCTAACAAGTGAGCCATCTTGCTTCCTCCTTATCTCGGTTGATAGTTGCACATGTTCAGTCGATCAGGCAGGATGTATGGATTGGGTACCGACAGATAAAAAGAAATAGAAAATAAATGTAAATGTAAATGCTCCGTATTTGTCTTTTCGACCACTCAAATCGCTTTTACGCTACATCACATTCACCATTCATACACTGAGCCTAAGTGCTCAAACAGAAACTAACATTTACACACATTTATACACTGGTGGAATAGTCACCGACAGCCACATACTTTTACTAAATAAAAGTATGTACAGTGTGTGTGTGTGTTACACCAAAATGGAATGCACACAGAGATTGTATTGTACATTTGATCAAATAAATAATGGCAGGAGGTAGTTCCACCTGATAGAATAAATAAATATGATTGTAACTATTAGAACTATAGTTGGAAGTAGATGTCATTACTGACATCAATGAGTAAGTTGTGGTTATTTTTTTACTGATCTTTATGATAAAATATATCAGTCCAAAAAGTATTTACATGAAGTGAAGTAGCATTTAATCACTTTGTTAGCACCATATGTTAACACTATTTTTCATCCCTTTTTTAGGTGGCTCCTTATGGGATGGCAATGTAAGCTCTGCACATTTGTGGATTCATCAAAAGGGGCACTTCTGAAGCACTATCGACTAAAACATGGTACCTTTGCTCATGGATTTACAATACCGTGTCTTCATTTAAACTGTCCTTGCTCCTTTAAGACATGGGGTGGCCTGCGTACACACTTGTATAGATCCCACAATTTGCAAGAAACTGAAGAGCGTGAAGTTGAGCAATCTTTGAGATGTAAAATTTGTGATTCACTTTATCCTAATACACAAGACTATTTCCAACATATTAATTCCCACTTGAAAAGACATGAAACCATAGACTGTGCTTTTGATGGATGTGATTTCAAGACAAACATATATGGTACTTATGCGACACACAGAAGTAGAAAGCACAAGTCCTATTCATGGAAAGATTTTAAGACAGATGTGATTGCAAAACATCCAGATTTGACTAACAATGAAATCTGCTTTCCAGTGTTGGAATCACATGGTCATGTGGACATAGACACCACTTTAGAGTTAGATTGTGAAAGGGATAGTGTTGGGCAAACCACTATAAATGAAATAGAGAGAAATATTGGTTCTTTCTTGTTAAAATTGGAAAGCGTCTATAACGTATCTGGCAAATGTGTTGATGACTTGGTGGAACAGCTTCATTTTATTTGTACATCGTCATCTCAGTATATTCCAAAGTTAGTTAGTGAAATTTTCACAAAGAATAACTGTGTTGTAGATGAAGCTATTGTCAGTGAATTTGTAGACCAACTGAGTCACTCGAATCCTTTTAATGCAGCATTTGAACCTGATGGTCCCTTTTCTTCAAAGTATAAGAGGGGAACATTTTTTAAAGAAAACTTCAGTGTAATTGAGCCGGTAGAGTATATTTTAGATCCAGAGGGGAATTGCAGCTTTCAGTATGTGCCGGTTCTAGAGTCCTTACAGCAATTGTTGAATAATGAAGACATCGTTAACAATGTTTTGACTAAACATTCAAAAGTTTCACATTTGGCATCCTTCCATGATGGTCAATATTTCAAGCAAAATGAACTTCATGCTAATGAAGAGTTCAGTATTTCACTTATACTCTACATAGTTGATTTTGAAATCTGCAATCCTCTTGGAACTTCACGCAAAAAACATAAAGTCACAGCAGTGTACTGGGTACTTGCAGATGTACCATCTGATCTGAGATCACAGCTAACATCTATTCAGTTGGCTCTCCTTTGTAAAGCAAATGATGTAAAAAAATTTGGCTATGAAGCTGTTCTGGAGCCTCTTTTAAAAGATCTCACAATATTTGAGAAGGAAGGTATTTTTTTGCCTCAGATGAAGAATTTGGCAAAATGAAGAATTTGGCAAAAATGGCACTTTGCTGAACAATCATCGGATCAGGTCTGAGATTCTGGAAAAATTAGCAGACTACATGTACGGCTACACAGCCTACCCTACAGGCCTTCAGATCGGTGAGGTGGCCGAGGCTTTAGTCAAAAGGCACTCATGTCTGACTGAACCAGGCAGTCGTAATGGCTGGAATGGATGGATGTATTGTCTCAAATACAAAATGGGAAATTATAGGTCAAAGCTCAGAAGTCTTGGATTTCCTGATGTTACCTGCAATTCCCTTAAAAACAAGCACCCTGATGACAGGGCACCTGCAAAGAATATAAAGAAAGCAAGAAAAGGAGAAGTGGCATTTCTCCCACTCTATCCTGCAGGAGACAGCAGGGAACAACAAGAGCTGGACCGACAACTCCTAATTGCCGAGTCACAGAAGAAAGATAGCACCGCCATCAAGAACTTGATGTGCAAAACCTTTGCACATAGAAGACAAGATATCATCAGCTTACAGATTAGCATCAAAGATACCATGGACAGATGGCCTGCCTTGTTTGACGTCTCGCAAGTGAGTAAATAGAATTTGTGTAGCGGTTAACACAGAAAATACAGACAGAAAACCTGCATGTGTTACTTTTTGCTGAATTGAAATGACAATAGATTGTGTCACCAGTTCTTTCTTTGTCTTTTCTCACCTTTGTGTTTCAGGTCAGCGCAGAGTTCCAAAGGATCACCACACGGAATCTTGAGCCAAAATTCATGTCAATGTTGGACTTGTATTCCCCCAAACTGCTGTCCCTGTTCCAAGCAAAGAAGGGTGCTGCAGGCGAGCGACATCGGGCACAAATGAGTATTCTACTTCAGGTACTACAATTGTATTCCCTCTGGAGTGGAGTGAGCCAGAGGAAGCTGATTTTTTTTCAGATTATCTGTCTTATGTAATACTCTTAGGTATTTAATGACTCCGTTTCAGTAAGTAATGACAGTTGTTTAAAAAAAAAAACACCTATCCTAGCATTAACATTTCTTGCTTTTTCTGTACTTAACTCTCTCATCTTTTAGACACCCCACAATCACATCCATTTATAGTCGTGCATCTGTCTATTCTTCTGCACCATGACTGAGTTTTCTATGTTTTGTTTTATTCTTGCTACTTGCATCTACTTTGCATCCCTCCACAAATACTAGCTATTCTATTCTGCCCATGTTTCAAGTATTAATGTTGATTTGATTGAAATTTGACATTAAAGTACAGGTTTTATTTGTTATTTAAAGATTTTCTGTTCTGCAGAGTGGAGTATCCATTCAGCAAAAACGAGAGGTCATCTTTCGATGTCTTATTGACCATCTGGGAGAAGATGCAAGATCCTTGATGAAGGACTTTGAGGTTAGTCAAATAGTTTTTAGGATTTTTAAGTGCTTCTTTGGAAGTTTTAACTAATGTATTCATTGATGACTGAGATGAGATTACAAACATGCAAATGAGAAGCATAGTGAGTTAGCTGGGAGGGATTGCTCTTTGTGTGTCCCTTTCTTGTAACATGCAGTTTGAAATGGAATTGTGGAATCAGATCAGCCAAACAAGCAGTGGAGGGAGGCTTCAGCAGACTACTTAGATGCAGCGTGTGAGAAAAGTAGATAAACAAAAGCAAGACAAGCGATCAAACGCCATAGCAAAGTGCTCTTGCTTGGCCCCGCGGGGTTGCTTGCTCTTTGCTCCGGTGATCACGCGGGATAACATCAGGCACTCTATTGATAGTATCCACAGGAGTAAATCACGCACATCTTATTTTCATTACGGGTGCTGGATCACAAGTATAATCCATGTAGTAGTAAGTAACAGATCCGCACACCGAATAAGCTCCCATTCAAAAAAATTTATTAGTGACGTTTCGGGCCTCACATGGCCCTTCCTCAGACTAACAGGAAGTGTACAAAAACAGTTGACTTTTAAAGTCTGTATCACGTGACCACACCATCACACAAATTGGATACATCCATCGACATACATTGATATTTACATATTTATACATTGTGTCCAAGAAACATAGAGAATCAAAAAACATTATTCAAAACACCCATATTAAACGACATCTAAAGGCTAACCACCCACACATTCAGGTAAGTTAACCTAAATTAACGTCTCATAAGCTAACGTTAATGCTGATTTTAGACATCTATGCTGTAAATCAACCAGTTAGCTATGGTGTTTTGGCACATTAAGCAGGTTATATATATTTTATGTTAACTTATTTTGCCACATGCATGTGTGGGTCTTCACATCACGGGTGCGGAAAGTGGGGGTGCTGTAAATGCATGTTTTTTCATTAACATTTATTTGTAATAAACACTTTGAGTTTGCTATTTAAAAAGTGTTATTTTTACGTTAAATTATGTAAAGGATAATGTAGAGCGAGGCGGTTGCAGCTTAGGACCCCGACGCGAAGCGGATCCCGCTTATTACATTGCTAACGTTACCTACCAAATAAATCAATAATTTGACACAAAATTATGATTTAAAAATGAGTTAATGATTTAAAAACGATTGTATTGCTTCTGCTAAAGAAAATAGTGCGCTCCGTCTCTACGGTTAGAATCCTGTGTGTTCATGGCAACGCTCTGTTTTTCATGGCAACGGTGTGTGTGTGCGCGTAGAAAAAATTCGTCCACATGCCGCGCAAGTCCACCGTCTAGGCAGGCTTTTTGTGTTAAATAATATTTCCTGTCGCTGCGCAGGCTCTTTTATTGTACATGACAGCTTATGTCCCGATGACAGGTCCGTTGCATTACGATTAAAAGCAGTATCAATAAAGTAAAAAAATGTGATGTGCACTGCAGTCAAGCTCGAGTGCTCTGTTTAAACGAGTGTTCTCACTAGTATTTGTGATTCGCGGAGATTTGACAAGTTGTATAGCCTTGATATTGTTTCTTATTCAAAAGTGGTGACAGAAAAAACTCAGCACCCCCAACCTGAAACCTCTTCCCACGCCCTGTCACAATCACATCATAATCAAAATTAATGTAATTAGGCTTAAAAGCAAATGTATATGTAAGGGAATCAAGTTTAACAATTACATGTAGGTTAATATTCCTCCAAATATCATCAATAATGGTGTGTGCAATACCATTTATAACTTGCATTCAGTTGGTAATTTACTTATATATATATATATATATATAAACAATATATACACCTACAGTTTTGATCTTAGGCTTTTCATTAAGTTATTTTTTTCATAACGTTATTTATTTCCACTATAACACTTGTGTTCTTGATATTATTTCATTTAATGAGGCCTCATTGTATTTATTCTTACAATAGATTTCAGATGTGGTCAAGCAACCAGCCAGGAAAGAGGAGAGGCCATCTATGTCAGGTGCACTCTTTTCTCACATCAAGTACAAGCCAGACTCCCAGGAACAACGCATTAAAGAGGAGGCTATAGCTAAATGGGTAGCTCGGACAGCCCACCCTCCACGGACAGTAGAAGATGAGGAATTCATCAACATGATGGAGAAAATAGATAAAAGACTGACTGTGCCAAAAAAGACCAAAATTACAAATCTAGTGGACCAAATGTACCTAGCTGAAAAGATAAAATTCAAAAACAGACTGGCTATGGCCGGCAAAGTAACCATCGGCATTGACATATGGACTAAAAAGGGGCTCACCGCCTCCTTCCTGGCTGTCAGTGCTTGCTATTTCAATGTTCAGGACAGTAAAGCTGAACACATACTACTGAACCTAAAGCAAATGGTTCACCCACACACTGCTAATTCTATTGTCACTCTTGTGGAGGAATGCACAGAAGAATGGGGGATCCCAAAGGAAAAAATTATCATGATAATAACTGATAATGGAAGCAACATGGTTTCTGCATTTCGCGTTGAAGAAGAGGACACCAGTTCTGATGAGAACGATTCCAAGGATAGTGATGAAGAGGAAGACGAAAGGTCAGTCTGTGAATGGTGTTTGTTATTACAGAGAGCTTGTTCACTGTAATAGATGTTTGATATTGAATCTAAAAAGAATCTGAAATAAATATGTTTAATTAATTTTATGTAGTGATAAAGTGCTATTGTATAGATTAATAGTTATTGTAGGATTTAATGAAAATAATTGTTGTTTTGTGTTAAACTTTCTAGCAGATATGGAACCTTGGAGAGGACCCCATGTGTGGTCCATACCCTTCAGCTTGTTGTCAACATGGTCAAAAAGGAACAAGCAATCAAACGTCTACTGGACAAGGTCCGGCATCTGGTGAGACAGTTTCGCAAATCATCTGTTGCCACAGAACGGTTGCTGGAACAATGTGGACTCATTCTCATCAAAGACTGTGAAACCAGATGGTCCAGTTCTTTTTTGATGTTGTCTCGTTTACTCGAAGTAAAGGACCACGTGACATCGGTGGCTGACACCATGGGCTGGGACTGCCTGCTGCCCAGTGAATGGCAGAAGGTGGCCATCCTCAAAGATTTGCTCCTTCCATTTGCAGAACACACAAAGGTGCTTGAAAGTGACACGTGTTGTTTCTCCCTGGTTGTCCCTGCAATACTGGATTTGAGGAGCCACCTTTCAGACTTCTCCCTTGCTCATGCCAGGAGCTACAGGGATGTAGCTACACTAGCACAGAAGATGTCTGCAAACATGGATTTACGCTTCAGCTGTTTTCTGGATGTGTCGGCAAGCAACTTTTCTCCTCTTGCTGCAGCTGCTTGTTTTGTTGACGCTAGTGTGTCAGCAGAGACCCTGATTGACAATGATAATGACAACATACAGAATCTCCTCAGTAAAGCTGAAGAGTACATCACTCGCAGTGTACCATATCAGGAAGAGGTTACAGATGATGAGGACATTAGAAATGCAGAGGTCTCAGAGGTGCCTCTGCAAAAGCGGCCTAGATTCAGGTTTTTTAGTGCCCATCGGCCATCATCAAAGCCAAAGACCTCCAAGGCCTCCATCAGACAAGAGGTCCAAAAATTCAAAGAATCCCTGTCCCATGCAAACCCAGAAGAATCCGGCATGGATTTCTGGTCTTCTCAAAGCTCCACCATGTTTCCACTGCTGAAACCCCTGGCATTAGACCTTCTGGCAATGCCAGCTTCCGAAGCGTTTGCAGAGCGGGTCTTTAGTTTAACTGGAGACCTTTCAAGTGGCCGCCGCAACAGAGCAAGAATTACATTAGAAAGAAGTGCTTTTCTAAAACTTAACAAAGTCTAGAGTGATAACTGCAATACTGCTCTGGTTAAAGTTTGGTTAGAGATTTTTTTTTTACTTTAAATAACCCTCAATGTTTGTTTGTTTTTTGCAAAATTTTGCATTCTGTTGCAAATCTTGCCTTTGAACTTGATTGTTTAATTCATTCCTAAAGTGGAAGTTTCAGCAGCTGTAGTAAGCTTTAATATCAGCAGCTGTACTAACAACAGAACTGTTAATTGTTGATCCTTGTTAAAGCCTTGTTAAATCTTATTTGTTATTTCCCAAGATCAACCTAGACTGTAAATAGGTTGTATTTTAGGCCCACAGTAAAGTAGGCCTATTCTTTTCAGTTTTTCTGAGTATATTTATTTTATTTCTGATTTGAACAGAAACATGAGACACAAGGCAACCAAAACAGTTTTAAAAACCTTTGTAACTTAAGTTGTCAGTCGGAGTCTGTTGGGACCCAGCTTTTGAATTGTGTTGGTTAAAATAAAATACTCTTCAGAACAGGTTAATCATTTGTGAATGTGTCTCCTAAATCAGAAATTGAAAACCATACACGTTTAACATTTGCATTCAACAAGTGTATTTTGTCAGGTAATTATGACATTTAACCAATGTTTGAGATATGTGAAACACTTTTTTTACTGAAATGTGTATCAGTAATAATCTCAGTAATAATGTGTTATTTAAAAAAAAAAGACTACAATTTTTTGACTAAAACTAGACTAAAATATATTGAGTTCTTTTTTGACTAAAACTAGACTAAAATTAAAAGACTTTTAGTCGACTAAAACTTGACTAAGATACCTTGAGTTTTCTTTTGACTAAAACTAGACTAAAATGACGAGACTTTTAGTCGACTAAAACTTGACTAACAAAAAAAGATATGTGAATGACTAAATATGACTAAAACTAACAAGGACATTTGGCACAAGACTAAGACTAAGACTAAATTAAAAATAGGTGACGAAATTAACACTAGTGTCCCGGTGTTTCACTAAGTCGGACAACCAGCTCAAGAGGGAAACGATGGGGGGAACAGAAACTTCACCGCCTGCTGCAGCGCTACTTCCCTTCAGCTTCTTCTTTGACAAAAACCAGTCTCTCAAATACTTCCACTTCTGCCGACACATATTTACGTCTTTGCCCAAACTCTGGCCAATTTGTTACACATCTGGCTGTCTTTATACTCTTTTAAAGATGGATTATAGTGCTGAGGGTAGCGACAGACTTCTTCACACAGTCTCTCTTCAAATTCGACGTCCATGTTGTTTTTCCAGTGCATGCGCAGTTGGTGCTTTTGCAACCTAGTGACCAATGGGACGCACGCGGATGTCCTCAAAGAGCCTCTGCGTACACCTTCCGATGACGAGTTTTATGCCACGCGGACCCTCGCAGCCTCAAGGACGCGGAAAGTATAACACTAGCTTTAGAGGTCCCCAGATAGTCAAAAAATGGATCCCAAATTCAGTAGAAAAGGAGGTTTATGACGGGTGTCCAAATATGGCCCGGGGATGAATTTCAAACGGCACTCAGCTTGTCTATTAAAATATATGTTATGTGGCCCTGCCACACATAATTTACAAATCGTGTAGTTTCACATTGTCAACACAAGGTGACAGCACTAGATTTTAGACCAGGGAAACACGCCAAAAGCGGAACGAAACAGCTCTACTCGTTTGAACCGCACAGCACAGACCATTTATATCCGCCGTAAAGACAGCGCAGCGCAAGCTCTGGACAAATGTGTTTACTTGCTGACCGGTCTCACGTCACGCGACCACTAAACACTGAAGTGATATCCAGTGAGAAATTTCAAGTTAGACGCAGAGGTCTCTGATAACAACCACATGAGTCTTGGTAATTCAAACTAGATTAAAAACAGTTACAACAGCGCTGACTTAATCAACAACACTGCCATGGAAATCAGGAGAAACATTGAGCCATAACGATCCAGTTAGAATACTTTTCATCCCACAATTCACTAGCATTTACCATGGATTTACTATGTTAACTCTAACTGTAACCGTGACAGAAATGTCATTGACATTTATGGGACATTAATATAAAATTGTATTATATTATTAATGTTGACATATTTAATGAGTAATGAAATAGAGGCCAAATAAATAAATAAAAGTCATGTGCTAGCAGTTTTGTGCATTAGTTTTTATATTAAATGTTTATAGACTAAATTCCATAAATCAATTCTAGATTCCATCCCATAAACAGCTGAGAAAGGAAATGCATGTGTAACAGTACAGTATAGAGCTTATGCTCCTTTTTAACCTGTGTGTCAGCTGAGCACTTCCAATTCTCCGAACTTCCGACTTACACAGCTAATCACCAGCAATTGCTTAGTAAGAGTTTGTTACATGTCAGTCCATTCTGTTGTATTTATTTACTGTGCTATTCATTTCAGCAATGTCGAGTATTATGTGTTCAGTTAGAGAGTGCCATAATAATTGGAAGAAACAACGGGAGATTTTACAGCAGGGATGTTTTGAACATGATCTGATTGCACATGTGGAGCCCCGTACGACCTGCACACACCTCCGGAGGAGGACAAAGCGCTGCCACTCTGGTGGAAGTCTTTGAACCTGAAAAACCTGATCTGACCTGACCATAGACTCTGCTTAGGAGGACCGAAGCTCTCTCTTTGCTCCATACAGGCTTGTCACTTTCTGCCTTTTATTATAACACCTCATACCTCTCTACAAACCAATCATCTACATGGCGATCTGAGAGGACCATGTTGTCATGTTCCTCTGTGTTTGGAGGACATACCAGCCTTTCTCATTATTTTTCCATTGCTTTTAATGTTCCTTGATGATTATTTTTGAATTTGACTTTTGTTAGTATTTTGATTTTCTTTTGCTATTTAGTTTGAAAATTGTCTCTGATTTTATTTGTGAAATTAAGTTTTCTACTCCTTTTGCTTTTATTTGTTTTATCCGATGTTGTAAAGGACATTGGTCAGCTGCTGCTGTTTTAATGGTGCTATATAAATAAACCAAACTTGAAACTTGAAAGGTAACTTTCAGCTCGACCCAACAGACCAGCTTCTGTTGACTTTGATGAAGCTGAAGCTTAATCTTCTCCAGGACGACTTGGCTGAAAGCTGCATTTACACTGGCACAAAAATCCGATCTTTTACTCACATCTGACACAGATCGGAATTTGTTGCACACGTGTAAACACAAAAATCCGCACGAGATCAAATTTTTTCGCATCCGATCTGATCCACTTCCAAATGTGGTTTTAAATCAGATACATATCCGAAATCTGGACATCAGACCTACGTCTAAACACGCATATCCGATTCCCCTTTGAATTCCAAGCCACTAGAAGGCTCAAAGAAACCTTTTTAATGTTGTATTATGAGGCAAACGTGCCTGTGTGCGCTCACTCAAAGCTCACTGTGTTATAAACTCACAGAGTTTATAAAAGTTTAAGCTTTTATCTTTTATAAATAAAACAGCTTCACTACTCAAAGCTACATTATATTTCTCAGCAATGAGGTGATAACATCGCTGTAATTAAACCAACAAGCTTCACTATTAGGTTACTCACTTGCTTTTGCTCTCTGGTTAATTCTTTCGAATTCATTAAAAAAAATATTACAGGGCTACTTTATTTCACTTCAGAATTCTAGATCTGAGCTGTAGATAAATGAAAATTATTTACGGACTATAAACTGTATACCAGATTTTGCGCTGCAAAACATTCTCGAGTCTTGACATCAAATAATCATGACCACCCGACATGAATTATTATATAAATATTTTTTAATAGCACGGCCATTCAAATCTAGGGTCTACCATGTGCATAGTAAAACGATCACCAACATTGGGCGGGAATTAATGTAAACACAGATATCAGATACCAGTCCTGTCTAAAGTGAATCTAAACATGCGGGCCAAAAAGTCAGACATGGTCAAAAGATCGGATCTGTGCATTAAGACCTTAAGGCCCTTTCACACTGGACGCGATTTTGTCGCGCAAATTGTTTTATTTTTTTTATCAGCTGTTTGTGTAATGAAAGCTTCCACACTGAACGCCAATGTGCTGCGCCGAAAAAACGACATTTATTTTTTTCTTTACTTTCACGGCAACAGAAAAGGCTTCAACCAATCACATACAAGGAAACAAAGGTGACGTCACAGCAACAATGATGGATCTTCTGATTGCTTGTGTGTCGACGCATCCCGTTTTGTTTGACAAAACTAACAAAAACTACAAGGACAATGATTTGAAATACAATGTGTGGCGTAGCATTGCCAACCAGCTCTGCTATCACGACTGTGAGTGTGTTGCGTGATAGTTATTTGTCGTTGTGTTGTCCTGTGCTGTAGTGGGCTAGCAAGCTAGACTACATTTGGGATAGAAAGCTAACACTATTATCGTCAAAGATAGAGACAGACACCGTGTTTACTTTGAAAAACAAAATGTAGTGAGACTATTTAGGGCTGCTTTTAGGATACTGTACATTCTTTGTGTGATGGCTAGTCGAATGATTTTGACTTGTTCACCCAAAACCTTATTTTTTCGGTCTTTTAAAGAAAATGAAAAGCTTGTCTTCACTGGAAGATGAAGTGTCCATGTTTTCTCAGCTGTCGCCGAATATTTCTCTGAAACGTCACAGACGTTTTTCGCTTCGATTTTCGTTATGCGTCCGGTGTGAAAGGGCCCTTTAGTGTGTCCCAGAGCGCCGTTAGCCGAGTGTTGAGCTACTGGATTGACCTAATGGAAGAAAATATGAGGGAATACATTTCTTGGCTTCCAAAGTAAACTATCTTTGGTATATTGCCAATATTGTATGCACAACATGCATCCTAGACTGCTCTGAGACCCCCCTCCAAAGGGCCAGGGATCTTGATTTCTGTGCAGTCTTTTATGCCCAGAACACTATCAAGTACCTAGAAGCAAATGCACCCTGTGGCCTAATAATGTTTGCCTCCCCAGTGTATGGAGGTAGATGTAGTGACAAATTCATTACATGGTTCCTGGAGTACCTGCGTCCAAGAGATAAGGTCATGGCTGACCGAGGCTTCATCATCCGTGATCTGCTGTCTGTAAGGAAGGTGAAGCTCATGATACCTGCCTTTACTCAAAGGAGTCCAACTGGAGCGGATCAAAAGCAGACTAAAGCACTTAGAAATGATTTCACAAGTTCCAAAAATAGATACAATTCTGAGAATTTGTGCAGCCCAGTGTAACCTGCGAAGTGGCATTATCCATGAAGATGCTGAGTGGGATAGATTGGTGTTGTCAACAAAGCAGTCAGTTTTTCTAAGAATACTCAATTAGATAATGACATTGGAAGTGTTTGTAGGCCTAACAAGAAACATTCAATGAAATGTGCAATTGTATCAAAGTTTATGAAAGATACTAAACCTATCACTTAATAATCTGTAGATGTTTTACACATGAACCCTTCTCTTCTCTTGTCATCAGGTGGAGAACTGGAACGCATTGTCAGAGGAGCATAGAAGGACCTACAGAACTCCATATCTAATCTCCTGTTGCATTCAGTGCAATTCTCTCTACAAAGAGTGTGAAGGCCACAGGGATGTGGACAGAGGGAAAACTACACGGTTTCTACTCTGGCTGGAGGCACTTTCTGAGATCAGATTTTCTATTCCACGTAATGCTACAGCAGTATCCCAGAACGGACAATATTAGTGCCAGAACATATTAAACTGGGTTTGCATAAACCATCATTGTGTTGCCCTTCAATTTAGCATTTCTCACAATTATCTTTGGACTTGTAGTCTAAATAAGGCCATAATGTTGTCTTTAAAGGCTTTCAAGTTATCATTATAAAAATCCTCCCAGAACACGACTGTTGGTATTATAAAAAAAAAAAAAAAAAAATGTATTCATGTTTTATTAAAACCATATAAAAATGCTGACGAGTAATGATGCTGTTTTTGCCTTGGCTCACGTGTCAGGAATGACCCAAATAACATACTGCAACATGTTTTTGATTTTTACATATTTGTTTGTCTTTGTGTTCTTAAAGTAGTCCGTGGGCCTTGTTTTTGTACAGTTTTGCCTATTACTCCCATATATTAGATGTGGTAAAACTCTTTCATTGGCAGTGTTTATATTTTCAGCACATCAATGTGATAACATGTTTAAATATGTAAACCTCTGACACGGTATTATTATTTCTACTTGTTTTATGCATGTAAGTTTCTGTGAGCTTTTGTGATTTTAGCGTGTGAACGGGACTTTTATTTTGGTATGCTGATGTGACGTCACAAGGCTGCGTCGCGCTGCTGCACTGTTGTGATTCGGCTGAAGAAAGGTTTGTGTGTTAAATCATTTAAAGTGTTCAGTCTATGCAAACCTTTCCGATTATTTCTACAAGAACTGTAAAACTAACGAGTTTTTAATATATCCTTGTACTTTATCTAACACGTTATGTTTATGAGTAAAACGCATCTATGCACGAGTAACAGTGAAATAGGCGTCTCATTTAGCTCCCTATATCGTGAATCAGTTATTATCAGTGAGTCAGTAGCACGAGTGCAATAGTTTACTAATGTGATGATTAATTCTGTACTTATTCAACTACGTGTTTATTTACTCCCTGTCATATTTCCACTGCCCTCCACGTGCACGCGCACGACGTCATTTGCTGACATTGGTGCGACAAAATGAATTGAATATGTTGTGTTGACCTTTTGTTTTCATTTGATTGATTTAATGTAGTTATTGCAGCAATAATGTAGTTATACAAATTTTTGTTAAATGTTTTGAGAACGTACTGAATTGTTTTGTATTTTTGAAACTCAATTTAAAAGATGAATAAAATTAATAAATAAAGTTCAGCACTGTTTGCTTTTTAAAGCTTTTTGTAACCAAATCTTTTCCTCCCAAATCACAGCAAGACAACAGCAAATGTTCAAGTCGTCTCATTTTTTAATAAACCAACAGGGTATGAGTCAAATGGGTCTTGTAATCTATTATTTGGCTGTAAATATCAGGAACCGTAGTCCTTTGTGCAATAAAAGTTAAATAAAACTTTAAAACTTCTTGAGTAATGGGTCTTTGGCAATTGTCAGCCAATAATTTAATAATTAACTTAAATTAACATTGTAATGCTGATATTACTATTATCATTATATGTGAAAGGTCTCCTGATAACATATATTTGATTCATTACATTTATCATAAATGACAGTAAGTTATATTAACAATCTTTAAAAAAAATTATATTCAAAATTTTCATGGAAGACAAATCTATCACGATTTCCTCACAAGAAAGGCAAGTTTATTTAAATAGCACATTTCATAGGCCTACACTATGGCAATTCAAAGTGAATTACAGAAAGGAATAAAAAATAATCACAAAATAAAAGCAAGTAAAATTAAAACGGGTATAAAAGAAATTAAAAGATAAGCAGCACAACTGTTTTTTTTTTTTCATTAATAGTACTAATAAAGACACTGAAGACTGGATAATCAGATAACAGGAATAAAGTGAGTATTTGAAACTTGAGAAAATGGCACCGTCTGTAAAAAAAAAAAAAAAAAACCCTTGCCTATTAACAAACACTGCATCATTTTATAGTTAAATGGCCCTGAGATTAAAAATGGCAGCTTGAACGTTCGATGTTGTCGTGGTGTATATAAAATATGTTGGGGAAAAGATTGTTTATTAAAAGCTTTGCAGAATAAACAGTGCAGAATAGGGTTGTGCCGATAGACGATAGTATCGTGTGTATACGATAGTCAGAGATATCGCTGATGGCAGATGCCTTTGACGATATTAATATGATAATTGGCTCGTTTTACCATTAATGAATTAAATTATTATTATTATATATATTATTAATATTAGGAACTACAATTCATTTGCCTTGCCTAAATTCGTAACGAAATCACCACATAGCCTAACACTTGCGACATCATATGAGGACTCCTCTAAGAAAATGTTTTTAAAACAGACTAAAAAACTTCATCCCACATCAAAATTGAATTGCAAGATGATCGTTCACAAATCGTCAAGTGCTTGTTTTAACAGACGCATCATTCTTATACAGATCCAAGATGAAAACCGCATCGTTTTTCATCAGTATTTTGTTTCCATAGCACATTAACAAAACATTTAATGACAATAACACTAAAAACAATACAATTACAAAATATTAGTAATACTACTACTAATAATAATATCACTAAAATGATATACAGGCCTAATAACAGTCTTTAGTTCAAGAACACAACACAACTTTACCTCACTATACCAGGAAATATCCTGATTTAGCCTATTAATAAGCACTCCACCTTTGGTAGCAAAATAAAAAGATTCTTATTTATAAAACGAAGTAATAAAACAAGCAAATTAATGAGTAAATAAGCAACTTAATAATCAAATAAGTAAGCCCCGCCCCCCTCACGATAACATCATGTATCGCCGATCTCACAGGCTGACGATATGAAAATGGAGCGTATCGCCCAACACTAGTGCAGAACTTTTTTGTGTTTTTCTTATTTTATTTGTCATATTTGAATTGAATTTCAATTTAATAAAATGTCACAGAAGGTAAGGCAATAACTATATGAAATAAATTAAATGAAAGGCCAACACAAACATACAGTCAAAACAAAAATTATTCAGACACCTTGCTATCCTCACTTACATAAATGTTTTAGTGTCCTGCACCCACTAGTAATAAAATATTGCCTGAATAATTTTTGGTTTGACTGTATATTAAAAAATGTATTTGCCCGCAGCGATGTCATTAAATTACGTAATGCTCGTGCGCGTAGAGGGAAGTCGAAATTCGGCACAACGCCGCTGAATAAATCTCATACCACAGTCAGTTAAAGACTGTTATTATATGCTTAATAATATTATTAATAATTAGTGCCCGCCCACTGTTTCAGCGGCTCTGGTTCCGGAAGTATTTTTTCCAGTCATTTCTCCCACGGGGATTTTGAAAAAAGTCTTTGTTAAAGAGTTATATGAACCAAATGATTGTCTTAATGTTGATTATTTTTATAACTAAAGTGTTAAACTTGTCAAGGGCATCAGCTATGGCTTCTAATTCTCTTAAAATTATATTAAAGGGGTGGTTGATTATGATTTCACTTTTCTAACTTTAGTTAGTGTGTAATGTTGCTGTTTGAGCATAAACAACATCTGCAAAGTTACAACGCTCAAAGCAAAGGGAAGATATTTGCTTTTAAAGAAATCACTTTTTAAGGACTACACCAAAGGCTGATGGGGACTACACGACATTCCTCCAGGGTTTGTGACATCACCAACCCTAAAATTTACATAAACCCCGCCCCCGGGAACGGAATTTATAGATAATCATGACAGAATATGCTAATCAATGATTAGAAGATAACTACACATAAGCTACAACAATTTATCAACTAACCATTCACAGACATCCCAAGTCTCCCGGAAGTTCCGGGAGTCTCCCGCATATTGATAGCGGCTCCCTGATGCCCGCAAATCAGTTAAAATCTCCCGGAAGCAAGAGCGCGCAAGCGTAGCGCGCGCATGGCAGAGAGAGGGAGCGAGAGACCTTGCGTGTGTGTGCTAGTGTGCGTGTGTGCCTCGGGATTTTATCTCTACTCTCGAACCGAATTCATCAGAACCCCCCCCCCCCCGCCGTTGGAGATTTCTCGAACCGAATTCATCAGAACCCCCCCTCCCCCCCCCCCCCCCCCCGTCGGAGATTTCTCGAACCGAATTCATCAGAACCCCCCCAGAGATTTGGACTGGAATCAAGACAAAATTACTAAGTAAGAAAAGCATTTTTTTGCAGTTAACCCTCAAAAAATTACTATTTTAACATGCTATACAAAAATATCTGTGGGGTATTTTGAGCTAAAACGTCACATACACACTCTGGGGACATCAAATACTTATTTTACATCAAGTGAAAAGGGCATTATACCACCCCTTTAAAATGGCCAACTTGGTGATTATCCTTGTAAACATATCCTAATATTCCTGCTGCGCACTTATCTCTTTTAATGACAAAAGTTAAAAGAGAGCAAGTGACAAATATCAGTATCGCAATCAGCCAATAGTTGTGTTAAAATTGGTCCCGGACAAAAAAATATAATCTGCAAATATTAAATACCAAAGAAATCATAACTAATGATGAAATGTATAATTTTTGTTCTCTTAATTTGTTGTGCTAATTTTGAGTGGAGGGAATTAAGATCATCAACTATCACTCTGAATGACTCCCTTTCTAAGGAGATGATTGAGATGCACACAAAGATATAGTTTGGATGTGTTTTTCTTTCTGTTAATTATTCTCTTCTTAAACAGGACAAACACAGAACAACTCCTGATGAAGCGACTGAGATCCATGTGACACTATTATAAAGATGGCGTTTATTAAAGAGGAGAGTGAAGACATGAAGATTGAAGAAACATTCAGAGTGAAACATGAAGATACTGAGGAACAAGTGAAGATGGTGTTTATTAAAGTGGAGAGTGAAAACATAAAGATTGAAGAAACATTGACAGTGGAACATGATACTGAGGAACAATCAAAGATGGCATTTATTAAAGAGGAGATTGAAGACATAAGGATTGAAGGAACATTCAGTGTGAAACACGAAGATGCTGAGGAACAAAAAAAGGTGCTGTTTATTAAAGAGGAGAGTAAAGACGTGAAGATTGAAGAAACATTGACAGTGAAACATGAAGAAACTGAGGAACAAACAGGTTGGTTTCATTCTCAAAGCTGAACTCATTAATTTGATCCTTATTAGAATGTCCAGCTCTACAGAAATGAATGATATTTTTGAAGAGTGCAGGGCTCCAGACTGAGACCAAATGGTTGCATTTTGCTAATGTTTTTTAGCATAAACAAACAAAAGCACAGCTGCAGTCCCTCACGGAAGACTGCCACATAAACAAAATGCAACGTATATGTCTCAGGCCTGGTCCTCTCTCATCCTTTACTGTCATCACTCCTCCTTTTATCCTCCCCAAGCTCCTCCGTGAGAGATACAAGGCCAGTGTGGTGTGCAGGTGAAGCTTGTTAGGCCACCGGCCACGCTCCATTCTCACAGCTCTAGGCCCCGCCCTGCTTGCCACAAATGATAACTCCAACCGTCCTTCCTCTACTTCCCCCTTTTCTCCTCGTAAACAACCCCATCCCAAACTATTCCCACCCAGACTCCTCCTCCCATCAAGCAGTCCCCACCATTGAAATTAGTCCCCACCACCACCAACAAAAATAACACTGATGTAATGGATTAGTCAACTTTGGTGTCCAAAGGATTCCAAAAGTAAGCATATGCAAAAGAGTGAGGTCAAAGACTGTGAAGTCACAGCTCCTTCATCCCCAGAGGCCTTACATCTCCAGCTTCAACCCCTAGATGGTGCACATGCTCACACGGCACCCATTGCAAGTTCACAAGAATGAAAGTGCATAGAAAGTGTGCTATTTGGGACAGGACCGTAGTTGCCCACACAAGTGCCAGTCTTCAAAACAGAAACTCTCTAAGGGGCTGTTTACACGACAACGTTTTCAACTAAAGACTGAATTTTTGTATGCGTTTTGGCTCTTCATTTACACCACAATGGCATTTTGGGGGCCTGAAAACACAAACTTTTGAAAACTGGATTCAGAGTGCAAGTTTTTGAAAATGATACCTTTATCGTCTATGGAAACTGGCGTTGTTCATGTGTATTACGTGTTCAGTCTAAAGGCGTGTACTTCTCTACATCACTAACTACTGTCCTGGCCTCTGCGTGCATTGTGCATTTTCTAATCTGTTGTTTTTGTGGATCTGTGTGAACAGGGATCGTTTTGACAATGTTGTGTAGACAAAATACGCAGTTTAGTCGTGTTAATGTACCCTAAATCTCCAACATAACTGAACATTAAACTCTATCAAGTCTTAAAATTTACTGAAAAAACACCTAAAATAACACTTAATTTTAACATTTACTCATCAAATACAGTAACTTGAAAAGCGCGCTGGCAACTAGAACTACAAATCCACTGACACAGTGCGATGCCATGAGTGTTCATGTAACTCGCATGTTGATTTGACATGTTGACAAGTCATGTTCCGCAATTAATGTGCACAAACGTATTTTTAAGTCGCAGACACGGTCAGTCATAGACAAGGTGTGTCAGCTGTAACAGTTTCTCCCGGCAACGTCGTGATAAGTTTGAGTGCACGGCCAGCGGCTCTATGACTGGGGTCTAACTCATGACGAGCAAGCACTTTCTTACCACTGCTAGCATATAGTAGCTTTCTCGAGCAAACGTGCAGCACCAAGCACCAGGCTCTCTCAGTTTCTGGCACCAACTGCCAAAAGGCTTGCCATCTACCTTCTTCTATCCATGCTCAGCGGCATTTATTTTTGAGTCCTTTATCTATGGGTAGGACATCATCCCCAGTCTTCATAAACTTGCGCTCCATGCTTTCACCAACAACGCTAACGTGACGTATGGATCTCAAACACACTGTGTTGCCAGGACCCACCCTGCACTGCTTCTGATAGGCATAAAATGTTAGTTAGAGCTGCGTTCCTCTCATATGATTGGTAGGTGAAATCAGTTGACTCGAAAATATTAAACCGCATGCAAGTTCCCTCACAGCAGCACGCCGGAGAGATTCGGCACGGTGCCGGAATACTTTAAGCCCTGCAAATGTTTACATCCTATGGCTGTTAAAGCATCATGTTGCCTTCTTGAGAATGAAGTAATGCTTAAAGCTTTTAGAGTCAGAATTTTCGGCCATTGGTTGTAGGAAACAGGTAAGACACAGGCGTTGAACAGGCAGCTCTGTAGCTCCCCCTTTTGACTAAAGTGCAGAAGTCAGTTTTACCTATTGCAGGGGTGAGTAACTTTGGTTCAGGAGGGTCACTGTCCTGCAGAGTTTAGTTCTGTCCCTAATCAAACACTCCTGCCTGTAAATTTCAAGCAACCCAATTTGTCCAGCCATTTTGTCAGTGCCTCCGCCTTAAGGTAGGTTCTTTATATAGACTTGTCTTGATTGCTAATCCACATCCGGTGACGATTATTTGGTTAAATGTTTAGGAAATGATTCCATATAAGGTTATATTTCAGCACTTCACAAATGGACTGCGATTCTTAAGTAGCACGTAGAACGCGTTCTTGCATTTTTGAAACGCGCTTGGTATCGTGGTGTGCGTTCGTAACCACTCTATAGGATTGAACTTGCCTACCCCTGGGTTAGATTGTTCAGTTGTGTTTGATTAGGGATCGATCTAGACTAGGGTTGTCCAAACTCAGCAGAGTTTAGCTCCATCTTGCCTCAACACACCTCTCTGGAAGTTTCTAGTATGCCTAGTAAGACCATGATTAGCTGGTTCAGGTGTGTTTAATTGGGTTTGGAACTGAACTTTGCTAGGCAGTGGCCATTCAGGAGCAGGATTGGACACACCTGATCTAGACTCTGCTGGGCAGTGGCCCTCCAGGAGTTGCTCATCCCTGACCTGAAGTCACCAAACTTGGTACGTGTATTGTTCTCAAGCCGGAGAACTTTCAAAATCACGTGGATGTGGCTATTGTGGTTCAGGGTCACATCACCATAAGTTGGCCTCCTTAATTTACCCACTTAAATGCATTTGCCCACCGTGTGATGATGATGCCGTAGTGCTTGAGCCTGCTATCACTGTATTATATACTATATTGATGGCATCAATGTCTGTTGCTTTAAACTGGAGTTAACATGTCTTTGTTCTTTTTTTGCCTTAGATCTGATGATGCTAAAAGAGGAGATTCAAGATCTGAATGATATAGTAGAGCAAGATCAGTTTGAGAAACATATCTCAACTGGAGAAAAATCATTAAGTTGCTCACAGACTGAAAAGACTTCACCAAAAAGAGCTAAAAATACAGAAAATAGAAGTTGTTTCACCTGCCAACAATGTGGAAGGAGTTTCACTCAAAAAGGAAATCTTAAAACTCACATGAGAATTCACACTGGAGAGAAGCCATACACATGTCAACAGTGTGGAAAGAGTTTCACACATAAGGGAACCCTTTATACCCACATCAAAGTTCACACTGGAGAGAGTCCTTACACCTGCAAATTTTGTGGAAAAACCTTGAATCGAAAAGGAAACCTTAAGACTCACATGAGAGTTCACACTGGAGAGAAACCTTTCACATGTGATAAGTGTGGAAAATGTTTCACACGTAAAGAAAGCCTTAATCACCACGTGAGGGTTCATGTAAAAGAGAGCTGTTGTGTATGCCGTCAGTGTGGAAGGAGTTTCACAGACAAGAAACAGCTTAAGAGACATTTAATAACTCACACCGGAGAGAAGTCTTACATGTGCCATTACTGTGGAAAGAGTTGCGCTAACAACACAAACCTTAAAGTCCATGTGAGAGTTCACACTGGAGAGAAGCCTTACAGCTGCCAACAGTGTGGAAAGAGTTTCACTGGAAAAGAAAGTCTTAAGATTCACATGAGAGTTCACACTGGAGAGAAGCCATACCCCTGCAAACTGTGTGGAAAGAGATTTGCACAACAGGGAACCCGTTATAGCCACATGAAAACTCACACCGGAGGGATTCACGTATCTTTAGTGTGAGAAGAGATTCACACATCAAATAGATCTGAAATGTCATTTGCAAACTCATTCTGGCAAGAAATCGAAGTGTTCGAAATGTAGTAAGAGGTTGAGGAAAAGGAGCAATTTCAAAAATCATATGTGCATTCACTCTGGAGGAAGTAGGGAACCCGTGGGTCTTTAAAGCTTTTAAACGCATTAAAGGGTTAGTTCACCAAAAAATGAAAATTTACAAACAGTAAGACTTTTTATCTTAGGAACACAAACAAAGATCCTTTTAATGAAATTTGAGAGCTTTCTGTCCCTCCATAGACTGCTACACAACAATTTTGACGCCTCAAACAAAAAGTTCATAAAGAGATTGTAAAACGAATCCATATAAATTGAGCGGATTATCTGAATCCAAATTTTCTGAAGAGGCACGATCACTTTATATGATGAACAGATTAAATGTAGCCTTTTATTCACATATAAACATTCATCAACGGACAAAAATGGAAGCGCAAGCATATTTGCTTGACATACGAGAACCAATGAGGTTCATTCTTGTGGCACGTTTGACCTTTCGCAAAAACCAATGAGGTTTGTTCTCGCACATCAAGCAGGTTCGGTTGAGGATCTGTTTACGTTTATACGTATGTCAACAAATGCCTGGATTAAATCTGTTCATCATATAGTGATCGTGTCTCTTCAGAAAATTTTGATTAAACCGCTCAATTCATATGGCTTAGTTTTACAATCTCTTTATGAACTTTTTGCAGTGTCAAAGTGGTAGGTTGGGTAGCTGTCAATGGAGGGACAGAAAGCTCTCAGATTTCATCAAAATCATCTTCATTTGTGTTTTGAAAATTAACGAGGAGAGGAAAGTCTTAACTGTTTGTAAAGATTTTTTTAAAAATTGGAGCGTAAACAAAGACGCTTGAAAAGGCAAACATGATTTTGATTGGCTGGAGATTGTGATGGTAACTGATTTGCATAACAGAGCTACTTTGAGTGATTTGGGTGTGTTTAGTTGGACAAAAAGTAATGGGGTAATGTAAATTTACCAGCAAGTGGCTTGAAAATATTAAATTCTTGGACTGGTTAAAATCAATAACACGAAATGATTTGAAAGCCCGTTGCAGCATCTGTAAGAAATGCTATAAATGTGGCTCTATGGGTGTTAAGGCCGTGAAATCGCACATGCAAGGAGAAAAGCACAAGCGATATGTATGATCTCAGATAGTGGCAAATCATCTCTCATACTCCTCTAACAACAACTCCGACTTGTTTTTAAAGCATATTTTTCCGACTCAGAGCTTGTGAAATCTTTCACATGTGGATGAGACCAAACTACCTACATCACCAAGTTTGATTTGATTCATTACTCGCCCGTTTTATTACTCTGATAATATAGTGACAAGGAGATTAATGCACATGTCTGGGAAAGGAAAAAGGGAAACAGCTTAGAACAAGGTTGTAGGGCTGTGCCGGTAAACTTGACAACCGCACCGCCACGGTTGTAAAGCGCCACCGCGGTGGCTGAGTAGCACCGGCGATTCTCCGCCAAAATGATATTAGATGCAATATAGTTTCCAAGTAGAAAGATATCAGAAAATCGATGTTCTCTTTCCTGCTTGTGTCCCACATCCCTCTCAAAGCGCAGAGCGGTAGGCTATATCTCGCGTCTTTGTGTGGAAATATTAAACAAAAGTTTTTTTGTTTTTTTTTAAATAGATTCAACTTTATTATATTATTTAAGTTACCAATATTTACTAATATTTATTTCAATGCTTTACAGGCTTTAGTGTGTTGTTTCTTTGACGGAATTGCTCAAATAAACACTTTTTTGCTCAAATAAATATAAATATAAATATTTTTTCAAAACAACCCCCCAACCACCGCACCACCGCCGGTAGTTGGTCCATTATCACCGCTGTGGTAAAAAAAAAAAAACTGGCACCGTCACAGCCCTACAAGGTTGTCATCATAACGTATAATAGGGATTTTTGATAGACATGGAGTTTCTCTCCATTCTTTCATGCCTCGTTCTTTAACAGAAGTGGACAGGTTGAGTTCCAGCAGTTCATGCTATATATTAGTTCCATATATATTGTTCCAAAACAATGCTATATATTGTTTTGAAAGGATAAAATAGATATTTGTGACAACTTTTCTGTTGCCATGTTCCTGCTGCTTAGTCCTCTGCTTCAATTGTATTTGCCAACAAGACTCTTCTGTCAGTTGTTAGACATTGCAGCAGATTGTATATGGCATAGATGAAGTAGCTTTCAGTGTCCACCAGGTTATTAATTGCGCAGCGTAGCACAAAGCACTCAGCCCTCTTGATAATATGAAGCGATTGATTAGAAAATCAGATTGCCTTTAGAGCAAAAGAAAGTGCATTTGTCAACTGTATTCAGATTGGCATAGACTTTGTAGATGTTAAGGACATAACCAAACAGAATGAAAGAATTCATATAGCGTCTCAGAAGTTCAGAAAAATAGAGTCGTTTCATACGTATGACTCCTCTGCAACTCCTCCATTGTAGATACAGTATTTGTTCAGCAGGGTGAGCACAGATGGTGGGTGTAGTGTCAGGCTTTTGGAAGTGTTTATAAATGTGAACAAACATACAATATTGAAAAAACTGTTTAGTACCATAAGTTAACCATAACTTGTTGTGGTTGGGGAGGTTGGGGAGTGTAGAGATGGTTTAATCCAGGTAAGGACCTACTCTACATGTCAGAAACCCTAGAAAGCGTAGAAATTGCACACACAAAAAAATCCCTCAGATCTCCATACATCTGAGGTAACTTCTGAACATGAGGGCCATGATGAAATAATCAAAAGCAGTGTTCTTCAACCCTGCTCCTGAAGGACCCCTAACACTGCACATTTTCTTTGTCTCCCTAATCAAACACACCTGATTCAGAAAATGTGCAGTGTTGGGGGTCCTTCAGGAGCAGGGTTGAAGAACACTGATCAAAAGGAAGGAAAAGTTGATAAATACCATAACTTTATCAGTGTTGTCCTATTGAGAAGTAGCCTAATATGAATGTTTCAATTCACAGGCGCAATGCACGTTTCCTGAATTGTATGGAGAATGATTCCGATAGAGATGATGCGCCAGGAAAAGAATCACGGATCACACATTCTCGAGGTAATCACGCGGTCTAATTTTTGTATCCTTTCCTTTTTATAAATTTTTTTTATTTTTATTTTGAATGCAATTTTTTGGGAGAATTTAATTTTATTTTATATATATACCTTTAAACTACTAGATTTTATCAATAAATATTCTTTCAACCTAAATTCAAAATAACTCCAAAACATGCATAACCCAGCTCAAATCATATTAACCAATGGTTTAACGCCCAGGAGGAGGCACTCAGAGTGGAGTGAGCTCCCATATCCTAAAGGCCAATTTATACTTCTGCGTCGAGTGTACGCCGTAGTGTACGTCGTAGGCTACGCACGTAGGCGACGCCGTCGTGAGCATTTATACTTCTGCGAATGTCTGTGTTGCTCTGCAGTTACACCGCCGAAACGCTAGTTGGCGCGGGTGGGTTTTAATGTTCCACTGTGTTTACATTCCTCGCGGCTGTTTTGAGTTTAGGTTTCTACGAGCAATGGCGACTGAAGGAGTCCTACAGATGGCTGTATTTCTGCACTTTTTCAAGCAATCTCTCGGTCACTTGGTCTATTTCCATGGCTCTTCACTGATCTTTGGAATTTAAAAATGGCGGGCGGGCGGTGCAGAGTGCAGAAGATCATTCCGGAAATGCGTAGGAGGAAACGCGATGCTATCCAGCCGACCAATCACAGATCTTGCGGTCCGCGTCGCCGCAACGCGTAGTTACATTTTTGAGGAGGTGCGCGTCAGGGTACGGCGAAGGATACGACGTATGGTACACGTCAATGCGTATGCTACGCCGTACCTTCTACGCGCACCCGACGCAGAAGTATAAATTGGCCTTAAGACTAAAGGTTCTTGCACACTGAGTCCGAAATTTTCGAATGCGTTTTTTCATATTCGTGATTCGGTGGCTCTGAATTGTCAAAACACCATTCAAAATGCTTGCTACGGACGTGAAAAACGCAGAAAATCGAACCTGATCCGAATCCTTTTTTTATGACGGACGAAAGTTTCGGAGGCAGTGTGCAAGCGTGACTGACATAAAGTGAGGTCGTATTTAGTTTTTAACGTGTGAAAATTTCGGATGCGAATTTCGGACTCAGTGTGCAATGGCCTTAAGACTATAAGACTATGACATCATACACAATCCAGTGGGCCAACCTCTGCTTTGAGACAGCCTTTCCCTTCTGCTGGACTCCGTCAAGTCACCTTCATTTATATAGCGCTTTTAACAATATCGATTTTTTTCAAAGCAGCTTTACAGTGATAATAGGAAATTAAAGTAACAGAGATAGTTTTGGCTTAACAGCAGCTCTAGAATAAAGTTATTGTCCAGCTAAAGCTAGTTTTGGATTGATTCGTACTTATCGAGAAAAGGTCTGATAGGAGTTTATCAGATGGGCTGCAGTGTTAATTTTGCGTGAAAAGATTGTATTTCTCTTTGTTGGATTTTTTTTTAATTTCATATTGTATTTAAATAAGTCAAGCACTTTTCAAGTACCTCTTCGTTAATATGGCTGTTTTCAAGGGTTTTCCAGGACTTCAATTTCAAAAAGTCAAATTCAAGTACTTAGGCGCGCTCTCGCTGAATGTGCCAATTTGCTGCTCAGGAAACATTTCTGATTATCAATGTTGAAAACAGTTGTGCAATCATTCCGCTAAGAAAAATAACATATTCACATGCACCAACATTGTAATATTGTCCGAAACCAGTAAGTTGATAATTTTCATGTTCGCCAAAAACTGATAAATGACCGATGGACATAAGTTTAAAAAGGTGGTGTTTAACAGACTGATAACATGTCATCTCCAGAATAATAGTTTGAATATGGTGTTTAAATTTTTTTTAATTTTAATTGATCAGGTGTATAACCAGTTAACATTATTAATTTCTATATACTGTATATGTCATTTTAGTAAGTTTGAGTTCCATCTGAGTTTCGTGATCAGTGTATAACTGATTTCTTGCAGGTGTTCAGAAGAGGCCCATTAAGAAAACTACAAAAAAACACAAGAAACCGCAAAAAGTGTGCTGGTCAAATGCTGAAGTTGCAGCTGTAATGAGACATTTCAAGGCACATATAACCCAAGGAAAACTGGCCACAACGACTGAATGCCGGCAGTGTAGGACCGCTGAAGATCCTGTTTTGGCAAGACGCAGTGTACAAAAAATAAGAGATTTTGTAAGAAATCGAGGAATTAGCTTGAAAAGGAAAGCCCAAAATAAGTGATGTTACATCATGTCTCATTTGATGTCATTCTATTAAGATTATTACTTTATTATTTTCATTCTATAGCAAAAAAACATTTTTTAAAGAACAGTTAAACTTCTAGATAAGTTAAACTGCTGCCTTAAGGAATTGTTTGTCAAAAAAAAATATTTCCAGATGTTGACGTTCTATCTTCAGTGGAAAGTCTAAAAGTAGAACCTAAACATCTCTTTTTAGGTTCCATTGAAGATAGAAAGTCATATGTGTTTGAAACAACATGATGGTGAGAAAATGCTGAAAAATGTATTTGGGGGGGGGGTGAACCACCCCTTATAAATCAGTTTCTCTGCATGTTGTAGTATTTATGGCATTTTCACTATAAGTGGTTAAAACTGTAAAAAATCTTTAAAGTTGTAATTAAAGTACTTCTAAAACACTTTGGTTCCTGTAAAGTTGTAAGTTATTTTATGTATTGTATTGAGAATCCAGTACTCTTTAATCACCCAGGTCTTGGTAATTAACCAAACTGTCCCGTTTGTGTGTTGCGTGTGGTCATGTGCCTGTAAAACACATTGGTCCCCGTAATCCAGAGAAATGTTCCCCCAGTTTATCATCACTGCATGCTGTGTGCTTCACAATATTTGTGAAATTCAGGGTGAGGTGTATGAAGATACAGTGCATGCAAGAGTTTGACTCACCACAGCCAGAGAAAGTAGTTGAGAGCATTGACAGTGCAGGCCTGAGAGAGTGAGGGAAGCCCTTGCGTGGTATTTTATTTAAGTATTGGTTTCCCTCTTCCACTTCCTGCTCAGCTACTGTTCGGACGCTCTTGCTTACTGCTCCGCGCTTTGCTCTATCGCTTTTATATTTTATCTTCTATACTTTTATAATTTTAGCTCCTTTTATCACCTAACTTTAACTTCAAATCAGCACAGTGCTCAAACGACAAAGTTTGGATTACTACAAAAACGCAGAATTCTTCTACCCGACCAGCTTACATTCCGGGGAAAGGAAAACACAACTGCCTACAAGGTTAAGAGAGAAAATGCCTCTTCTGGAATCTACTTGCTGCACTAACTGCCACAGACTTTTACAAAGGATTGCAGTTCTTGAAACAAAGTTATTTACGGGACCACCAAACCAGACGGAACACACAACAGAGCTTCGTCATGGACACCCTCAGCATATAGCCGGTGAGTCCCATGAAACTAGTGCTCCTCGACAGGTAGAGAAACAAGCCGATCGACTTACAAATCGATGGCACAAACAGGGAGCGAGACCCAAAGGCACTCGAGACATCAGATTGTCACGAGCCTCACATATTACCGCAGTAGCATCCTCTACCCCAGATACAGCTCTGACAAAGATTGGTCTCCTACCAACACCTATACATCTTGAGAACAGATTTGAAGTACTAATGAATGTAAATGAGGAACCCCCAAACGTGATGAATGTGATCGAACACAGACTGTATCAGCCAGTAGCTAACACTGATGCTAACTGGCGCTCAAGGTCGAGCAGACAGCGGCACTCAGCTCAGAGCACAGCCGAGCCCAGGACTCTGATAGTGGGGGACTCCATAATCAGAAACATTAGCAGCAGGGATACAACTACATGCTGCCTTCCACAAGCAACAACTTCTGATATAAACAGGGAACTTCAGAACATTCTAATGAAACATAAGACTGCAAATCGACTCATCATTCATGTGGGGAAGAATGACATTCATAAAGAGCAGTCAGAACTCCTTAAGAAGGATTTCAATGAACTTTTTGAAACACTTAAAAAAACTGAAAGTTCAGACATTCATCAGTGGACCACTCCCAGCAAGAGGGACAAACAGGTTTTCACGGTTGCTTGGGATTAATACATGGCTGCAAAAAACCTGCAATATAAAAGGAGTGAACTTCATTGACAACTTCAATCTTTTCTGGAGTCAGAGACAACTATTTCATCGGGATGGCCATCACCCAAACAAACTTGGTTCAAGAGTGTTAAAGGACAATATCTACTTCTCCCTCAATCATCCTTCTGCAGTGTGTGCCAATCCACTCAATCAGAACGGCACACACACACCTGGACACAGTATGAATGACCACAGGACTTCACTTCAGAATGGACATGATGTTGACATATCACACAAGGACAATGATAACACCACTGAGCCACAACAACCTCTGCTCACGGACACCATCTCAGCTGAGCCCTGCCCACAGAGCTCACCACAGACAGACATATTAGAACTGCTCCAAGATTCAGCACCCAAGGACGACTTCCTGGAAAACAGCCAGGGAAGCCAGGACAGCATATCACAGCCTCCTATAACACCAGAGCAACAGCCCCTTTCACCAGACACCTTCTCCCTCTCGCCACCAACTCCACTTCTGTGCTTCTCACAGAAAATGGAAGAACTGGTGCATGCTGGAACCAGACTATCACACTCTTTTGCTGCAAGCCCCCAGATATCATCCAAAAAACGTCGGGCACCGCTGCCACCAAAGCCTGCGGGCCCAGCTCACCCTCCCCCTGCCTCTGTGAGAGCGCTTCGGCCTCTGCCACAACGCCAGGGCCCACACCCTCCTCCATCTGCTCGAGGTGAACCAAAAACAACTGATACCAGCTCTCAGTGATGTATGTCGGGTCCCCGCTTTGATAACAGTAACTTTCTCAAATGTTTACAGAACAAGCGGGAACCCAGTGTGCCTGTATCTTTCTCTATTGCTGTTCTATTACAAGATAGAAAGTCTAAGGCCTTCAATAGCCGTACAGCAAACTCAACTAATCTGGTGCCTATTGCACGTCTAACTAAGATTGGTGTAGGGAAAAAAAGTAAGACTGTTAAGTTAGCAATTTTAAACATCCGCTCACTTAAAAATAAATCACTTCTAGTCAATGACTTAATAACCACAAACAACCTGGATTTTATGCTTCTAAATGAAACCTGGCTAGAAGACAGCTGCAGTGCAACAATCCTCAATGAAACATGCCCTCCTAACTTTACTTTTATGAGTGTCTGCAGAGCTGTTAAAAGTGGTGGGGGTCTAGCTGCTCTTTTTAAAGATATCTATCAATGTAAGCAAATAACATTTGGGAACTACACGTCTTTCGAATATCTGGGTACTGTGTTAAAAGGTGCTCCACGCATTTTACTTATCATTATTTACAGGCCTCCAAAATATTCTCCAGCCTTTGCTGAGGAATTTACAGAACTGTTATCAACAATTACGATACACAGACAAGCGGCTTTCTGAAGACATTGAAACTGATAGGTTTTCAGGTGCCCTTTCTATACGCTGGGGAGCACCCTACGACGTCATCACTGCATTCGCCATGATTGGCTAGTTGTTACACTCAGACACAGGGTCCCCATTGCATCAGCTGATGCAGCCTTTGAGTTCCCTCGAAAGGGAACCTGATTTTCTCTGCTTTTTGCTCAAAATTTTGCTTTTTTTTAATGACTTACATTCAAGTGTTGATAAAAAAGAATGCATTATGTTTTTCCATAAGCTGCTTGTATTCCATTAATGTCTGCCTTGGCTTAAAAAGAAAGGTTGCTCGGTTGTTCATTTATGGTATTGTGTGTGTTGTTTTTAAGAGAGATATATAAATCTCTCTTATATATGTATATATAATATATATATATATATATATATATATATATATATATATATATGAAGAAATATCATCCCTCATTCTTCAGTTTAAACAAATTTAGTCTTCTCTGTTTGAAATGGAAAGAACAAATCGAGAGATCTATGATCAGACTATTTTCAATAAATTGAATTCCATCAATATTCAAATTTAATATAAATAAATAAATATATAAATATTCATATTCATGGCAAAACAGAAAACTCCTCAGGGATTATCCTACTTGTGTGGTTTGCAATGTGTCTGTAACCATTCTGTTCAGTTTAGTTTTGACTGAGTTTGTTTTCACTTGTCATGTGTCTTTGTTCTGATTTACGTCACTCATCAGTATGCTTGATTACCGTCATTATTAGTTAATCCGTGTCAGCTGTGTTAGTTTAATCATCTTGTTTGAGTTTGTGTATATATAGGTGCAACCCTGCGCTCTAACTAGGAGGTTAAAGACCGCAGTCTCTAGGATCAGCCGCTAGAGCGCCTCTTGAGATTAGGGGAGTGAGGTTTACACGCACAGCTCTCACTGGCTGGCCTTTGTTACATAGGTTGCCTTATCCTGCACTCTTTGTCTGGTCTCGTTAAAACTATTGTGTGTGTGTGTGTGTGTGTGTGTGTCCTTTGTATGGATCGCTACCTGAATATTATAAGTAAAGTTACCCGTTTGAATCTTCATCTTCTGTGTCTACGTCTTCCTATCTGCACACACTCGTTACAGTGTCGAGATATAGGGTATTTTTAATGACAGGCTATCCCTAAAGAATGACACCCCAACATACGTCACATTTTACCTGACAGACCAGTTTATTTTAATTCACCATAATTGCATGTTTGGTAGAGATTTTGCATGAAATCAGGAAGTCATTACAATACACAGGCAATACACATGCATTACAACCTTCAGAGTCACAACAATATGAAAGGCACCAACACTATTCCTAATTCTTGAATTTACAATATTAGTAAATATTGTGAAACATACTTTATTATTCTGAAAGCTTTACTAACTTAAAAAATAAAAAAATAAAAAAAACATGTTCATGTTTCCCCGGCATGATGTTGGAATACCAAACCAAATTGTTTATGTTCCATTGTTTATTTTAACAATATTCAGTTCAATCCCAGAATCTTCCTTGAATTTCTCACATAGACTACCCAAGTCATCACAACATATTTGATAGTCTTGATATATCACTACAACTTGTCTAGAATGGGAGACATGAGTTATGTAGCATTCCTCTCTTATCTGAATTTCCAGATATTTCAGGACCAAACTGAGGATGGACCGTGTGAGTGGGCAGCCATCTTGTAACTCTCTGAAGTCATCTGAAGGTTGGCTGGCTTTAGGGAGAATTACCTTTAAAATACTGTTTTTTTTTGTTGAATTAACATCCCTATCAATTAAACCTTTCAGGGGGATGACAGTTTCTTGAGGAAGATAGTTTTTTTTTTTTTTTTTTGACTTTTCGAGGTAATTTTCTAAAAGGTATGAGAGGCTGTTTGCTAAGAAGGACCATTTAATTTGATGTGGTTTTACTGCAAAGGTCACACAGCAACAGTCTGTGTTTTCTTGGCTCCTTTCTTCTGAGGAAGTGTCCAGTAGTACACTGAGGCGTTTGGCCAGAATCATCGTGAAAATCAAATAATTCACATTGAAATGTTTCCCATCATCTGATGCACTGAATTCTTCAGGAAACTGTTGCCATTTCATCCAATTATTAAAAATTATTTTTAAGATCTCTGTTAATGGACAACTACAGTTCTTGTATGATTGTACGCTAAAACCATCAGGCCGTTGGTGCCCAGAGTCAGTTAAAGACTTGATCACACTGAGTATTTCTGCCCCATTCATTTTTCCTTCTCTTCTGTCTGGTTCTCCCTTGAATCCATTGTCCTTTAACCATGAAGCAACATTTGGTACTTCATTGCTAGATTGTTCTTTAATTTTGAGATGAATATATACAGGTGAATGATCTGAAGGAATCACTTTCTCACTACTTGTTGAACTTGTATCCAGACTACTTTTATGTTTATAGATATTGACATCGTTTATTTGTTCTAAATCCTCTTCACGAATAAGAAACATGTCTAATCTAGAGAAATTTCCATTCTGAGAATAGGTGAATTTCTTGACTGTTGGGTTAAAGTGTGCCCAAGTATCGATAAGATTTAGTGAGGCAGAGAATTTTTTAAACATGTTACTTGATGATGTATGTGTTAGGTTTTGTGCTATGGATTTTCGATCAAAGCTAAGGTCCACAACTGTGTTGAAATCCCCTCCAACCACAAGCACGCCCTCAGCTGTTTCTCTCAAGTAATCTGTCAGAATGTTTAGGACATCTTTGTCATATTGGTGTTGGTACACATTGACAAGCGTAAACAGCTGACCATGGAGACGACAGAAGAGCACGAGATACCCTCCAGTGTAATCCTCATCATGACATATGTACTCAAATGATACACCATATTTTATTAAGATTGCCACTCCTTTGCTATAGGAATCATAGATTGTGAAGAAGCATTTCCAGCCATCAAGGTTTTCTAATTTCATGTCTTTAGGTCCAATTTTGGTCTCTTGCAGAAAGACTATTTCTGCCCCTAGCTTTGACAGAACATCAATGTGTGGGCTTAGATTTTTTCCCCCACAAATATTCCATGTGACAAAGCAAAGTGTTTGTTCTTTTGATGATTTCATTCCTATGTGGAGCAAGTGCACAAAAAAAAATATTTAGAACAAAATCAAAACAACAATTTGAATAATTTCACTTCTTATTACTAGTGCTATTTAATATCTTCAAAAAATATTCACAGACCCTCAAATACCAGACTGATCAGCAGCCTCTTTTTATGGTCACTCTGTAATTAAAAGGCAACCCAAAAACCTAGCAATGAACTCTGTGTCAGTAGGAGAAACACACATAAGTGTCATCTAAAAGGTGTTGCCAGAATAACATGAATTCCAATGTCTTGTCTTTGCCGGAGGCTCTATAGCCACAGTTAAAATGGTTACAATGCTCATACATGTTGTTCCTCAAACATTTCTGAGGTAAGATTCCAGAATGCTAAATGTGCAAAACAGTCAATTCAATTTTAATGACATCCTTTCTAAAAAAATTGGGAATATCTCCGAGGCATCTAAACAATTTACATTTTAATGAGTTTTTAAACGTTTTTTATCCCAAATCTGCTATTTTATAAGATAAATATTGAGAGACTCTTAAGTAAAAAAAAAAAAAGTATATACTATATATGTAAACTAACATTTATGTTGTGTATGTATGTAGTTGAATATTTATGTTCATTTCATTATAATTATATACATTAAAATCATTTCAAGCAACAAGGTAATTTGTTTTTAAATCATTTCTATTATTAGATTGCTATAGTGAAACTATGAAAATAGTGTAAAACTCACCTTATTCACTCTCCCACTCAAAGTCTCACACTCCTCTGGCAGCTGCTGTTATCACTACAGTATGTTCGCACATGGGGTTTTATGAAAATGATCTAGAATCACGTCACTGTAGGCTGGGGCATCATTGTTTGTTAATAGCTTTGACAACCTTTAGGCGTGTTCTCAGAGTCAGCCATAACAGAAAAAAGGGTAACACTTTACGGTAAGGGTACATGAATCATCATGAATTCATGTATAAATTCATGCATGAAATATGCATTCATTCATGCTAGTGATGGGCGATACTGCAAATTTCGGTATCGATCCGATACCAAGTAAATACAGGGCCAGTATCGCCGATATCTATACCGATACCAATACTTTTTCATTTTAAAAGCATGCACTTGAACTTGTATGTACTTTCCTGTGCTAGAGCAGTGTGTCATGATTTATGAGGTGAATGCATCATTAATATGCTAAATCTGAATACGTTTTCATGACTACTAAATATTTTGTGATTTGTGCTCTCAACTCGCCTGTAATTAGGCAAGGCAAGTTTATTTATATAGCACATTTCATACACAATGGCAATTCAAAGTGCTTTACATAGAAGAAATTAAAATAATAAAAAGAAATAAGAATAATTAAAACAGTTTAGAAAAATAAAATAAAATACAGTACTTTTAAAAATAAAAAAAAGAATATTATTATAGATCTTTCCTTCAAAGGATTCCCTTAAGACTTAAATCTTTCAACCTTCTTTTAACCTTCAATCTTCTTACGACTTCCATCTATCAACTTTCCTTTAACTTTCTTTTCTCCCTCATTTACTCACACGTTCTTTTCACTTTCTTTAGCACTGCGTTCACATTCTTTCTCAGACGAAAACTTTAATATCGTCATTTAAATACTGTTCTACTTTCAAACCCACATTAATACACGTCACTTTCACATTATCACTTTCTTTTACACCTTCTGAGTGGGCATTTACAGTTACGGGCTAAATGCCCTGCTGACCATAATTAAAACCCACTCTGTCACCTTGCCTATAGGCAAGGCAAGGCAAGTTTATTTATATAGCACATTTCATACACAATGGCAATTCAAAGTGCTTTACATAGGAGAAATTAAAATAATTAAAAGAAATAAGAATAATTAAAACAGTTTAGAAAAATAAAATAAAATACAGTACAGTACAAACAGTCGGACGAACAGTGGCACAGTGCTCATTCAGTAAATGCACAGCTAAACAGAAGTGTTTTGAGTCTGGATTTGAATGTGACCACTGTAGGAGCACATCTGATCTCTTCTGGAAGCTGGTTCCAGCATAATAGCTAAAAGCAGACTCACCATGCTTAGAGTGAACCCTTGGTATTTCTAGATGATATGATCCTAATGATCTGAGTGATCTGTTGGGTTTATATTCAGTGAGCATATCTGCAATGTATTGAGGTCCTAGGCCATTGAATGATTTATATACCAGTAATAATACTTTAAAATCAATCCTAAATCTAACTGGGAGCCAGTGTAAAGACCTGAGGACTGGTGTGATATGTTCATATTTTCTGGTTCTGCTCAGAATCCTGGCGGCAGCGTTCTGTATGAGCTGCAACTGTCTTATGGTCTTTTTGGGAAGGCCAGTGAGGAGTCCATTACAATAATCCACCCTGCTGGTGATGAAAGCATGCACAAGTTTCTCTAAGTCTTGTCTGGAAACAAAGCATCTAATTCTTGCAATATTTTTCAGATGATAGTATGCTGATTTAGTTATTGCTTTGACATGACTACTGAAACTAAGGTCTGACTCTAGTGTCACACCAAGATTCCTGACTTGATGTTTAGTTGTTTGACCCCTAGAGTGAAGGTATGCGTTCACCTTGAGAACTTCATCTTTGTTTCCAAACGCAATAACTTCAGTTTTGTCTTTGTTTAATTGAAGAAATTTTTGACACATCCAACTGTTGACTTCGTCAATGCATCGGCACAGGGAGTCAATGGGGCTGTAATCATTAGGCGATAGGGCTAAGTACAGCTGTGTGTCGTCTGCATAGCTGTGGTAAGCAATTTGGTTATTTCTCATTATTTGGCTCATTGGGAGCATGTACAGGTTGAACAGGAGTGGCGCAAGAATTGAGCCTTGAGGGACTCCGCATGTCATGGATGTCCACTCAGACTTATGGTCTCCTATACTCACATAATAACCTCTCTCATCTAAGTATGACCTGAACCATTTTAGGACTATCCCAGAAAGCCCCACCCAGTTTTCCAGCCTGTCAAGAAGTATGTTATGATCGACAGTGTCAAATGCAGCACTGAGGTCGAGTAGTACCAGCACTGATAATTTTCCTGAATCAGTATTTAAGCGAATATCGTTTATTATCTTTATGAGCGCTGTCTCTGTGCTGTGATGCGGTCGGAAACCAGATTGAAAATTGTCAAAGTATCCATTCGACCTTAAGAATTTGTTCAGCTGATTGAAGACAACTTTTTCAATGATCTTGCCTATGAAAGGAAGATTTGAGATCGGTCTATAGTTGCTTAATATGGTCTTATCCAGATTGCTCTTTTTCAGGAGGGGCTTGACAACTGCAGTTTTCAGGGAGTTTGGAAAACTCCCAGAAAGAAGTGAGGCATTTACCACTTGTAGAAGATCTGCTTCTAAACTGTTTAGCACACTTTTGAAAAAAGATGTGGGAAGTGTGTCAAGAGCGCATGTTGATGTTTTAAGGTGCTGTACGGTTTCTTCCAAATTTTGCCATCAATTTCTTTGAAGTCAGACATAGTAACTACTTTCTCAGGTGGTCTGATCTGTCTGACCCCAGCGCAACTCAAGGATGTGCTGATCACCTTTCTGATATTATTGATTTTCTCAGAGAAGAAAGAAGCAAACTCACTGCACTTGTTGTCTGAGAGCATTTCACTGGGAATCTGGCTTGGGGGGTTTGTCAGTGTCTCTACAGTAGCAAAAAGAGTGCGTGTGTTGTTTAAATTGCTGTTTATAATATTTGAGAAGAAAGTCTGTCTAGCTTTTCCTAGTTCCATATTGAAAGCATGCAGGCTGTCTTTGTAGATGTTATAATGGACTACAAGTTTTGTCTTCCGCCACATGCGCTCTGCTTTTCTGCATTGTCTTTTCATATTTTGCACTGCTGTTGAGTTTCTCCAAGGTGCTTTTTGTCTGCCACTCTTCTTCCTGACTTTAACAGGAGCAATATCATCAATTATATTTTTAACTTTTGAGTTAAAAGAATCAAGGAGAAAATCAACAGAGTCAGCAGATATGCTTGGTGTTAAGGATATAGCCTTCATAAATAGTACACTAGTGTTCTCATTTAAGCATCTCTTCTTGACAGACACAGATCTAGCTTCAGTGGCAGGAGAGATCAATATATCAAAGAAAATACAGAAATGATCAGACAGTGCTACATCCTTAATAGCAATCGATGAAATGTTTAGACCCTTACTGATAAGTAAATCTAGAGTGTGTCCATGATTGTGTGTGGGTCCATGTACATGCTGAGTCAGATCAAAAGTTTTTAAAACAGTTTTGATTTCTTTTGCCATATTGTTTTCTGCATTATCTATGTGAATGTTAAAATCTCCAGCAATGGCAAAACAGTCAAACTCTGAGGTAATTGTTGATAACAGTTCTGTAAAGTCCTCAGCAAAGGCTGGAGAATATTTTGGAGGCCTGTAAAATGCGAGGAGCACCTTTTAACACAATACCCAGATATTCGAAAGATGGGTAATTCCCAAATGATATTTGCTTACATTGATAGATATCTTTAAAAAGAGCAGCTAGACCCCCACCTCTCTTAACAGCTCTGCAGACACTCATAAAAGTAAAGTTTTTTCCTTCGTCTTCCTTGAGCCAGTACGTTACAGAATACCGGACCCACACTTTTTTTTTTTTCTGCTCGCACTATGGACTTTCCTGCTGTTCGTCTCATGTGCCTTGAGCAGGCAGATCGCTCCCTCGAGGAACACCTAGAAGAATTCTTGGATCTTGCCCATCTGACCACCTTCCCGGACGACTGCCTGTGCGGGTTCCTGTTACACGGACTCAACGCTGTCACTACTGCACAGTTGTCCGGGGAGGGTCCTCGAGGGAGCTTCGCTTCATTTGTGGAGTGGGTGCTGGCGTCCTGCGGATCTGCGTTCACCGTTGAGGATGCCGCCAGCCCCAACGGCCTGGGCGAAGGAATAATGCGTGTATGTCTTTTCAGCGCTCCAGTGAAGTTCACTTAATTTATTGGAATTTAGTTTCAATATTACTTTAGCTCTACGCTTAATCTGACTCCAATTTCAAATAATAATCAAATTTAGATTGTGTTTCTGATTAGAAAATAGTCATAAATATTTGTTATGTATTAATTTAGATCTTTGATTATTCTGAGTATCCCATACTTTCAATTATTAATTCACTAAGGGACCCGATGCCGCACAGAGTCACATGCCCCGGGTTTACGTGGATCTCACGGACACAGCCTCGCCAGTCTGATCTTGGTCAGAGGGTGCAGGGTTTGCTAATACCTCTTAAGTCAGTTGGCTACTGCTCACTGATACAAAAAAAATGAAGTTTATTTAGCCACTTCCATACAACTTGCCAAGTCAGTAATAGACAGAAATCAAAAGGTCTTCAGATAACGTGCCTACTGCTCCGTTCATATGCGCCTTTAGTTTGACCTATCCTGGACACAGAGCTGTGGTAGCACCAGCCTCCTCATAATCTACTAAAATAATGATTTCGGTAAACTTCAGAATAAATCAAGATGTAACATTTATTTGTCAGGTAAAAATGTATCATGCCAATTACAGAAGTAAATGATTAAAAGCCAATTCAGAAATAATAAATACATGACATCATTTACTCAAAGATGACTCTAAAAGTAAGGAATGTTTTCCTGACAAAGACGCACAGTGATGTGTCAGGGCTTTCCAACAGGAAAACACGGAAACATCACTGTATGGGTGTTCCTGGTAAAGAGTCCCAAAGACTGCTCTGTCACCTCGCCTTAAATACCTAGACCAGAACAAAAAGGGTTATACAAATATTGTTTAGAGTTGTTTGGGTCAATCCATTTACCCCAGGGGGGAGCACCTGGTTTCTTGAGATATCGTAAAGAGATATCACCCAGAGAGGAGAAACAGGATTATCCTAAATTCTCAATCTTTCTCATTAAACCAATGACTGCAATGAAATTAAGACCATTTTACCAATCGCACCGAGACACTTAAAATGATACCAAACATGAAAAGGAAAAAACAACATATTCACAAGATACATCATATGTGTTATATAGACATTCTTAATGAACTTTCAGTGACTCGAGGAGGGAGAAGAGGAGAGAGAGGGGGATGCAGAGATAAGGAAGAAGAAAAGTTTGGACAGACAACGTCCTGTGCTCTGTCTTTGCTATCTTCTGTCCAGGGTGCATTTTATGGCTTTATTGCAGGGTGAGTTTTTGTCTTAGCAGGAAAATCAGTTCTTACACACTAATAAAGTTTTTAAGAATTTAGAGATATCTTGCTTTCAGAGGAGTGTCTTCCAGGCAAATGGCATCCTGCTCTCAAAAGGTTTAAACTCTGAATGCAAATTCCCACTGTTAGCAAATGTTTACTTGTGAAAGGAGTTTCGGTTTCGGTCTGAGTCAGTTTGAAAGCAAATGTTTCCATGTGAAAGGAGTTTCGGTTTCAGTAAGGAAAATGCCTCAAGAGGCTCGGGGCGATTTGTGATGAGATCCGCCCCTAAGGCTTAAATGTCTTTCAGCCACTCAGCATTATGTATTTCTTGAGTCAGGTACATCTTTTACTCTTTATATATGAGCATTTGATGTTATTGTATTGATTATCTTTGAACAGATTAGGTAATTGGCATGATATATTTACCTGACATAATACATTTTTACATTAGGATTTATTCTGACTTACTCCGAAATGATTAACTTTAGTAGATTACGTTGTATCCATTGTTACCGCCAAGCTGCGTCCAGGGTTAAGTACATACTAGATCCCAGTTTAGATGGAGCGTGAGGCACATCTGGTAGGATTCTAGATTCCTAACTGTGTGACTTTAACTAAGTTGTTGTGCAGTCTCATTACTATAGGGGTCTAGATAAAAATACTATTGATGAAATAGCAAGCGTTGGAGTGGCATTATCTTAATGTACTAGCCATAACCTCTGGTTATAGTTTGAGCTTTAACTAAGTTGTTATATAGGCGACTGTAGGGGGCTATATGGGTACTTTTTAACAATAGCAAGCGTGGGCGGCATTGTTAAACTGCTTTAACCATAAACTCTGGTTATCGATCAGACTGGCGAGTTTGTGATCGTGGGCCCGTGTTACGTGCCACATGCACTAACATATAGAGCGACGCCTATTAAAAGGTGTCGCCCGGAGTTCCATCTCCTGCTCCCGTAAACACACAACGAAATAAAGTAATCAAAGAAAAAATCTATGTCTATTGTTACATGTAGGGGTAAGATTTCATTCATTTGAAAGGCAAAGTATAGTTCAAAATGAGAGGGTTCAGCCGGCCACAAAAACAACAAACAAAACGGGTCTTCTAACTAAATTTTAGGTAATCTTACCTGGATTTAGAAATATACAAAATATACAATTCTTACCTCCCTGCTAACCAGTAAACAGGAGAAAAAAGGTAAAAAGGAAAATAGGGCGTCTGACCTCTCAATAGTTTTAGTAAAGGGTGCAGGATGTCACAATTACCGGCCTATACCGCTAACAATCAGAACGCCGCTCACAAGCAGCTTACTCTACAAAAGGGAAGAAGCACACGACAGCCAACCGGCTTTCAACACCACTGTGTTGGGCAAAACCCGTTCACACATGCGCTCTACAACAGCTTGAAGCAGAAGGGGGAACTCGATGAACAAGTCTTCCACACAGCTTATATTCACCCAATGAGTCCATCAGCCCCGGCCTTCTAAGCAGCTGCCCATTTTTATGGGCTGAAATTCAACATGGTTGTATATTTAAGCTGTGAATATTTCAATTCAAAACATTTCACACACGTTTTCATTATTAAAAATTAAATAATCCATATTCACCTTTCAGATTTGATTTCCAAAATGTTCATTCTGTTTAAAAATACAACCTATAATATTCGACCGGCAATTTTCGGTCCATTTTATTTCGCTTTACAAATTCGCTTCCACAAATTCAGTGGTTCAAATTCGACAGAGAATTCAACATCTGACATCCGGGAATGGCAGGAATATCAGTAGATTGCCGATTGATGATCTCCATAGCTGTTAGTAGAACAGCTGTCCATAGAAACGTAGTGGCCTCGGGATGCCCGCCCCCTCTGAGGAGGGTTTCAGAGCAGTCCGTTCAGTCGTTCCCTGCCGGTCCACCATTACAGGGCGACGGACCGATTACTCAACAACAACAAAATCCAGAAACCAGTCTGGAGAGACTGGTACCTCTAGTAGAAGCTTTGACAGCGTGAAAGCTACTGCCAAATGTTTCTCGTTGGGTCCTGCAGACTGTAGAAAAAGGGTATCAGATACAGTTTGGGTCTCGCCCACCTCGGTTTATGGGGGTCCTACCCACAGTGGTGGGCCCCGAGCAGGTTCTGGAACACTCTCTTATGCCAAAAAGAGTGTGCTTTCTCTACTTCAGAGGACCACTTTTCTAGGCGTGGTTTGGGATTCAGTGTCGATACAGGCTCGCCTGTCACCGCCACGTATAGAGTATATCCTTGCAGCTGTGAAAAGTATAAAGCTAGGCCAGTCACTCACTGTCAAACAGTTCCAGAGACTGTTGGACCTCATGGCAGCAGCTTCCAACGTGATACCTTTTGGACTACTGCACATGAGGCTTTGGTTCTCCCTCACGCATCCAGCTCCTCTCGGACTGGATGCTATAGTACAGACGTGGCCGAGGCTACGCCATCGCACTGCTTTCCCCCCCATCGCACTGCTCCTGGGAGTTCTGGCAAGGTTCCTTGCCACTGTCGTCTTTGGCTTTTGGCTTTTTAGTTGGGGTGTTACGTGTCTGAACATAAATTTTGTGTTTCATTCATATTGTTCGGAGCAAGTTGTGTGTGCGCATGTGTGGCGCCCTCTCTCTCTCTCTCTCTCTCCCTGTCGCTCTACGCTCATTTGAGTTTAACAGGTGCAGCTGTTTTCATGGATGGAGCTGAAGTGACTCAATGAAAACAAGGTGGATCAAACAACGAAACAGAACAGGAGGAATCACAAGATAATCCAGGATACGAACATACAAGGACTAACAAACAAACTAGTGACAATCAGGGCTATAAATGCTGAGTAGAACCAATGAACTATCTTAGTTAGAATATCTTAGTTGTACTATATTTTTTTAATTAATAATATAATAATTTATTTAAGAATAACATTTTAGTTTACAATGTTAATATTACAAGTTAAACCAGACTTTTATTTTGTCAGTTGTGACAGTAGTGATTATCTTTTAGTTTCAGTCAACAGGAATTTATTAAGTTAGAGAGAGAGATGACTAGTGCTGTGTTTGAAATCACCTCCTATACCCTCATTCACTATTCACTACATTACTCCACTATTATAGTCCTCTTGAAGGAGTGAATAAAAACGAGTGAGTGAATTCGGACACTGAGTATGATGCCAGGGCTGTCGATTTTGCATAGTTTGTGCTTGTTGTTTAATAATTAATTGAAATGTAGAAAACTGGCAGCTACGGTAGTAATGAAAAGATTTATCATTTATCACGCTGCTATATGAAAAATAATGTGTATAAGCCGTAATTAAACAATTTAATAATCAATTAAAAGGAATTTATGCCTGTATGATATTGCGCTGGACCAGCGGGTTGGAAAATGAATAAGTAATTATTTCACGACCGCTAAAAAAAGTACATTCCGTATAGAATAAATTTAGGGCAAACAGTCCAAAATAAACACCAGGCAGGAATCTCAGGCAATCCAGAAAACCGGGCAAACTAGAAAAACAGGCAGTGGCTCAAAACCATTGATATGAGAAAACAAAAAAACAAAGACTTAGAAATGCAGCAGTGACACATGCAAGACTTCACAGAGAATGATTGAGTAAACCAGGCTTATATAGATAGTTAACAAGGCTATTGAGTGCTGATGAGTCCAGGCAAAGGATTATGGGGAATGTAGTCTATGATTGAATAGCAGAGGTCTGGGAGGAGTGTCCTCTGGTGGCTGTCCTGGGCACACCAGCTGGTGACTGTGACATCATCTTAATTCACCATAATTGTATAATTAGTTTGTATGTTTAATTTTGCATGAATGCGGCATAACTGCATTGCAATAAACAGGCAATATATGCATTATAGTGTATAGCAAAACCTCAGCTAATCCCATCCCAATGATGCTCAGTTCGACTGTGTGCAACTAATCCTCCATCTTTAAAGGTCACTTTCTTCCAGTTTTTAAATCCTGAGCTTGAAGTGAATGCTGATTCTGTGTGGCTGGGGAGGCCTTCAATCGGCCACGTAGGGACTACGAGCGTATCTTTAGCAAAAAAAAGCAACACTGCCATATATAAACCAGAAATTTGACTTCTTGTAAAAAAACAAAACAAGACGTATGTCTTTATTGGCAAAAGAGTCACTTACAACATGAGACAATGGAATGTGGCTGGATAACTCTCTTGAAGCATCATAAAACTGCAAATCATCATATGATTTAGTAGGAATAATTTTCTATTAAATCTGTCTAGGTGTGTTCACAATGAATTAGGACGTCATATAAGACACATTTTTACACTAAAAACCAGGCAAGAAGAATATAGGCTATGTAAATATACTGTAATTCATTCTTCTTTTATATTTAGGTAGCATCGGGCTGGCCTACACTGTACAGCGGCCCAGCAGGAAAACTCCCGATGCTACAGATGGCCAGAGCCCCTGCTCTCAAAGACTTTACAAGTTTACAGATGAGTGTATAGAAAAAAAACTGTGAGGTGTTTATCTCAGGAAATCCACATAGAGCACACCAGTGAGTCCAGAACGATTAATACCAATTGTAATAATCAAGAACAACATTTTATAAAAATACACCTATTTTAATTTAAATAGTAAACCTCTGTTCTGCAGCACATTGTTTGACAAAAAATATATTTTGTATATATTGAATATCGCTGTAAATATTGAGTTGATTTCTTTGGAGCCATATTATCAAGCTTTTCCTGTTAGATACTGTGGGGGACAGTAATGAAAAATAAAGTAATTTATTGTGCCATAACTTTTATGTCGAGAGGAAGTTACTCAAAGCGAGGCCTTCACATCTACCCCCAAAAAAGATACAGGTAATGAAAATATTTAATTTCAGTCATGTTCACGTAGTGAGAAATAATATTAAGATATCCAATTGTCCACTGTTGCTTATATTAGACGTTTTAAAACTACATATTAAGCAAACTACATATGCTTATGCAACTAAAAACTACACATACATATGCAAACCAGAGAACAGATGCAACACGTTAAAGAAATTTAGTTTCTGATTGGATTTTCGTCCTTTTCCCCTTTGTAGTTAAAATGAAGAGGAAAAAAACTAATATCCTATATAAAAAGGACATAATATCCTTCTTTAATAAGAAAAATGGTCAGTCAAGATTGGAGAGAGAAGATGCTTGTGAAAAAGAGTCAGAGATACATGAAAGCTTGGAGAAAGAAGAACAGAGAGCCCGTCAGTAAGGTGATTTAGTTGCGGAGAGAGTCAGCAGTTCTGGAGACAGAGAGAGAAGAGACGAGGCTGCTGAGAGTGAGAGTGAGGTCCGTCATCTGTAGACGTGTTTAGGCTGATTGAGTTGAATACCAATAATAGTCAAAAATATAAAGCTTAACATGTTTGTATCATACCTGTAAGTGATGCAAGCAAGTCTTCTCTGGCTTTTTTCTTTTTTGCTTCTTAGCGCCAGACTTCTGGTGTTTTCCCGAGGGGTAGGGCATGTGTCGCCTGAGTTTACTCCGTTTGCCATAAAAGGCTTTTTTTTTCCTGTTTATATTCATATGTATATGTGTTACTTGTAAATCGTTGTATTTATGTTAATATTAATACACACTGAACGTTTTTTTTTGGAGCAAAGACGTGGTGCCCCCTCTGGTACAGTGTACTCTGTGTATAAGCACCGCCGATACTGCTTACATGAATACTACTGTTAGACGTACCCGAAAAATATACAGCATTCATTTGTAACTTAATTCTATTATATTTATGCTACAGCTTGTAATTTATTCATTTTTGTTTTATTACTCACTATTGTCACAAAAAAATAACCTAAAAATCAAATGCATTCAGTGACTAAACATTTCATTGAGATAATTGTAATTTCCACAAGAATAACCTCAGGACAAATTCCCCTCCATTTTCCAAAACAGAAACAAAACTCATGCCCTATATACATATGCGTGCCTGTGGTGCATGGAAACAACAAAAGTACAATACATATGCTGCAACATGTAAATCTTTATTAAAATCTGCTTTCAGTATCTATACATGCTATCTGTAAATGTTAATACACACTGTATTCTCTATACATGCTATCTGTAAATGTTATACATGCTACTTGTAAATGTTAATACACACTGTATTCTCTATACATGCTATCTGTAAATGTTATACATGCTACTTGTAAATGTTAATACACACTGTATTCAAGTTATAAAGTATGTGACACTGTCACACAGGACAGATGTTTTACCTTCTCAATATATATATATATTTTTTGGTGTTCATGTTGTCTTTTTATTCCTCTTTTCTGTTTTAATGCGTGAATGTCTTTAAAGGGATAGTTCACTTTGAAATTAATTTTTGGTATATTTTAGCTTACCTCAAGGGCATCCAAGATGTAGGTGTCTTTTTTTCCGCAGTAGTTTAAATTTTGATATTTTTAGGTCAAACCGTTCTTGTCTGTCAGTCATATAATGCAGGTCTATGGTCATTATCTCAAAGAGCAAGCACAGAGTCCAAATTAAAACAATTCCCCATCGTCCAAATTAAACAATTCCCCATCGTAAGTACACATTGATGGCCTAAGACACGAAACGAGCGGTTTGTGTGAGAAAACGAACAGTATTTATATCGTTTTTACCACTTATACACAGCCATGTCCGAGTGATCTGATCTGACGTGTGCGCAGACTGGTGCATAGATATATACACTAGATGTCGCCTTAAAGACATTCGTTCCAATGAACTGCCGTAGACAAGGCAACATCTAGTGTGTATATATCTATGCACCAGTCTGCGCACACGTCACACAGCAGGATGCGCCCGCGCCCTCAGATCACTTGGACATGGCTGTGTATAAGAGGTAAAAACTATATAAATACTGTTCGTTTTCTCACACAAACCGCTCGTTTCGTGTCTTAGGCCATCAATGTGTACTTACGATGGGGAATTGTTTAATTTGGACGATGGGGAATTGTTTTAATTTGGACTCTGTGCATGCTCTTTGAGATAATGACCATAGACCTGCATTATATGACTGACAGACAAGAACGGTTTGACCTAAAAATATCAAAATTGAAACTACTGCGGAAAAAAAGACACCTACATCTTGGATGCCCTTGAGGTAAGCTAAAACATACCAAAAATTAATTTCAAAGTGAACTATCCCTTTAAATGTTACTGGGTCTGTCTGTTATGTGACTGATCAGATGATCACAACTAAAGTATTATGTGTTCTGTATTGTTACAGGGCCTCCCAAGACAAACTTGTGGAAATGACTGCGGCATCTTCATGTTGATGGTGAGAAAAGTCCTTTGCTTTCATTTCTGTCGATTTCTCTGGGCATACATTTTTTTTATCAAATGTCTCTATTGTATTTGCAGTAAGCCCTGTACATTGTGCTGGATGCTCCTTTTGATTTAAGCTCCAATACACATACACAATCACTTCAGAGGCCGCAACTATTCTGAGGAATCAGTTCCCTGAAGTCTGTGGCCTTTTCAACCAAGTAGAAGCACTTGCACGACTTCTTATGGTTGTTGTTCTTATGCTGAAGCAGAGAGGAGCTTCAGTGCTCTGAGGAGCTTGAAGACCTGGCTGAGAAGCACAATGCTGCAGATTCACATTAACAATATAGCAGTCTGACACATTCACAAAGAAATACTGGATAAAGTCAGCCAGGAAAACGTTTGCCAGGAGTTTATCATGGCGAATGAGTACAGGAAACATGTGTTCGGTTCTTTCATGTGAGAAGAGGAGACGGAACAGAAGGGTGGATAGTTAGGATACATGGAGAGATGCGATTGCATGGATAGATGGAGGACAATGTAGTGATGTATGTCTCGAGACCGGTCTTGGTCTCGAGACCACTTTTACGTGGTCTCGGTCTTGTCACGGCCTTGACGGTCTTTGGTCTTGGTCTTGTCTTGGTCTCAGACCTCTCGGTCTTGTCTAGGTCTCGCTGTCTCAGACCGACATAGTGGTCGGGGGATTTAGCAATACAATTCTACAATATCCACGACGACACAACGTTCGATAATGCAACATTATTATCCACAACGGAACGGATTGAAGCGCGCGTCCGAGTCAAAGTTCGGCGTGTGCGCGAGCCACACGAGAAAACACTTTATCCGCGCCACTGATCGCAGCGGCAACGAGCACTTTGATCACTTAATTTAAAAAACACATATCAGTGACATGATGGGTTTTAACTTCATTCAGGAGATTTTGGGTAACTGCACAACTGACAGATGACTTTGAGCGCACCGCCAACGGTGTGTGTGTGTGTGTGTGTGTAACCATAGCGACAAAATGACCAACTTTCGGATCCTGCACTTAAGCCTATAATTTCGTTTTTACACGTTTTATTATGTATTTAAAAGTTGCAGAATGGATTCATTTGGAGACTCCGAAATCGGCAGAGATAGGCAGGCATTTGCTTAGATTAATTTGTGTCTTTGATATCTGTGTGTGTGTGTGTGTGTGTGTGTGTGTGTGTGTGTAACCATAGCGACAAAATGACCAACTTTCGGATCCTGCACTTAAGCCTATAATTTCGTTTTTACACGTTTTATTATGTATTTAAAAGTTGCAGAATGGATTCATTTGGAGACTCCGAAATCGGCAGAGATAGGCAGGCATTTGCTTAGATTAATTTGTGTCTTTGATATCTGTGTGTGTGTGTGTGTGTTGTTTGATTACAGTATTGTATTTAAGATGGTGTTAGACTAAATAAATGGTCTTTTAAATATCATCTGCATATCTCCGTTGTGTTGACTAAACATTAGGCCTAATCCAAGTTTGTAATTGTGTATCTTTAATTTGATGTTACGATTTCATCTACACATTAAGTATAATTTCAATTGGTTACATATTTCACATTCTTTAGACAGTGGTTGGAGGAGCAAGATGGTGTTGGAGGTGTTTGATGTTTTGTCAGATGAACCAGTCAGTACCAGTCATGTCAGTCCTCAACAGTACACAAAAGTTAAGGGAGTCTCAATCCTCTAATAGTGCAGTAACAGCCGTCATGCAATTGCTACACATAGTTGATCTCACCCAGTCTGCAAAAACATTTACAGTGAGCTCACAGTCACACACATGACATGGTCTGTCTCTGTATTGTTCTGCCTGTGTAGTTGAAGTAATACCGTCTAATATTGAATGTAAACTGCGGCTGAACCCTAGTATGCTGCTGTTCTTGAATTCATACAAGTTATTGCTTAGCATCAACACTAGTCTGTTTTTTTTTTCCTCCGGTCTCGACTTGGTCTCGGTCTTGGTCTCGACTTGGTCTTGGTCTTGACTTGGTCTGTCTTGGTCTTGGTCTTGGTCTTGGTCTCGATACCCTCTGGTCTTGGTAGTGTCTTAGTCTCGGTTTAGGCGGTCTTGACTACAAGTCTAGGACAATGAAAAATGTTCTTTATATTAAAGTTAAATGTTTGTTTTTATGTTTGTGAGATTGTGTGACAATCTTCCATCTTGTGTTCCAAATAAGTTGTGTATCTATTTATAATATGTTATAAATTTTCCCATCCTTTTGGATTACAGAAGTAACGATTACAGATCGTACAATACTGGTATATTATTGGATCGTATGTACTGTCCACTAAGTAAAATTATGTCTAAAAGACGTCTTTTCAACGTCTTTGTCACAAAAGTCATAGGTTGAAAAGACTGGACTTCTTCTGAGGAGCCAGAATGAAAGTTTTTATGTCTGGTATAGATGTTCATGGATCCTCCGTACAAGGTTAAAAACCAGTTCAAATGTGGTCATTGTGGACATATTTTCAACATCATTTATGGTCTCATTTAGACATAATTTATACTGTTTCTGGACCAAATAAACACTCTCAGGATGCATTGAATTAAAACTCGTGTTTATTTCAATGTAATTTCCATTTGTAATTGCAAAGCAACTCAGACAGTTTGTGTTTGTCCAAAAATCATGAACATAAAGGAAACATCTGTAAATCACACGTCTTTGGATCATGAGAGAAACCAGATCTGAAGGAAAGACCTTTTCTACTTCTGGCTCAGACACTTGTGATCCGAACTTAATCACAAACATAAAATACAGATACTTTGACTATTTCTGTCAGACATCTACAGAAGATCTTAGTGAGAATTAACAGAGGTTTAGATGTTGATATTTGTTTCATTTTAAGTCACCATTGTGGTGATCGGTGTTTGCTTTAGTTGGGCTCTAGGTCCCTGTTTTTCTAGCTTTTCTTTCTTTTTGGTTCTCGGGCCTTAAAAACTTGCTGGTCTCGAACGGAGGCGCAGAAATGCAGTTGCAGTTCATTGCTCTTTATTATTATTATTTTTTATTTTTTTAAACTGTGTGTGAGAGAGTCCCAGCATGTGAGAGAACGAGTAAATCAACGATTTCAGTTTCAATATATCTTCAAAAAGGACAGATGAGAGTACCGGGAGTTTATGCGAGCTAGAATCATTCCCGGTACTGTGGCCGCCTTATCAGCTTTGACACATAAATATCTCAAGAAAACCTTTTAAAACACAAACCAAGGTAATGTTTATTAAAGTTACAAGTGTGATGTTTCCCATACAAAAAATAAAAAAACCTGTACAAACACAGATCTTTGATTCAAGCAGCATTATAAGTCTGACAAGGTCACTCACAGTGTGTCAATTGTTTCAAGTCTGACACCTTTCAGAGGTCAAGCAAAGATCAATGTGTGTGAGCCGTTTACACATTCTGAAAAGAACCTTGAGTGTCAAACGCAATGTCTTGTGAAAGAACTACAAATGCAAGATAATGTTTGTTTTGATTCATTGATTCAAATGATGTGCTATTTATTTTAACAGCATCAAAAATGTTATGTTAAAGTAATTTAATTTATAACATTACCTTTATAGCCTAGTTAACCTTAGGACTGGACAATTTTGGAAAATAATCGAATTGTGTTTTTTACCAATATTGTGATTGCGATACAATATGCGATTTATTTTTTAAGCTCCTTATCTTCTGTATTATTCAACAAAGACAAGCAGTAAATCATTGTGTAGTATGGCTGGGAATCTTTAGGCACCTCATGATCCTATCCGATTCTGAGAGTCACTATCCAAAAATGTTTATTTATTTAATTATATATGTAATTATAAGTACTTTTAAAAATAATTACACATAAAAAAAATTAAACAATTGCATGTTTTAAACATTTAAAATATTATTTTACCAATATTTACCATAATTGCTTCAAAAAAAAAAAGCTAGTAAATAATAAATAGGAACAAAGAAACATTACAAGCAATAAACAAAGTGCTTTCAGTATTTAAAAATAGGCCATCAGAATGTTTTCCTTTCTAGAGCTGTGAGTTATTTTTCTCTTTCTCAGCTCTACTGTTGTTTTATTATTACTGATGATAAGATTCGATAAGCTGCATTCTCACTAATGCTCAGATCTCTTGAGAAATACATGATGTAGTTTGTCCTGTCTTTTTAATCCCGCAAGAGATAACTGACCGTGTTTACATTAATTTCGCATTATAAAACCATTTTGAGATGCAAGTACATTTAACCACTCACATTGAGTCGCACACAGGCGCATGCTCAAGCGCTCTTCACAACTCGCACGGGAATATTTGAAATTGAAAGCTTCTGTCAGTGAGTTTTCTATTTTTAATATATAAGCCAACTGCATTCCAAAAGACATCAATTATGCTTTCGTAGAGCATTTGTAAGGAAAATACCGGCAAGACCACACAGTGCAAGGGTAACATCAAGCAAAGCGTTTCTTTTTAAGCCGGCAAATGTCCTTGTAATTCTCTTCAACCTTTCCGAACTTTATGAAAGATTATTTTGCGGAAGGTTCAAGTGTTGTGTGTGAGGAATTGGAAGCAAGCAGAATACGGGTGTTTCTCACACGGTGTCATCGTGAGTCTGCGGTTAAAAACTAAGCTCAGAATCGTTTGCGAGAGAATATTTTCTCCCACCCCTATTGTATAGTATGACCAACACAATATTAGATAGATTAAACATAAACTGCTCTTTCCTGAAGGCCAGGCCGATATGCAAAGCGTGCAAAGTTGATGTTTCCACTGCAGACTGCTTTACTCTCGCGTGTCACGTGACCAGAGATTATATCAATTATATCTGAGGATAGCTGGGAACATCCTGCGGTGAGCCAGATCCAGCTGGTCCCATAAGTCGTAGGACCAGCTTCTTATGGCATTGCTGATACTCCAGGTATTTTGCTGCCAGAAAATACCAGCCGACTGTCTTGTCGAGGCCACGCTTGTAGGACCACATCCAGTAAGGCATCCACAAACACAGTGGCCAGGTGAAGAACAGATCTGGAGGCTGATGATACTGTAGACGTGGCTGGAGACGGTACTCTGCAGGTTATCTGTCAGCACTGCCTTTCCACCCTGGTGTCGGAGGAGGAGGAGGAGCAACCCATACACTTGTGTTGTTCCTTTGAAAGGGAATGCTTCCAGGCCTCGGGGAGAATAACCTTCACACTAGGGCTGCTGACAGAAGAACTGTGTTGTCTGTGTCCTTGAAGAAAGTGCTGATATCCCCCCACCTCTCTGTTAACTCTTTAGATATTTTGGCTAAAGAAGCTTTTCCAGGTGTTGTTTCAAAGCTAAGGGACAGTTGAGGAAGGCATGACGGTATTGTATACCCTTGACTACTAAGGAACTCAGTGGCACAGGCCCTGGGTCAGCTCTTCATGTCAGAGTAATATTTACCCCTTGGAGTCCCCTCAGAATCAGAAATTCTCCACCATTAAATAGGCACTGTGCCACTGGGTACTGCCATCTTAGATCAGCTTATGCTTTGGTGAGAGAAAGTTGTGAAACCAAGAAAAGTGTACTTTCAGTCTACAACTCTCTACCCCTGCACCACCACCCCCACCACCAGTCACTTTCAGACGAAACCTGCGCTCACTTTCCCCCTCCCATCTCTCCTCTGCCGTGTCATCCTCTCTTCCCCCACCCACACAATTCTCATCTCTGGATGTGAATACCGCAACGGACACCTTATGCTCCACTCTAATCTCTTCTCTAGACATTATCTGCCCTCTCTCCTCCAGGCCAGCACGCACTACTCCCTCTAACCCCTGGTTATCTGAGGTTCTTCGGGAACACCGGACCAAACTCAGGGCAGCGGAGAGGAAATGGCACAAATCAAAAGACGCATCTGACCTGAGTATGTATCAATCTCTCCTCTCCTCCTTTTCTGTTGATGTTCATGCTGCAAAATCTTCATACTTCCACAACAAGATCAACAGCTCCTCCAACACACGATTACTCTTCAAGACATTCAACTCTCTCCTCTGTCCACCTCCACCACCTCCCGCCTCCTCCTTAACTGCTGACGATTTTGCGACCTTCTTCACCAACAAAACAACAGCTATCAGCAGTCAGTTCTCAGCTCCACACACACAGGAACCCAGACCGACCCCTTCCACAGCCAATACCCCTCTGTCCTCCTTTTCTTCGCTAACCGAGGAAGAAGTATCTACACTTCTCCTCTCCAGCCACCCTACCACCTGCCCGCTTGACCCCATCCCCTCACACCTTCTACAAGCCATCTCTCCCACACTTCTACCATCACTCACACACATCATCAACTCATCCCTCCACACTGGCACCTTCCCTACAGCATTCAAGCAGGCTCGGGTTACTCCACTGCTCAAAAAACCAACGCTAAACACATCATTGGTAGAGAATTACAGACCTATCTCTCTCCTACCATTCATTGCGAAGACACTTGAAAGAGCTGTCTTCAACCAACTAACATCCTTCTTGTCTCTAAACAACCAGCTGGATGTCAACCAATCTGGCTTCAAGAAAGGACATTCAACTGAGACTGCATTACTGTCAGTCACAGAAGCCCTACGGATCGCAAAAGCTGCTTCCAAATCTTCAGTCCTCATTCTCCTGGATCTGTCTGCTGCCTTCGACACAGTGAATCATCAGATCCTTCTGTCCACCCTCTCATCACTGGGCATCACAGGAACTTCACTCCACTGGTTTGAGTCCTATCTCACAGGTAGGTCCTTCAAGGTCGCATGGAGAGGCGAGGTATCCAGAGCACATCAGCTGACCACAGGGGTTCCCCAGGGTTCAGTTCTTGGTCCCCTCCTCTTCTCCATCTACACCACATCACTGGGACACATCATACAGGCACACGGTTTTTCCTACCACTGCTATGCTGATGACACGCAGCTCTTCCTCTCCTTTCAACCAGATGATCCCACAGTAGCTGCACGGGTCTCAAGCTGTCTGGCGGACATCTCCACATGGATGAAGGAACACCACCTGCAGCTCAACCTGGCAAAGACTGAGCTTCTCGTCCTCCCTGCCAATCCGTCTCTACAGCACGACTTCACCATCCAGCTAGAGTCATCATTAATCACCCCATCAAGATCGGTCAGAAATCTTGGAGTAACGTTTGATGACCAGCTGACCTTCACAGATCACATTTCAAAGACAGCTCGATCATGCAGGTTTGCACTGCACAACATCAGGAAGATCAGGCCTTTCCTAACTGAGCATGCAACACAACTTATCGTCCAGGCCCTGGTCATCTCTAGGCTTGACTACTGCAATGCCCTTCTGGCTGGACTCCCAGCATGTGCGACCAAACCCCTACAGATGATCCAGAATGCTGCAGCTCGTCTTGTCTTCAACGAGCCCAAGAGGGCCCACGTCACTCCTCTGTTCATCTCTCTGCACTGGCTACCTCTAGCTGCTCGCATCAAGTTCAAGGCACTGACGCTTGCTTACAGAACTATCACAGGCTCAGCTCCCTCCTACTTTCACTCACTCCTACGAGTCTACATCCCTACCAGACACCTACGATCGGTCAACGAGCGACGTCTCGTGGTTCCATCACAGAAAGCCACAAAATCACTTTCCAGAACATTCTCATTTACAGTTCCATGCTGGTGGAACGCTCTCCCCACCCTCATCCGGAATGCAGAATCCCTGACAACATTCAAAAAACAGCTGAAAACCAATCTCTTCCGTGAGCACTTAACCTTATAGAAAAAAAAAAAAAAAAAAAAATTCCTTCCCCTTTGAAACATCACTTATCAGGCTTATGCTACTCTGAATAATACCTGAACTTCGTATTTTGAGCACTTCCTGCGTTGTTGTTGCTTTTGCCTCTTTATGATGACTCGCTGAATTTAGTCCTAATTTGTAAGTCGCTTTGGATAAGGGCGTCTGCTAAATGACTAAATGTAAATGTAAATGTAAATGTCTCTTAATGCCAAATTTCAGAGTAGTGGAGGGGCCACCAATGTAATAACATCACTGGCTGATTCTTTCCCAAATCTCTTCAGATACACATTTTCACTTTCATTGTCTTCTGAAACCTCGAATCACATGTGCTTCTAAACATGGAATCCATAAGTTTAGATGTATGTATTTTGTCTTGAGAAACCGGTCTCCTAAAGTTAACTTGGCTCTGATGAATATTCATTTAAAGGTGCCCTAGAATGGATTATTTTATTATTTTATAATGTTTCCTGGGGTGCCCTTATAATGTTAGTATGTTTTTTAGATCAAAATTTGTTATAATTTATAAATAAAAGGCATATTTCCTAGCCTGATTTCATCCCCTGATTTGAACACTCTGTTTGAAGGGGCGTGTCTGCTGTGAGACTTCAGTGTTGTTGCCCACTGCTGTGATTGGCTGACATGCTTGCATATGAAATATCTGGCATTACATGTAGAGCTATCTGGAATACTTTTACTCTTACAGATTTTATACGTTTTTTTCTATTACAGCTATCGGGATTAACGAATCATGAGAAGTTTTCTTTAAGTATTTAGATCTATTCCCATCAATAAAAGGTTGCAGTGATGACCATTGAGCAGATGACAGCCTGTTGATCGCGTGAATGAAGATCTTATCACTGCAATGCGATTTACTGATGCATAAACAGTGTTGAACGACTTTGAGAGAAAGATTATCTGTCTGAACTTGAACAATTACGCATCAGACATTCACATAACCCACTGGTTCTCCAGAGGCTCGGATGAAGGAGCTAAAAAAATATTTTTGTGTTCATTTGTACATCCAAACACTGAGCAACTGCCATGCTTCGTTCGCTCGTTTGCAAGCCATGATGTCTCTCGAGGAAAAAACAATATCGCGCTGGATCTAGATAACACAGTGTAAATTATCGTTAATAAAATCACTAGGCTACTTACCGCTTGCGGGAATATAACGTTAGTTGAAATTGCCCCCTTCGTCAGTATGAGACCTTGAGAGAAGCCTGGCTGCTTGATATTGTTCCAGGTTAGAAAAACAGTCCGTGGTGAAATGGGCAGAGCAAACTAACAACTTCGAATTAAACTGTAGCGGTATCCGATTATAGATAGATAGATTAGAGATAGATCTGCCATTTTCCCTATGATCCTCCTCCTGCTTGTTTCTTCACCTGCAGAACTTCTGATGATTCGGCTGCGCAGTTTCGCCTGGCACTGAGCATGAGCTGGCATATGCAAATTTTTGGAGGCGTACATATTAATGATCCCGACTGTTGCGTCACAGTTGGTGTTATGTGGAGATTCGCCTGTTTTTCAGGGGTGTTTTTCAAAAACGAGATTTAAATAAGAAAGAGAAAACTATGGTGTTTGAGACTCACTTTATGTCATGTCCATGTACTGAACTCTTGTTATTTAACTATGCCAAGATAAAGTCAATTTCACATTCTAGGGCACCTTTAATGGCACTTTTCACGCACAAGAAGTGGCACTTTTATGGCACTTTAAGCGGTACGCCTTCAATGCCACCTTGCATCCTACTGTAGAGTCCTGCACGGGTTCGGGTACCCTCGGGTTTTGCTCAAACGGGTGAAAAATATCCAACTGTGTCGGATACGGGTGCGGGTCTGGTTGGACACGGGGGAAACACGGGTCTAAACACGGGTTTAAAACAATCACATGCAAACGTAAAAATATATGCATATTTTTAGGAACACAAAAATATGCCTGTATTTCAAGTTGATAAAATAATTTAAAGTCCACATCAGTTTATTTGTGCCCACGCGCCACGCCCTCCCAGGATCTATAACGTTACCTAGGCTACTTTCACTTTTAAAAATTCCTCATAACCGCGCACGCGCGCGATCTGCTTGCAGTCGTCGAGATGGATGCTGAGGAGTTGAAGAAAAGAATAGCTAGTGGAGATTGTAAAGTTGTCGACAATACGTCATAAAAAATCAAGTCCAGTGTGTGGGAGAAATGTGAATATTTCAAACAATATTGTGAAAGGCTTTGCTGCATGCATTTTCGTGTTGGATAGCCGCAAATGTGGAACTTCATCGCCGAGGAAGCACGCAGATAACTGTGTTAACAAAGCAAGCAGTTCTATCGAACAGTATTTTTCAAATTTAACACTGTTCAGTATGTGTGGTGTGCAGGGCGTGTTTGAACCCAAAATTGTCAGATGTAGGCTAGACGAAATTGCGTGGCAGATATAGTGCTGTAGCCGGGTCTGTTACTCAGTTTTGTGGTAACGTTAGCCATGTTCTTCATGTACCGGCCTTTTGACAGCTTTGGCTGAAGTTGTCCTTGTGTTAATTGTCGTTATAACTTCTGTATGACCTGGCATTGCTGGCAATAAACATTTTTGTAATTGTGTCTATAATGTGATTGGCTAAACTGATTTTATTTCGAGTGCGGGTCGATGTCGGTTCTATTTTAAGCGGGTCGGGTCGGGTGCGGATTTTAATTAGTGCTGTAGACGGATAACAGGTTGGATGCGGTTTGAAGCACTGCGGGTGCGGGTTTACAAAATCGGACCCGTGCAGGACTCTGTCCTACTGTACGTGAAACTCTTGAGACTTCTGGAAATAAATTGCCAATCTCTGAGGATTCAGTACATGGAACAGTATTATGAATTATTTTGAGAAAACAAGAAAACATCCCCCACACCATTACACCACCACCACCAGTCTGCACAGTGGTAACAAGGCATGATGGATCCATGTTCTCATTCTGTTTACGCCAAATTCTGACTCTACCATCTGAATGTCTCAACAGAAATCGAGACTCATCAGACCAGGCAACATTTTTCCAGTCTTCAACTGTCCAATTTTGGTGAGCTTGTGCAAATTGTAGCCTCTTTTTCCTATTTGTAGTGGAGATGAGTGGTACCCGGTGGGGTCTTCTGCTGTTGTAGCCCATCCGCCTCAAGGTTGTGCGTGTTGTGGCTTCACAAATGCTTTGCTGCATACCTCGGTTGTAACGAGTGGTTATTTCAGTCAAAGTTGCTCTTCTATCAGCTTGAATCAGTCGGCCCATTCTCCTCTGACCTCTAGCATCAACAAGGCATTTTCGCCCACAGGACTGCCGCATACTGGATGTTTTTCCCTTTTCACACCATTCTTTGTAAACCCTATAAATGGTTGTGCGTGAAAATCCCAGTAACTGAGCAGATTGTGAAATACTCAGACCGGCCCGTCTGGCACCAACAACCATGCCACGCTCAAAATTGCTTAAATCACCTTTCTTTCCCATTCTGACATTCAGTTTGGAGTTCAGGAGATTGTCTTGACCAGGACCACACCCCTAAATGCATCGAAGCAACTGCCATGTGATTGGTTGATTAGATAATTGCATTAATGAGAAATTGAACAGGTGTTCCTAATAATCCTTTAGGTGAGTGTATATGAAGAAATATGTATATGAATTTGCATCATCCCTCATTCTTCAGTTTAAACAAATTCAGTCTTCTCTGTTTGAAATGGAAAGAACAAATCAAGTGATCTATGATCAGACTATTTTCAATCCATTGAATTCCATCAATATTCAATATTAATATAAATAAATAAATATTCATATTCATAGCAAAACAGAAAACTCCTCAGGGATTATCCGACTTTTTGTGGTTTGCAATGTGTCTGTCACCATTCTGTTCAGTTTAGTTTCGACTGAGTTTGTTTTCACTTGTCATGTGTCTTTGTTCTGATTTACGTCACTCGTCATCAGTATGCTTAATTACCGTCATTATTAGTTCATCCGTGTCAGCTGTGTTAGTTTAATCATCTTGTTTGAGTTTGTGTATATATAGGTGCAACCCTGCGCTCTAACTAGGAGGTTAAAGACTGCAGTCTCTAGCATCAGCCGCTAGAGCGCCTCTTGAGATTAGGGGAGTGAGGTTTACACGCACAGCTCTCACTGGCTGGCCTTTGTTACATAGGTTGCCTTATCCTGCACTCTTTGTCCGGTCTCGTTAAAACTATGGTGTGTGTGTGTGTGTGTGTCCTTTGTATGGATCGCTACCTGAATATTATAAGTAAAGTTACCCGTTTGAATCTTCATCTTCTGTGTCTACATCTTCCTAGCTGCACACAGTCGTTACAGTGTCGAGATATAGGGTATTTTTAATGACAGGCTATCCCTAAAGAATGACACCCCAACATATGTCACATTTTACCTGACAGACCAGTTTATTTTAATTCACCATAATTGCATGTTTGGTAGAGATTTTGCATGAATGCAGGAAGTCATTACAAGGCAATACACATGCATTACAACCTTCAGAGTCACAACAATATGAAAGGCACCAACACTATTCCTAATTCTTGAATTTACAATTTTAGTGAAAAATTATTGTGAAACTTTATTATTGTGAAAGACACATTGGATGCAGATGAATCACAAGAAGTTAAGTAACCTACACTAAGTTTTTCACTGAAATAAAACTTTCAGGGTGTAAGAATCTGTAATGTACAAAAATAATATATATATATAGTTGTGGTCCCTGGACAGTAATAACATAAGAACACAGTAAAGATTGTCAAATATAACATTGTATAAAAATGTATGCTTTCATATTATTAAACTGATTAAAAATCAGAAGCAGAGCCAAATTACATTAAGAACACCACATTTGTACATTCACAAAATGTAAGTAGCACTATACATTAGAATTTACTTATACCTGATTTGTCATCTCTTGATCACCTTTCTGTCTCTAATGATATGTTTAGTTTTATGGAGGGAAAAGAGCTTTACTAACTTAAAAAAAATTTTTTTTAAAAACCTTGTTCATGTTCTCCCGGCATGATGTTGGAATACCAAACCAAATTATGTTCCATTGTTTATTTTATCAATATTCAGTTCAATCCCAGAATCTTCCGTGAATTTCTTACGTAGACTATCCAAGACATCACAACATTTTTGATAGTCTTGATATATCACTACAACAACTTGTCTAGAATGGGAGACATGAGTTGTGTAGTTTTTCTCTCTTATCTGAATTTCCAGATATTTCAGGACCAAACTGAGGATGGACCGTGTGAGTGGGCAGCCATCTTGTAACTCTATGAAGTCATCTGAAGGTTGGCTGGCTTTAGGGAGAATTACCTTTAAAATACTGGGTTTTTTTGTTGAATCAACATCCCTATCAATTAAACCTTTGAGGGGGATGACAGTTTCTTGAGGAAGATAGTTTTTTTTTTTTTTTTTTGACTTTTCGAGGTAATTTTCTAAAAGGTATGAGAGGCTGTTTGCTAAGAAGGACCATTTCATTTGATGTGGTTTTACTGCAAAGGTCACACAGCAACAGTCTGTGTTTTCTTGGCTCCTTTCTTCTGAGGAAGTGTCCAGTAGTACACTGAGGCGTTTGGCCAGAATCATAGTGAAAATCAGATAATCCACATTGAAATGTTTTCCATCATCTGATGTACTGAAATCTTCAGGAAACTGTTGGCATTTCATCCAATAATTAAAATATATTTTTAAGATCTCTGTTAATGCACAACTATAGTTCTTGTATGTTTGTACGCTTATACCATCAGGCCGTTGGTGCCCAGAGTCAGTTAAAGACTTGATCACACTGAGTATTTCTGCCCCATTTATCTTTCCTTCTCTTCTGTCTGGTTCTCCCTTGAATCCATTGTCCTTTAACCATGAAGCAACATTTGGTACTTCATTGCTAGATTGTTCTTTAATTTTGAGATGAATATATACAGGTGAATGATCTGAAGGAATCACTTTCTCACTACTTGTTGAACTTGTATCCAGACTACTTTTATGTTTATAGATATTGACATCGTTTATTTGTTCTAAATCCTCTTCACGAATAAGAAACATGTCTAATCTAGAGAAATTTCCATTCTGAGAATAGGTGAATTTCTTGACTTTTGGGTTAAAGTGTGCCCAAGTATCGATAAGATTTAGTGAGGCAGAGAATTTTTTAAACATGTTACTTGATGATGTATGTGTTAGGTTTTGTGCTATGGATTTTCTATCAAAGCTAAGGTCCACAACTGTGTTGAAATCCCCTCCAACCACAAGCACGCCCTCAGCTGTTTCTCTCAAGTAATCTGTCAGAATATTTAGGACATCTTTGTCATCTTGGTGTAGGTACACATTGACAAGCGTAAACAGCTGACCGTAGAGACGACAGAAGAGCACGAGATACCCTCCAGTGTAATCCTCATCATGACATATGTACTCAAATGATACACCATCTTTTATTAAGATTGCCACTCCTTTGCTATAGGAATCATAGATTGTGAAGAAGCATTGCCAGCCATCAAGGTTTTCTAATTTCATGTCATCAGGTCCAATTTTTGTCTCTTGCAGAAAGACTATTTCTGCCCCTAGCTTTGACAGAACATCAATGTGTGGGCTTAGATTTTTCCCCCCACAAATATTCCATGTGACAAAGCAAAGTGTTCGTTCTTTTGATGATTCCATTCCTATGCGGAGCAAGTGCACAAAAAAATATTAAAACAAAATAAAAACAACAATTTTAATAATTTCACTTCTTATTACTAGTGCTATTTAATATCTTCAAAAAATATTCACAGACCCTCAAATACCAGACTGATCAGCAGCCTCTTTTTATGGTCACTTTGTAATTAGAAGGCAACCCAAAAACTTAGCAATGAACTCTGTGTCAGTAGGAGAAACACACATAAGTGTCATCTAAAAGGTGTTGCCAGAATAAGTCAAGTCAAGTCAAGTCAAGTTTATTTGTATAGCGCTTTTCACAATACAGATTGTATCAAAGCAGCTTCACAGTATTAAATTAAAATAACACAACAAAGTTTGTTTCAAGAGGAATTTATTGATTGATAAAATGAAATTAAATATCCCCAAAATATCCCCAACTGAGCAAGCCAAAGGCAACAGTGGCAAGGAACCGAAAAACTCCATCAAGTGACCTAATGGTGTCCTAAAACTCCATCAGGTGACCTAATGGAGAAAAAAAAAGTCGGGGGCCAGTTCTCCTCTGGCATTTATGAGCTAGAAGCCGGATTGTAGTTTGAACTGTAGGATTATATGAATGCCTGGCTGAAGAGATGCGACTTTAATCTAGTTTTAAACTGGGAGAGCGAGTCTGAGCAACGAACAGTATCAGGAAGACTATTCCAGAGTTTTGGAGCCAAATGTGAAAATGCTCTCCCTCCTTTGGTGGTTCTGGATATCCTAGGTATGACCAAAAGCCTTGAATTTAGTGATCTTAAAGAGCGCGATGGATTATAGGGTGATAGAAGATCCGTTAAATAGACTGGAGCTAAGCCGTTTAGGGCTTTATAAGTCAGTAGCAATATCTTATAATTAATACGGAGCTTTATAGGTAACCAATGCAGTGATGATAAAATCGGTGTTATATGATCATATTTTCTTGATCTCGTAAGAACTCTAGCGGCGGCATTTTGGACTAACTGTAGCTTGTTTATTGAGGATGCAGGACAACCAGCTAATAAAGCATTACAGTAATCCAGTCTCGAGGTCATGAATGCATGAACTAACTTTGCTGCATCAGAAACTGATAGCATATTACGTAGCTTAGCAATGTTTTTCCAAGGTGGAAAAAGGCTGTTTTTGTAACATATGAAATATGATTTTCAAAAGACAGGTTGCAATCGAGTATGACACCCAGGTCTTTTACTGTAGAGGATAAAGTAACAGGACATCCTATGATGTTAAAGTTGTATTGTGCGAGGTTTTGTGGGCGTTTTTTTGAACCGATAAGTATTACCTCTGTCTTGTCTGGATTTAATAAAAGAAAATTACGCGTCATCCAATCTTTTATATCTTTAACACACTCTGTCAATTTGGAAAATGTAGCGTTTTCATCCGGCCGTGATGAAATATATATTTGAGTGTCATCAGCATAACAATGGAAACTAATTCCATGTGTCCTTATAATATTTCCAAGTGGCATCATATATATTGAAAATAACAGAGGGCCTAATACAGATCCCTGCGGCACTCCATAGTTTACTGGAGTTATGATCGATTTTTCTCCATTTAAATAGACAAAATGGTAGCGGTCAGATAGGTATGATTTGAACCAGCTTAATGCTTGTCCTTGAACACCAGTATAATTTTGTAGTCGATCTAAGAGTAATGTATGATCTATAGTATCGAACGCAGCACTAAGATCAAGTAAAACTAGTATTGAGATACAGCCTTGGTCAGAAGCTAAAAGTTTAAATGTTTTTGGAACATGACCTAAAGATAAAGAAGAGTTAATAATATTGAGGAGAGGCTCTTCCACTACAGGTAACACTTCTTTCAGTAGTTTAGTTGGTATAGGATCTAATAAACATGTTGTTGTTTTAGATGAAGTGATACGTTTATTTAACTCTTTTTGTTCTATAGTTGTAAAGCACTGTAATTGTTCTTGCGGGGTGATAATTGAAGCTGAATTATAAGGCGCGATTGAAGATTGAACGTTTACAATTGTGGTTCTGATGCTTTCTATTTTCTCAGTGAAGAAGTTCATGAAATCATTACTACTGAACTGTAACGGGATATTTTGTTCGGGTGACGTCTGTTTATTTGTTAGTCTAGCCACGGTGTTAAATAAAAACCTTGGATTGTTTTGGTTGTTTTCTATTAGTTTGCGGAGGTGCTCAGCCCTGGCCGCTTTTAGGGCCTTTTTATAACGTGACATACTGTCTTTCCACGCGATTCTAAAGACCTCTAAATTAGTTTGTTTCCATTTACGCTCTAAAATACGAGTTTCTCTCTTTAGAACATGCGTGTAGTATTGTTGTACCATGGTGCTTTATTTTTCTCTCTGACCTTTTTTAATTTAATAGGTGCAACCACATCCAATGTTCTAGAGAGAATGGTGCTCATAGTGCTAGTTAGTTCTTCTAGTTCATCTGTTTGTTTGGGTTCAGGCGGCAGCTGAGACAGATTAGATAAGCAATTTGAGAAATTATCTATGGTGGATGGGAGGATTGTTCTGCCTGGTTGATAACGCGACGCCGCATGACATATTACAGCAGTACGTAATATGCAAGTTACCATGTAGTGATCAGTGACTTCATCACTTTGTGGAATGATATCTATATCGGTTCCATGTGATATAATTAAATCGAGTGTATGATTAAGACGATGTGTTGGTCCGGTGACGTTTTGCTTGACCCCAAATGAATTTAATAAATCTGTAAACGCAGCCCCTAATGCATCATTTGGATTATCTACGTGTATGTTAAAATCTCCAACAATTAATGCTTCATCGACATTGACTAATAGGTCTGAGAGAAAATCTGCAAACTCTTTTAGGAAATCAGCGTAAGGCCCTGGCGGTCTATATACGGTAGCCAAGGCTAGAGATAATAGGGATGTTTTTCTAGCATCTAAGAGCGTAACATTTAGTACAAGTACTTCAAATGAAATAAACTTATAACCCGTTTTCTGAGTAACATTTAGAATATCTCTATAAATGGTTGCAACACCTCCGCCACGACCAATCAGACGGGGCTCATGCTTATAACAGTATCCAGGAGGAGTAGACTCATTAATACCGAAATAATCATTTGGTTTAAGCCAGGTTTCAGTAAGGCAAAGTACATCGAAGCTATTATCTGTGACTATTTCATTTACAATAACTGCCTTAGGTGTGAGTGATCTAATGTTTAGAAGACCTAGCTTTAGAAATAGTTTTTGTTTACTAATAGCAACATTTTCTGTTTTAATAACAATTAGATTTTTCCTAGATCCTGCATTAGATTTATTATTTGATCTCACTAAACGAGGAATAGACACCGTTTCTATGCAATGTTCTACACTAGTATTTATATCAGTTGAATTGGTGCAGCAGAGACTATGATTTGGACTTTTGGTTACTAGTCAAAGGGTATTTAACATTTTGGAGATGTTATCTGACAGAAGATCCGCTCCGAATCTGCTGTAAGCCATCAGCACGGAAAAGCCTAGGATGCTCTCAAAACAGATTCCAATTATTTACAAAGAGCAGTTTCTGCTCATTGCACCATAACATGAATGACAAGAATAACATGAATTCCAATGTCTTGGCTTTGCCGGAGGCTCTATAGCCACAGTTAAAATGGTTACAATGCTCATACATGTTGTTCCTCAAACATTTCTGAGGTAAGATTCCAGAATGCTAAATGTGCAATTACATTTTAATGACATCCTTTAAAAAAAATTGGGAATATCTCAGAGGTAGTTAAGAGTTTTTAAAAGTTTTTAATTTTTAATATGGCTGGCCAAATCTGCTATTTTATAAGATAAATATTTAGAGACTCTTAAGTAAAAAAAAGAGATAGTATATACTATATATGTAAACTAACATTTATGTTGTGTATGTATGTAGTTGAACATTTATGTTCATTTCATTTTAATTATATACATTAAAATAATTTAATCAAGCAACAAGGGAATTTGTTTTTAATCATTTCTATTATTAGATTGCTATAGTGAAACTATGAAAATAGTGTAAAACTCACCTTATTCACTCTCACACTCAAAGTCTCACACTCCTCTGGCAGCTGCTGTTATCGCTACAGTATGTTCGCTCATGGGGTTTTATGAAAATGATCTAGAATCACGTCACTGTAGGGTGGGGCATCATTGTTTGTTAATAGCTTTGACAAACTTTAGGCGTGTTCTCAGAGTCAGCCATAACAGAAAAAAGGGTAACACTTTACGGTAAGGGTACATGAATCATCATGAATTCATGTATAAATTCATGCATGAAATATGCATTCATTCTCATGAATCATCAGGAACTAACACGAGTTCAACGTTTTTCATTCATGACTTCATGGATGAACAACACCTTAATTAAAACATTAACTAAGATGAGAAATCATGAATTATGATTTATTACGCATGATCATGAAGTTTTCTTTGTTCACAAAAAAAAATTTGGTCTTTACCACCCATTGTGGATAAAGCTACGGTTATGGTACATGAATCATCATGAATTCATGCATAAAAAAGCATTAATTCATGCATGCAAGACTACTCTTCGAATTATTAAAGGAATGTACAAAAATGTGCTGATGCATTGCAAATGGAGTAGGGCTGTACTGTCCCAGTCGATTAGTCGATTAATTGGTCGATACGTTCTGGTTCGACCAAAATTCTGATTGGTCGATTTTTTGCCGCGTTCATTTCATCAGTTTTGCCGCGTTTATTTCATCAGTTTTTCCGCGCTGAGGCGCGCTCATTTCATCAGGTGGAAAGCACTAACTGCTAATGGGGGTGTTTTCAGAGTACCCTTGTTTCACTGTAACAGTCTGTCTTCAGAACACCCCCCTTGTTTTCACCTTTTTTGGATTAGCCCAACCCAAGAGAGAGCGATAACTATAGAAGGTTTGATGCTGAATATTATTTATTTAATTGTGAGAGCGTTTAATAGTCAGTCCTCTTCTAACATGTCAACAACAAAGAAATCGACAGTGTGGCAGCATTTTGTTAAAATTGATAACAGGAAAAAGGTCGAATGCAAAGTTTGCAAGCAACAGTTTTCCACAGCTCGACGACAAACATGACATATCATCTAAAAGTGGTAAGCTCACTTGTCTGCGTTAGCTTGCCATGTCTGTTTTGAGTAGGCTATATGAACATCAGAATTAGCATATTTGAATGTTTTAGTGTGATAACCTTTTTTTTTTTTTTTTTTTTTTTTTGGGAGCCTAGTGCGCAATTGCGCTGTGCTGTTGGTTGTGTTAGTTTTGAGCCTAGGATGCTTCATTTTTCAGTTATGCACTTTATTTCGTTTCTGCTCTTGATCTGGTTTGTTTAATAAATATTCTTTTTTTATTAAAGTGGACGTGCCTTTTGTGTTTATTAAGAGTAAAAGCTTTAAGTTAATAGTCTATTCGTGTCTCAGCTGCGAAGCTGAGCTCATGTTCAGCCTCGCTCGGTGCGAGGACATGCACGGTTGACAACGTAGTAGGCCTACTATTTTCGGAAATCATAAGCTATTGCGCAGGTGCACGTGATGCAACGCTGTCAGAGCCGACAGACTCGAGTGTCAGACTCATTTCAGTGCAAAATAATTAGGTCAAAAACGATTTAATATACTGCAAATAGCCTACTAGTTTTTTATGTTTATTTATAATTAATTTAGGCGGACAACAAGGCTACCAAGTACTGCGCACAGTGCGCATCTAATTAATTTAACGGGGGTTTTTTTTTACGTCATTTTTAGTCGATTTTTAGTCGAAAATTTCAGGACTTCAGTTGACCAAGATTTTCTTTGGTTGAGTACAGCCCTAAAATGGAGAAAGCACTAATAAATAAAGAGATAGGAAAATGTAAAGTGGAAAATACAGGAAGGGTAAGGCTCGGAGAGAAGAAGAATGTATAGGAGTGTAAGACTGGAAGTGAGGACAACCCTGAGAAAACAAAGGAAATTAACATCTGAACTCCCTTGCTATATTAACATCCCCATTCGAGACACGATCACACTTGAGTTGATAACCTCCCAATTTATAATTCTCTACCTTCCCCATCTCATCTTTCTCTCATGCTGAGATCACATGAAATTCATCCAAAAATCTATATAGTTTAATGTGAACAATTATCATACAACAATATACATGTTTGGTATCATTTGATATGTCTCAGTGCGACTGGTACAAATGTCTCATCCCCACAGAAGTAAACCAAAAGCTAATAAAGTTTTTAAGAGTTTAGAGATATCTTGCTTACAGAGGAGGGTGTGTCTTACAGGCAAATGGCATCCTGCTCTCAAAAGGCATTTAGAATCTATCACAATCAACTCTGAATGCAAATTCCCATTGTTAGCAAATGTTTCCATGTGAAAGGAGTTTCGGTTTCGGTCTGAGTACTTAAACAGTAAACCTCTGGTCTGCAGCACACTGTTTGCCAAAAAAATAAAAGGAGTTATATATATAATATCGTCAATAAGATGAAAATATTGAGATTTCTTTGGAGCCATATCATCAAGCTTTATCCGTTAGATACTGAGGGTGACAGTAATGAAAAATAAATGTATTGTGCCATAACTTTTATGTCGAGAGGAAATTACTCAAAGCAAGACCGAGCTTCGAATAGAAGAAGCTTCACATTTACCTCCAAAAAAGATACAAGTAATGAAAATATTTAATTTCAGTCATGTTCACATATTGAGAAATAATATTAAAATATCCAATTGTCCACTGTTGCTTATATTAGATGTTTTAAAACTGCATATGAAGCAAACTACACATGCTCATGCAAACTAAAAACTACATATACATATGCAAACTTAGAAAAGAGTCAGCAGCTACCAGAGAACTGATGCAACACGTTAAAGAAATGTAGTTTTCGGTCACACTCATGTTAGAAGATAATATTGAATTGTTTGCCTTTTTAGTAGGTGATATAAAGCAGACGTGACTGTGCAAAGACAAAATCTGGACAAAATTTGTCTTTTTACTAATTATAAAGGATTCATCAATCACTTGATGAATAAGATGTTAGAAGTCCAGAATTAAGATTTAAAGGAATAACCTGACCAAAAAAATGGAAATTCACTCATTCTTTTTTAACTGTCATGTCAGCTCATGATTTTCTGTCTTCTGTCATGCTCAAAAAGAACAAAATATCATAAAATCACATTAAAAATAATCAGTTTGACTTATTCTGTATATTGATTATTTTTGTTGACAGTCCGTCAGAATCACTATTTATTTTTATTTTAAATATGTTTGTTGCATAGTTAATTAGTCTAATAATCTGATGTTTAGTTAAAATAATATGTTTGTTACATTAATAAGATAGAATGAGCGCGGTTACTTTAAGGGTTGGGGGAACGGGAAGTGACGTGAGTGTTATGAAGGTTTTTTGGAACTGTTCGGGAGATGTGAGGCGTTCGAGAGCTCAATAAAAATAACTAAAGAAAACTCCAGTACGAGTCGTATTTACAGACATAACATTTGGCCACGAGAATGGCAGATGACTGGCCCACACTGTCGTTATCTCCCCCGAACCCTTTTTTGCCCCATCCCGGCGAGCCCACGGTCCCATGGGAGCAATGGAAAACGTCCTTTGAAACGTACCTTTTAGCAATGGGTCTCGATGCTGTCCCTAGAGTGCTCAACGGGTCGGGTCGGCCCGACAAACCCGACGGGACCCGCGGGTTCGGGCCGGGTTCTGGGTCGAAAATATAAGCAAATGACTCGGTTCGGGTCGGACCTCAGGCTTAATCTTTTCCGCTCAGTAAAAAAACAAAAACATTTATTAATCATCGCTGCTGTTCACCGTAAAGAAAGTCTGGCTGCTGCGTGCAACGTGCATCATGGAGAGGGGCGGGGGCAGACGCCGCTGCGTGCACGCCTTTAGCCTGGAGAAGAGGATGGAGTTGGTGAAAAGTAAACTTGCCGCAGGTGAATTCACCGTCGCTACTACAGCCTATTTATATATTTAAAGTTTATTGTTTAAGTTGTTTGTATTGTTAAAAGGCGTGCGTGAACATTAACCCTCTGGAGTCTGAGCGTTTTTTTGGGCCCTGGGGGTGTTCTGACATGCTCTGACATTTGTGCTTTTTTCAGTTGCTTATAAACATATTAATGGCAAAGGTGTAAATTCACTCTATATAGCACAAACAGGACTACAATAATATGTGAGCCACATGTATGTACATGTTTTCATTTTTGAGAGAATAATGTTTATGCGTGGTTATCGAAAAAACTAAAAATTAAAGTTTTTGAAATAAGGCCACAAAACACATACTAAATATGTGGCAATAAGACTTTTGACTAATGGATGTCCTCGCCTATAGTTTTTTCTTCAAAATTATGTGAAAATAGTCTTGCTTTATCGTTCACATAAAACCATACATTGATTTAAATTGATGTAAAACAGGTTTTGCTTGGAAAGCCAATATGCGAGGGGGGCGTGAACGAGGAGTGGTTTACACCTTAGAATACACCCACTCTGCATAATTAGCCATTCACTCAGGTGTGACACTGACTGAGCCACAATGCAATGACAAAAGATATATTTAGAAGAAGACTTATATTGACCATTTAAGATTTTGCTTACATCTATCTTGTAAATATGTTTTGCTATTTTATTAAAACGGTTACAATTACAACAATAATTACAATTTCAACAATATTTCAAGTGTACTCTTTCTTTGTAAAAAAAATGATTAGGCCTACATTTTATCTATGTATTCATTAGTTTGAATATAACCAACATTGGCACAGCTAACATCTTAGTTGATGACTTTATTTTTGACAAAAATAGTATTTTATATATAGAAATTGCTAAACAAAAGCTTATTTGATGTGGCAGTATATTCTACAGTAAAAACTGTACCCAAATCTAGTCAACAAAATGTTGTCTTTCATATTTCGTCTGACTGTAACGTTGTTTTCATGAAATATTAGGGCATATTGTTAATTTGCAGTTTAATACGTTGCTTATACAAATAGCCTACATTTTATTTCAACATTCAGTCGATGTTTACTTATCTCAGTATAGCAATGCAGTTTGCTAAAACATCATCATTCATTCACACACGCGATTTAAATTTAAACTGTCTTTGCCAGCTGTGGTAAACAGCGCGCATCTGTGCCGTTCATTCATTCATAAACAGAAACCCACGTGAAGAAATTCACGTGAGAAGGAAAAAACTTACTAGTATTCCTCAGCTCGCTCCTCGATATACCCGCACTTCTGAGGGACATTTTCCATTAGTATTATTCCTCACAGCGCTGTGAGACGGTGTAAACAATGATCTAAATAAACTTGTGTGTTTTCTCGAGCTGATGGGGGCGTTCACAGGATTGCCTCAGCCATTTGCGTTTGAATAGCGCGCGCTCTCCGTGGGCGGGGCCGATTATAACGTAATGAGATGAGATGAGCTCGACTGGAATCGCTCTCTTTTAATACAGATTTCACAAGATGAGAATATTAGCTTTTTATATAAATTACTTCATTTAAAAGAAGATAATTCAAGCTTCATGCCTGTGTGCCTGTATGTCTGTTTGACTGAGTATTCGCTGAGTTATTGTTAATTTTCGGACGCGTTTCAGAATGGACTTCACTGGCAGAGAGAAGGCAGAACTCGCTTCGTGTTTATTTTTCTTTATTTGGCAAAAAGCACAACACTTTGTTTTTATTGTGAGTATACACAAAAATAATACACATTTAACAGAATCGATTGATGTATGAAACTCCTATGGAAAATCAAAGTCAACAGAGTATTTATGAGTTTCTTTTACACTAATAAAAAAAAAGCGAGCTGGTATCGCCGGCGATACCGTAGACCTCAGGGGGTTAAAGGTTGATTTGAATTCGCGTCTGCTGGTCATGATAATTACGTGTATGAGAAAAAAAATTGCGACGCGGCGTCGGGCCGCGGGCCGGGTTCGGGCAGATAATTCATGTTGATGTGTCGGGTTACATCGGGTCCGGGCTTTAAAAGCCACGGGCCGGGTCGGGTCGGGTTGTAATTTTCAGGCCCGTTGAGAACTCTAGCTGTCCCGACGAAGCAGAAAATGGCCATACTCCTCCACTGTCTCGGAGCCGAAGGACAGCGTGTGTTTCGCACACTCGGAGATGCGGATGATTACGCTGCTGCGATCACACTGTTGGACCGACACTTTGAAAAAAAACAGAGTCTCCTGCTGAAACGGCTGCAGTTCCGACAGCGCAGACAGCGCGCTGGTGAGTCGATTGCTCAATATGTCGCAGACTTAAGGGGGTTGGCAAAACCGTGCGGTTTTGGTGCTTTATCAGAGGAGATGATACGAGATCAGTTAATTGAAAAAATCGGGAGCGGCTGCTATTGGAAGATGATGATCTCACGTTAGAGAAAGCTGTAAATCTGGCCTCACAAATCGAGTCTGCTTCTCAGTGCGCTACTAAATTAAACATGGCACACGACTCGAATGTAAGTGTGATACAAGAATGCACACAAGTTCACGGGGCAGAGGCAGATATATCTTCGAGTGCAGACATACAATATGCATGCCCTCAAGGTCAGCGCCGATGTGGAAATTGTGGCTCCACTAGACACTCCTCACGTGCCCTCGACTGTCCGGCACGGGGACAAACATGCCGACGCTGTCAAAAGCTGAACCATTTTGCAAAATGGTGTCGGTCTGCTCCAGTTCAAGCACCTACACAACGAAACCTACGTGCTAATGCTACAAACCCTGCTATTATCCATTCAATCAACACCAATTCAGCAGGATTTTCTACATGCGCTGTTAATATAGCAGACTCTTGTATTCCCCTGCTACTGGACACAGGGGCTAAAGTCTCGCTACTCAATATGGCCACTTATGAACGTTTCCTGCAACACTTGCCCCTCCAGCCGCCCTCACTGAATTTGTTCGGATATGGAAGTTCCACAATCAACGTTATCGGTCTTATACATGCGCATGTCCTGTATGGCAATAAGGCTTTGTCCAACTTTCCATTCCACATTACGCGCCATGGCAGCAATATCCTCGGACTGGACCTGTTTTCGAGTCTGGGGTTTTCTCTGCTGGACAACAAGGGGGCTCAAATTCTAACTGTGAGTTGTCCCTGGCAACTAGAATGGCCAACGCTGTTTGAAGGCCTTGGGTGCTTAACTGCTTTCACTCACCAACCTCTCTTGGATCCCACGGTGAAACCAGTAATTCACCCGCTTCGCCGCATTCCGCTGGCTTTGCGTGAGGACGTTACAGCAGAACTCAAAAATCTGCAAGCAGAGGGCATCATCGAACCTGTCGACGCCTCCCCATGGGTGTCCAATCTGACGGTGGCTAAAAAAAAATCTGGCGGCCTGAGAGTTTGTGTGGACTTAAGAGCTGTCAATAAAGCAGTAATCCCAGATCGCTACCCTCTGCCGACAATCGAGGAGTTGACCACACACTTTCACGGCTCGACTATTTTTTCCAAACTTGACTTACGCCAAGGTTATCTCCAGGTCCCGCTTCACCCAGACAGCAGAAATCGTACTGCTTTTGTTACGCATGTTGGTGTATTCCGTTATACGAGGATGCCTTTTGGACTCAGTTCGGCCCCTAGCTGTTTCCAGAAAATCATGTCCACCATCCTGGCCAGCGTCCCTGGCATTGCCATCTACCTTGATGATATCATTGTCCATGCCCCAAACGCAGTGATTCATGAACGACGTTTAAAGGACACTTTTGCTGCCCTCAGCCAACATAATCTGACACTTAACCCTCTGAGGTCTGAGCTGTTTTCTGGGCCCTGGAGGTGTTCTGACATACTCTGACATTTGTGCTTATTTCTGTTACTTGTGACATTGTCATGGCTAAAGTCTTATTACACTGTATTAGCACAAACTCTTGCTACAATAATATATCAGCAGCATGTATGTAAAAGTTTGTAGTTTTGAGATAATGTCATTTATGCGTGGTTTGTGAAAATACAAAAAAAAATTGTCACTGAAATAAGGCCTGGGTTCTCCCAAAGTTTTTTTCTCCATTAGGTCACCTGATGGAGTTTTAGGACACCATTAGGTCACTTGATGGAGTTTTTCGGTTCCTTGCCACTGTTGCCTTTGGCTTGCTCAGTTGGGGATATTTTGGGGATATTTAATTTAATTATATCAATCAATAAATTCCTCTTGAAACAAACTTTATTGTATTATTTTAATTTAATACTGTGAAGCTGCTTTGATACAATCTGTATTGTGAAAAGCGCTATACAAATAAACTTGACTTGACTTGACTTGACTGAAATAAGGCCATGAAACCCATACTGATTATTTCTTCACAAGACTTTTGAAAATTGTATCACGTAGCCTAGAATATTTGCTCCAAAACTGCTCATTCAGATAAGACAATATATTGATTTAAAATTTCTAAGATGTTGTAAGGTAAATGCCTCTGGGTTAATGCGAATTAGCTCAAGAATATAGGGAATTTTGGCAATATTAATATTTATGAATCATGGTCATAATTCATAAATCGCATATGCATTTACTTTATCAATTATAGGAAATGCCTCGTTCTGTAACTGGTTTCGTATCCGTTATTCGTCCCGCGAATAAGTGTAAGACTATCACAGTTAAGAAGAAGTATTCCTGTTTCCAAAACTCCAAGAAAGTTTATCTTCTGGCCACGAAGACAAAACCTCTTTGGGTTTATAAATTAAAACTACTCAAAGTAGTTTTATAATATAGAGCCTGTAGCTTTATAGATCTTTTGTTTCATTGACTTTATAAAAAGTGGGTTTTCAAACACAGAGACAGTTAAAAGTATAAATGGGTTTATTAATAAAATGGCACACGCTAGAGATTATAAGCTACAAATATAAACGTACGTAAAATGCAAACGATAAAACAAATAAACATTTAAACAAACATGACGTGATCGGAATGAATGACATGAAAGAAAGAAAGAAAGAAAGAAATAAAGAGTTACGAGATAGAGGGTAACTTAATTCACAGACCTACAAGCTAAACACCAGGAATCAGCTGTTAGAGAGAAAGATACTTGCGAGATGTGGTACTCTTTCAGTGTGATGCTGAAAAGGGGAAGCGCGCGTGCGCGTGTCCGGCTGGTTTGCGTCTAGCTTTGTCTTCTGGGTCGTTTCGCAAAACGATGTAAAGGCTCACTTGAATTTAACGTTACCGAGAAAGTTCAGATTCGTCTCCCGGGATGGGAGAGGCTGGAAATCTTAGTTGCAAAGACCGGCTGTTACGACTCGAACATGGGTTCGTTCGATGGAGAAGGCCAGGGCCTCCTTCAGATGTTCCTTGGAGAAGCGCTGCGCCGGGGAGAAGAAGGTCCGAAGAGAGGAAGTTGAGTTGGAAGCGATAAGAGAGGAAGCGATAAGAGAACGAGTTAACTGAAGGTCTGGACTTTTATCAGTGTCTACTGTGCCGTCCCCTCCTTCGTGTAGGACGAATCAGCTGTCGAGATTTTTCGAGCGGGAAGATTCCTTTGTCCGGTTAGACACGCCCACTCGAATGAGTCATGATTGACTTTAACTTGAGAGGATTTTCTCCAGACATATGAACTTATAAAACAATGCGCATCACTGAATTCTGCTATCGGAATTCAACTCCGTTAGCTGGAGAGGATTACAGAGATATCAAAAATAGAATCTAGGCATTGTAGCCATGCAAAGATACATTATTATGCATTTGTATAGGCAATAGTGGTTCTATTAATGTTACAAATAGGACATATGCTTTCCTATGGTTTACACACACCTCTTAACACACAAATGTATATATATTTAGTACCTTTAAGAGTGACTTTATGGGTAAAAGTCCTTTTCTGTAGGGGGTTTCTGTTTCACAGTCCAGAGTGTGTTTGTAGGTGTGTGTGTTGGAATGTTGCGACCCTGTTATCTCATGCATAGGGCTGGATAGCTCTGTGGTCAAATTTTATGACCTGCCAATGAGCTCGGGTTACGGGATGCGATTCTACTGGGAGAACATTCTTCAAAAATACATTTCAGATCCAAACATTCGAAGATCATAACTATATGATCAAAACAACATTAATCACACATACATACGGCTGAACGCGTCTTCTCCACACTCATTTACAAACAAACTTATAATATAAATTAGTATTAATATTGATAGCATCACTGGTAGCTTCGTTGCTAACTCACTGTCCATCTGTTAAAATGGCGAATATATCAGATGTAAGTAGTCTACCGCTTGGTGCAGGTGAGGACACATTTGAGCTTCACGCACTGCAGTCTGAGCTGGAAGCTGTTGAGAAACAGATCCACAACCTTTTATTGAGACAGGCCGAGCTGAGAGACCGGTGTTTGGCTATTGAAACATCACGCGCCGACGCACACAAATCAGTGTTTAACGTTACTAACCCGCTGACTCCGACCGCGTCTACTCCGTGCGTTCCTCAGCATCGGTCGCAATCAGCCATGGTCTCGTTCACTCCGGCTCCAACACGCCACCACGAAGCCTGGGTGGTTCCGCAGCGGAAGACGCGAGTCAGGTTTAGACCAAGACTTTCTCCGACCCTCCCGGTTTTCGAGTTATCGACACAAAACCGCTTCTCCCCTCTACGCGAAACAGAACGCGATGCTGTGATCATCGGCGATTCCATCGTTCGGCACGTACACGCTACGTTAGGTACAAGTAAGGTGCAAAGTCACTGCTTCCCTGGTGCTCGTGTTTCTGAAATCGCTGCTCGCGTTCCCGAGATCCTGAACGGTGACGAGCGCGTCGGAACTGTGGTCCTGCACGCGGGAGTGAACGACATCAGGCTGCGCCAGACGGAGATTCTGAAGAAAGACTTCAGGAATCTAATCGATACGGTACGCAGCACATCGCCTGAAACAACGATCATTGTGTCAGGACCGCTTCCCACGTACCGACTAGGGCATGAAAAGTTCAGCAGATTATTTGCGCTAAATGAATGGTTAATGTCATGGTGCAATGAGCAGAAACTGCTCTTTGTAAATAATTGGAATCTGTTTTGGGAGCGTCCTAGGCTTTTCCGTGCTGATGGCTTACACCCAAGCAGATTCGGAGCGGATCTTCTGTCAGATAACATCTCCAAAATGTTAAATACCCTTTGACTAGTAACCAAAAGTCCAAATCATAGTCTCTGCTGCACCAATTCAACTGATATAAATACTAGTGTAGAACATTGCATAGAAACCGTGTCTATTCCTCGTTTAGTGAGATCAAATAATAAATCTAATGCAGGATCTAGGAAAAATCTAATTGTTATTAAAACAGAAAATGTTGCTATTAGTAAACAAAAACTATTTCTAAAGCTAGGTCTTCTAAACATTAGATCACTCACACCTAAGGCAGTTATTGTAAATGAAATAGTCACAGATAATAGCTTCGATGTACTTTGCCTTACTGAAACCTGGCTTAAACCAAATGATTATTTCGGTATTAATGAGTCTACTCCTCCTGGATACTGTTATAAGCATGAGCCCCGTCTGATTGGCCGTGGCGGAGGTGTTGCAACCATTTATAAAGATATTCTAAATGTTACTCAGAAAACGGGTTATAAGTTTATTTCATTTGAAGTACTTGTACTAAATGTTACGCTCTTAGATGTTAGAAAAACATCACTATTATCTCTAGCCTTGGCTACCGTATATAGACCGCCAGGGCCTTACGCTGATTTCCTAAAAGAGTTTGCAGATTTTCTCTCAGACCTATTAGTCAATGTCGATAAAGCATTAATTGTTGGAGATTTTAACATACACGTAGATAATCCAAATGATGCGTTAGGAGCTGCGTTTACAGATTTATTAAATTCATTTGGGGTCAAGCAAAACGTCACCGGACCAACTCATCGTCTTAATCATACACTCGATTTAATTATATCACACGGAACCGATCCAACCGATATAGATATCATTCCACAAAGTGATGAAGTCACTGATCACTACATGGTAACTTGCATATTACGTACTGCTGTAATATGTCATGCGGCGTCGCGTTATCAACCAGGCAGAACAATCCTCCCATCCACCATAGATAATTTCTCAAATTGCTTATCTAATCTGTCTCAGCTGCTGCCTGAACCCAAACAAACAGATGAACTAGAAGAACTAACTAGCACTATGAGCACCATTCTCTCTAGAACATTGGATGTGGTTGCACCTATTAAATTAAAAAAGGTCAGAGAGAAAAATAAAGCACCATGGTATAACAATACTACGCATGTTTTAAAGAGAGAAACCCGTATTTTAGAGCGTAAATGGAAACAAACTAATTTAGAGGTCTTTAGAATCGCGTGGAAAGACAGTATGTCACGTTATAAAAAGGCCCTAAAAGCTGCCAGGGCTGAGCACCTCCGCAAACTAATAGAAAACAACCAAAACAATCCAAGGTTTCTATTTAACACCGTGGCTAGACTAACAAATAAACAGACGTCACCCGAACAAAATATCCCGTTACAGTTCAGTAGTAATGATTTCATGAACTTCTTCACTGAGAAAATAGAAAGCATCAGAACCACAATTATAAACGTTCAATCTTCAATCGCGCCTTACAATTCAGCTTCAATTATCACCCCGAAAGAACAATTACAGTGCTTTACAACTATAGAACAAAAAGAGTTAAATAAACTTATCACTTCATCTAAAACAACAACATGTTTATTAGATCCTATACCAACTAAACTACTGAAAGAAGTGTTATCTGTAGTGGAAGAGCCTCTCCTCAATATTATTAACTCGTCTTTATCTTTAGGTCATGTTCCAAGAACATTTAAACTGGCAGTTATAAAACCTCTCATTAAGAAACCACAATTAGATCATAATAATCTAGCAAATTATAGACCCATTTCAAATCTTCCATTTATGTCTAAAATATTAGAAAAAGTGGTGTCCGCTCAACTGGGCTCTTTCTTGCAACAAAATGATATCTATGAAAAGTTTCAGTCTGGATTCAGACCGCATCATAGCACTGAAACTGCGCTCGTTAAAATCACAAATGATTTACTTTTAGCTTCTGACCAAGGCTGTATCTCAATACTAGTTTTACTTGATCTTAGTGCTGCGTTCGATACTATAGATCACACAATACTCTTAGATCGACTACAAAATTATACTGGTGTTCAAGGACAAGCACTAAGCTGGTTCAAATCATACCTATCTGACCGCTACCATTTTGTCTATTTAAATGGAGAAAAATCGATCATAACTCCAGTAAACTATGGAGTGCCGCAGGGATCTGTATTAGGCCCTCTGTTATTTTCAATATATATGATGCCACTTGGAAATATTATAAGGAAACATGGAATTAGTTTCCATTGTTATGCTGATGACACTCAAATATATATTTCATCACGGCCGGATGAAAACGCTACATTTTCCAAATTGACAGAGTGTGTTAAAGATATAAAAGATTGGATGACGCGTAATTTTCTTTTATTAAATCCAGACAAGACAGAGGTAATACTTATCGGTTCAAAAAACCGCCCACAAAACCTCGCACAATACAACTTTAACATCATAGGATGTCCTGTTACTTTATCCTCTACAGTAAAAGACCTGGGTGTTATACTCGATTGCAACCTGTCTTTTGAAAATCATATTTCTTATGTTACAAAAACAGCCTTTTTCCACCTTAGAAACATTGCTAAGCTACGTAATATGCTATCAGTTTCTGATGCAGAAAAGTTAGTTCATGCATTCATGACCTCGAGACTGGATTACTGTAATGCTTTATTAGCTGGTTGTCCTGCATCCTCAATAAACAAGCTACAGTTAGTCCAAAATGCCGCCGCTAGAGTTCTTACGAGATCAAGAAAATATGATCATATAACACCGATTTTATCATCACTGCATTGGTTACCTATAAAGTTCCGTATTAATTACAAGGTATTGCTACTGACTTATAAAGCCCTAAACGGCTTAGCTCCAGTCTATTTAACGGATCTTCTATCGCCCTATAATCCATCGCGCTCTTTGAGATCACTAAATTCAAGGCTTTTGGTCATACCTAGGATATCCAGAACCACCAAAGGAGGGAGAGCATTTTCACATTTGGCTCCAAAACTCTGGAATAGTCTTCCTGATACTGTTCGTTGCTCAGACTCGCTCTCCCAGTTTAAAACTAGATTAAAGTCGCATCTCTTCAGCCAGGCATTCATATAATCCTACAGTTCAAACTACAATCCGGCCTCTATCCAATGCCAGAGGAGAACTGGCCCCCGACTGAGCCTGGGTTCTCCCAAGGTTTTTTTTCTCCATTAAGGCACCTGATGGAGTTTTAGGACACCATTAGGTCACTTGATGGAGTTTTTCGGTTCCTTGCCACTGTTGCCTTTGGCTTGCTCAGTTGGGGATATTTTGGGGATATTTAATTTAATTTTATCAATCAATAAATTCCTCTTGAAACAAACTTTGTTGTATTATTTTAATTTAATACTGTGAAGCTGCTTTGATGCAATCTGTATTGTGAAAAGCGCTATACAAATAAACTTGACTTGACTTGACTTGACATACAGGAAGTTCAGATACATGTCTGAGTTACATACATTAAAGGATGTTGGTGTGTGTGTGTGTGTGTGTGTGTGTGTGTGTGTGTGTGTGTGTGTGTGTGTGTGTGTGTGTGTGTGTGTGTGTATGTGTGTGTGGAATGTCACGAGTCTGTGAAAAGTCACAGGGAGTCCATGCTGAAATGGGGGTTTTAGAGGGGATTCTAAGAAAACAGGGTTTCCTTATGTGACTCAAATGTCCCTCGGGGGAGCCACAAAGATGCAATTTTGACCGTTCAAGCAGACTTGGAGACGCCATGACACTCGTTGTCTGTTTGGAGATCAGGATTTACTAATTTGAACAGCATGTGACCGCATGTCATAGTCATTGTCGTTACAATGTGTTTTGTGTGAGAAAGCCATATGCGAAGAGGTGTGATCATCTCATGAATATGTAAGCCTTCAACACCTGAGAAAGACAAAGACACTCCCCTAACTGCCCTATTAGGAGCTATCAGGCCCTGTCATTCAGAGCAACCTTGCACAAAGAATGAGGAGATTTAAAAAAGAATGGCTTTTAGATCGTTTGGATTTATTTACAACACAACATAATCCAAAAATACACAACAAATGACAAAAGAGCACATTGAAAACAATGATCCAAAGACAGAGACCTTTGTGCCATTCCTAAAAACATTGTACATACCTTTCATTTCCAAGGTGTTTGATTTTCACTTTACCATGTTCATGTACAGAGACTCATGTGAATGTTGAAGTCAGCAGGACTCAGTTGCATCTGGTCCCTGAAAGAAAAGAAAAAAAGTGAACATACTGGTATCAAGAGAAACTAGGCCTGCACGATTTTGGGAATACATTTTAGATTTTTCTGGTTAAAATAGCTTTTTAAAATTCACAGAATACACACACACACACACACACACACAAATGTTTCCAACAATATATAATATAATGAACACCATGTTTGTTGTACCTTGTAGGCATAAGCTATGTGCAGTACTGCATAAAATAATTATAACAATAACCTATAGCAGCCTATAAATCTTCCAAAAGATTTCAGTAACAATGCTAGAGAAAAATATATTGATTATCTTATGTTACTTCAAATGTTTCCATTCGTTATGATGATATGAAATGAGATAATAGTAAAAACATAAAGCCTAATGTTTGGTGCATTTTTCCTTTCAAACGCGATCGCGCTCCAAAATATGATACATTCAAACCCACAGCGCGCTCCAAAATATGATACATTCAAACGCGATCGCGCTCCAAAATATTAAACATTATGGTTATACATATCTATGTTAGCAGATATCCACAAACAGTATTTAACCCCCTGAGGTCTACGGTATCGCCGGCGATACCAGCTCGCTTTTTTTTTATCAATGTAAAAGAAACTCATAAATACTCTGTTGACTTTGATTTTCCATAGGAGTTTCATACATCAATCGATTCTGTTAAATGTGTATTATTTTTGTGTATACTCACAATAAAAACAAAGTGTTGTGCTTTTTGCCAAATAAAGAAAAATAAACACGAAGCGAGTTCTGCCTTCTCTCTGCCAGTGAAGTCCATTCTGAAACGCGTCCGAAAATGAACAATAACTGAGCGAATACTCAGTCAAACAGGCATACAGACACACAGGCATGAAGCTTGAATTCTCTTCTTTTAAATGAAGTAATTTATATAAAAAACAAATATTCTCATCTTGTGAAATCTGTATTAAAAGAGAGCGATTCCAGTCGAGCTCATCTCATCTCATTACGTTATAATCGGCCACGCCCACGGAGAGCGCGCGCTATTCAAACGCAAATGACTGAGACGATCCCATACAAACTGTGAACGCCCCCATATCAGCTCGAGAAAACACATCAAGTTTATTCAGATAAGTGTAGTTGTCTACACTGTCTCGCAGCGCTGTGAGGAATAATAATAATGGAAAACGTACCTCAGAAGTGCTGGTATTTCGAGGAGCAACGGATGGAATAATGTAGTAAGTTTTTTTTTTCATTCTCAAGTAAATCGCGTTGCTGTGTGAATGAATAAACGCAGAGATGCGCTGTTTACCACAACTCGCAAAAAGACGGTTTAAATTTGAATTTCGTTTCTGTGTGTGAATAAATGATCTGCTTTTAGCAAACTATTTTGCTATACTGAGTAAAATCGATTGAAATATGTTGAAATAAAATGTATTTGTATAAGCAACGTATTAAACTGCAAATTAACATTTATATTCCTTATAATAAAAACGAAAGACCTATGTTACAGACATATGAAAGACAACATTTCGTTGATTAGTTTTGGATAGATTACACATTTTTACTGTAAAATATCTGCCACCTCAAATAAGCTTTTGTTTGCCAATTTTTGCTAATATGTTAAATATAGTATGTTTTGTCAATGTAGGCTATATTCGAAGTTTGAAATATGTATGATAAAATGTATACTTTAGTTTTTACAAAGAAAGATTACACTTCAGTTGTTGTTGTAATTGTAACCTTTTTAATAAAAAAATATATATTTACAAGGTAGATGTAAACACATTTTAAAAGGTAAATATAAGCATTTTCTTTAAATAATTTTTATTGTGTTTTATTATTGACAAATTTGGGGAGAGGATACATATTCCAAAACTGAAAATACAGTATGAGAATTAACTGCACAATTAATAGACATGTTTTCCTTGGATATTATACAATTTGCAAGCAAAATTTGTAAAAAAAATAAAAAAAAATTGACATGCTTCCAACTGTGAACCAATTTGGTAGAATATATATATATATATATATATATATATATATATATATATATATATATATATATATATACTGTATATATATTGCTCTTGCATTCTTTCTTGTGGCTATAGGTGACACACCTGAATGAATGGCTCATTAAGTATGCGGGCCCCATTGTCTCCTAAGGTGTGAACCACTACATATGCATGATGCTGTTGAATGGTTGACGCCCCTTGCGCATATTGCCTTTACAAACAAAAAGTGTTTTACAAGATTTAACCCCCTGAGGTCTACGGTATCGCCGGCGATACCAGCTCGCTTTTTTTTTATTAGTGTAAAAGAAACTCATAAATACTCTGTTGACTTTGATTTTCCATAGGAGTTTCATACATCAATCGATTCTGTTAAATGTGTATTATTTTTGTGTATACTCACAATAAAAACAAAGTGTTGTGCTTTTTGCCAAATAAAGAAAAATAAACACGAAGCGAGTTCTGCCTTCTCTCTGCCAGTGAAGTCCATTCTGAAACGCGTCCGAAAATTAACAATAACTCAGCGAATACTCAGTCAAACAGACATACAGACAGACAGTCATGAAGCTTGAATTCTCTTCTTTTAAATGAAGTCATTTATATAAAAAAACAATTATTCTCATCTTGTGAAATCTGTATTAAAAGAGAGCGATTCCAGTCGAGCTCATCTCATCTCATTACGTTATAATCGGCCCCGCCCACGGAGAGCGCGCGCTATTCAAACGCAAATGGCTGAGGCAATCCTGTGAACGCCCCCATCAGCTCGAGAAAACACACACGTTTATTTAGATCATTGTTTACACCGTCTTGCAGCGCTGTGAGGAATAATACTAATCGAAAATGTCCCTCAGAAGTGCGGGTATATCGAGGAGCGAGCTGAGGAATACAAGTAAGTTTTTTCCTTCTCACGTGAATTTCTTCACGTGGGTTTCTGTTTATGAATGAATAAACGGCATGAATGCGCGCTGTTTACCACAGCTGGCAAAGACAGTTTAAATTTAAATCGCGTGTGTGAATGAATGATGATGTTTTAGCAAACTGTATTGCTATACTGAGATAAGTAAACATCGACTGAATGTTGAAATAAAATGTAGGCTATTTGTATAAGCAACGTATTAAACTGCAAATTAACAATATGCCCTAATATTTCATGAAAACAACGTTACAGTCAGACGAAATATGAAAGACAACATTTTGTTTAGTAGATTTGGGTACAGTTTTTACTGTAGAATATACTGCCACATCAAATAAGCTTTTGTTTAGCCATTTCTATATATAAAATACGATTTTTGTCAAAAATAAAGTCATCAACTAAGATGTTAGCTGTTCCAATGTTGGTTATATTCAAACTAATGAATACATAGATAAAATGTAGGGCCTATAATCATTTTTTTTTACAAAGAAAGAGTACACTTGAAATATTGTTGAAATTGTAATTATTGTTGTAATTGTAACCATTTTAATAAAATAGCAAAACATATTTACAAGATAGATGTAAGCAAAATCTTAAATGGTCAATATAAGTCTTCTTCTAAATATATCTTTTGTCCTTTCATTGTGGCTCAGTCAGTGTCACACCTGAGTGAATGGCTCATCATTATGCAGAGTGGGTGTATTCTAAGGTGTAAACCACTCCTCGTTCACGCCCCCTCGCATATTGGCTTTCCAAGCAAAACCTGTTTTACATCAATTTAAATCAATGTATGGTTTTATGTGAACGATAAAGCAAGACTATTTTCACATAATTTTGAAGAAAAAACTATAGGCGACGACATCCATAAGTCAAAAGTCTTATTGCCACATATTTAGTATGTGTTTTGTGGTCTTATTTCAAAAATTTTAATTTTTAGTTTTTTCGATAACCACGCATAAACATTATTCTCTCAAAAATGAAAACATGTACATACATGTGGCTCACATATTATTGTAGTCCTGTTTGTGCTATATAGAGTGAATTTACACCTTTGCCATTAATATGTTTATAAGCAACTGAAAAAAGCACAAATGTCAGGGCATGTCAGAACACCCCCAGGGCCCAAAAAAACGCTCAGACTCCAGAGGGTTAAATCAATGTATTGTGTTATGTGAATGATAAGGGCAGGATGATTTTCACATCATTTTGAAGAAAAAACTCTAGGCAAAGACATCAATTAGTCAAAAGTCTTATTGACACGTATTTAGTATGTGTTTTGTGGCCTTATTTCAGAAACTTTAGTTTTTAGTTTTTTCAATAACCATGCATAAACATTATTCTCTCAAAAATACAAACATGTACATGCATGTTGCTCACATATTATGGTAGCCCTGTTTGTGCTAAATAGAGTGTAATTATACCTTTGCCATTAATATGTTTATAAGCAACTGAAAAAAGCACAAATGTCAGGGCATGTCAGAACATCTCAAGGACCCCAAAAACCCCTCAGACCTCAGAGGGTTAACAGTAAACACGGGTCTAAATAGTATAATATTCACCATATATCTAGCAACAGTTCAAATGCAATGTGAAGTTTATGCAACAATACCATAAACTAATAAGTAAGAATTTCTTACCTTACATCTTTCTTGTCTTCAAATCGAGTTCTTCTTCTTCTGGGGGTAAATCCAATGTAAGCTCAGACGTGTCTTCCAAACTCGACGAAAAGCAGAGACTTGTGAAGTTTTTTGGTGTTTTGTGTTTGAGGTAACGAGGGCGTTCGCATTCCATGTGGACGATTTGCATGTGAATCACTTTTGCGCGAGTGGGCGTGGTCGAATTAAAAGTAATTAGCAAGCGTTTGAGATACTGGACATCCTGTTGGTTTTATACAAATTACTTAAACAGAGAATATTTGTTTTCAGTTTGAATCCGATCATTTAAAAGTACACACTTAAATGTGTATAAAGGTATATGGCTCTATGTGTGACAAGTATTCGCTGAGTTTTGTTTCAGTTTATAGGCGTGCTCAAGAAAAAAAAGTTCACCGCGACGGAGAGGCAGAACGCACACCCTATTTATTTTCTTTATTTTACAAAAGCACAATGTTTTGATTTGATTGTAAGTGGGCACATACAAAAGTAGAAATATCACAGATTCTTTTTTTATATTTCTTTTTTCTGTATGACCATAAATGACGGAGTAATTTAAGTTTATTGTGCTACAATGTGAAGAAAATCCAGCAAAACGCGGGGGCGCGTTTGCCGACCTCAGGGGGTTAATGTGGAGAAATGCTTATTTGCAGTTCCAGAGGTTGATTTCGTTGGTTTTCATGTTTCAGCTGAGGGGCTTTCACCACTGCACTCCAATATTGAGGCTATACATCGGGTGCCAGAGCCTTCATCCGCAGCGCAAGTCGCTTCGTTTCTGGGGATGACAACATACTATATGTGTTTCCTGCCTCAGTACTCCGCTATTACGCACCCTCTCCGCCAGTTGCTGAAAAAGGATGCCCCTTGGACCTGGTCTTCAGACTGTTCAAATGCTGTGCGCACACTCAAGGAACTGTTGACGAGCCCCCCTGTTTTAGCCCACTTCAGCCTCGACTGCCCCACACTGGTCACGTGTGATGCTTCAGCTAATGCCGCTGGCGCTGTTCTTTCACAACTCCAGAACGGCATTGAACGCAGGGTTTCCGTTGTCCGGTAATTGCCCGACATTGGCCGGGAAAAAAATGAAATGTCCGACAAAATTAAATCTCTCCGGTCAAATTGTCCGATTAAAATTGCCTAATAATCCCGCCCCCCTAACACAATCTGAATTTGAGAATAAGCCTAAAAAAAAGCAAAAAATACACCGACCTTTGGCTATGTTATAAAGGAACAGGCTCTACCGTTTGAAAGTTTATAAACAACATCGTATGCTGCATTTCAAATAAAGCGCACGCCTAAAACGGCTGTAATAGACCTAAACAACGAGTGAGACATTTCAAATATGGCCAGGCCCAGGCAGACTAGCCTTAAAAGCTTTTTTCAGAGGCCAGACGCGACGGACGATGGTGAATCAGGAACGCCTGAAGCCTCAGATGTCCAGACAGCTCCACCACCACCGGAGAAAAAGCCGAAGTGTAGGGCGTATCGGTCGGAATGGAGTGACAAGTTCCCATGGCTAAGATGTGAGGTAGTCGATGGTAACGAAAAAATGTTCTGTTCGCACTGCGAAAAGGCAGGACGACGCAACGGATTCACAAGAGGGTCGAATAATTTGAGAATGTCTGCTCTCATTGAACATAGTCAGAGCAATGACCATGTTGCGGCGCTCAATTTAATGCCACAGCAGGTTGCGATGAAAGGCCACTGTGACAAGGCCACGGAAACTTCTAAGAAAAAACTATGCTCTCAGCTCAAAATTGTATTCCACATGGCAAAACATGATCTCCCATCTAACCATTTTGTAGCACAGACTGAGCTACTGCAAGCTCTCGAGGCTCCAGATTTTGTCACCACCGATGGCATTTATTGCCACAGCGACTCTGTGGATGATATGGAGAGGGCATTAGAACACGTCGTGGTGGAACAGATCCGTGAAAAACTGAAAAACAGTGACTTCATTGGAATAATAATTGACGAAACTGTAAATATCACTGTGAACAAAAAGTTAATCGTATATCTAAAGCTGGAAATAAAAGGAAAGGTGGAGACATGCTTTCTTGGAAATTATGATGTGGACTCCGGGACCGCAAGATGCATTTATGATCGCGTTGTTGCGGTGCTTCGCGAAATGGATATAGCACTGTCCCGTGTCATTGGCCTGGGTTCAGATGGTGCAAGTGTAATGATGGGAAGGCATGGTGGGGTTGGTGCTTTGTTTAAGCAAGCGAATCCCTTTTGTATTCAGGTGCACTGCGTTGCCCACAGGGCTGCACTTGCTGCGCTGGACGCAGCGAAAGCTGTGGAAAACATCAGAGCTTACAAAAACACGATCTCCTCAGTGTACTCCTTCTACAGACACTCTGCCACCAGAACAACCCGGCTCCGCCAATTAACAGCTGCACTCAGTGATGAGGACATGGTCAGCCTCAAGCAGCCGTGCGCAGTCCGCTGGCTATCCCTACACAGGGCTGTGGAGGCCATGAAGCACAACTGGGCAGCTGTGGCCATGGAACTTAATGAAGAGGAAATACCCAAGCACAAGGGCTGCTTGGTCAAATCCAGACCTACAGCTTCATAGCCCTGACTCACGCACTGGCCGATCTACTACCAGTGATGACAAAACTGAATTTAGTTTTTCAGAAAGACAACGTCAATCTTTCCAGCATCCGACCAATAGTGCAAGCATCTGTCGCGCCATTTACACAGTTACGAGATGTCCCAGGTCCAGAAGAGGAGACATTCCAGACATTAAAGACGGCACATACAAGGATGTCAAAGTGACCAATTCAAGCGAACGCTCCATTCAAGCTTTCAAAAAAGCCAGGGAACGCTATGTTCAACATCTGATAGATGCCTTGCAAGATCGGTTCCCCGAGGATTGCATGGATCTACTTCACTGCCTCGATGCCCTTCTGAACCCCTCTAGATATCCGCAGACACATAGTGGTAAGTAGCTGTTGATTTATTATACGGGTCATTCTACAGAAACGTCCACTTTTGGTATGGCAAGATGTCTTAAAATGTATTTATTTTTCTAACATTTAAACTTACACCACATTATTAGATTACAATTTTTTAAAAATATAAATCAATTTATATTTTTTGTGCATTTATTTAAAGACGGCATGTACCTTTTTTTGTCACTGGTGTTACCTTACTTCTTTGCCAATTTCAAAGGTTTTTATGAAATATTATTTCTAATTTTTTTCTCAGCATATGTAGTCAGAGTTACCGAAAAATAATAATACAACAAATAAGGAGATTATGTTTTATTTATTTTAATCAGGTTTGTTAAAAGTGTGCTTGAATGAGGTTAGTTCGTTTGCGCAACCTTGTATTTGCTATAACAATGAAAATATTTGAAAACCGGTTAAAATTAAGTAGTGATGCAATCCTTTAAATCTTAACTTTTGAGTGTAGCAGAATTAAATGGATGTAAAATTATTATTATGTCACATGTGACATTGTATTTAATGTGACAGCATTTTTTTTGTTGATATTTTATAGTATAAATATAATATCAAATATATTTGATAGTATGTATACATTATTGTATTTTAAATGGTGTAAAAACCTGTTATTGGCCTCAAAATAAAGCACTTTCCCTCTGTACATGACTGTGGGGACAAGCACTTCTGTGGTGCTTGGAATTTTATAGAATTAATAAAAATCAAATATTGCCACATTGATGGCTCAAGAAGGTGTAATTTTTCAAATAACATATTGTTTTATTTTAAAATGTAAAGAAATTATAACCCTAAAGTGTTTAAGTGTAATATTTCTGTAAAGGCTAGGGACAGAAAAATGAACATTTCCATAGAATGACCCATACAGGCCTATTTATAATAAGCGCAGCATTTTTTTGTAGGCCTATAATTCTAATATCGTTCTCACCTATTATATTATCTTATAGCTCTTCAAGAATATGCAGAACCAGCGATCAGAAGGATTATTTGCCATTTTACAAGCATTGAGTCTGCGGACACCGCTCCTCTTATCGATGCCGTAAGCCTGCGACGTGATGCCCTCGCTGTCATGACAGCGCTCCGTGGCTATGGAGGATTGCATTTCTCCACAGCCTGCGAAGTCCTCATATGTGATTTCAACGAAGTGTATCCAGAGTGGACCAAGCTCGCCAAGATAGCCTGTGTAATCCCTGTCTCGAGTGTTCCTGCAGAGAGGGGGTTCTCGCTGCAGAATCGGATCAAGACGAAGCAGCGAAGTCGCCTTGCGGAGAACAAGGTTACGCGGCTTATGCGCATTGCAAGTTGTGGTGAGACACTGGGAAGTTTTGATTTTAAGTCGGCAGCTGCACAATTCAACACTGCAAAACAGCGTAAAAAGTAGCCTAAAATGACGCGAGACAAAGTTATAGGCCTAGTCATTTGTTTGTTCCAGTTCATTTGACAAGGAGTCATTTCACGGTGGTCAATTTAAATGTTACCAAATAAAATGAGACATACTGAGAGTGTATAATTAAGTTCGCGTGAGTAAAAACAATAGGCTACTATTCAGATATTTTATGTGGGGAAGGGGGATTGGTTTGTTGTACTATGAAATGTGAAACCATAGTAAAAACAATTGGCGTTGATTGACGCCAATCGGACGTTCATGTTTTTTTCCGTCTATTTGAAATTATAGGCTAATAAACATGTTGCATTCTATACGGCCTGATTATGTCATTTTACATAGTTACAAAGTTACATAGCCTGCCTCCAGTTTTCCTCAACTTGACTAATTAAAAGGCGATATTTGACCGGCATATCATCAAAATGTCCGAAAAAACGAAACCTCTGCCGGTCACTTTGACCGGCACCATTTTTTTCTAGCGGAAACTCTGATTGAACGTCCTGTGGCTTTTGCGTCTCGGGCATTCAACCTGACAGAACAAAAGTACTCGGCTGGAGAAAGGGAGGCTCTGGCTTGTGTATGGGCCTGCGAGCGCTGGCACGCCTACCTTTATGGTCGAAAATTCACCCTTCGAACCGACCACCAAGCCCTCACTGCACTCATGTCTACTTTCGGTTCTGGTCACAAACCCCTGCGCATGTACCGCTGGACTGACCGACTTCAGCAGTACAACTTTACAATACAGTACACATCAGGGAGAGATAATGTAGTAGCCGATTTGCTGTCCCGTTCTGTGTCATCGCCCATTGCCTCCTGTTATGTGATTGAGGACAAGGATCTTATTCAACTAGTGCATGCACCACTCATGGCTTGCGTGTCCTTGGAGGAACTCACAGAGGAGTCAGCTGCCGATTCCACTCTCTCTGCCATACGTGAGCATGTCCTAAATGGCTGGCCAGCCCAAGACGCAACTGATCTCCAGCCATATGCCAGAGTGAAACATGAATTGTCTTGCTGGAATGATACATGCCTGGCCCGTGGACACTGTGCCATTATCCCTGCTAAGCTCAGAGGCCGTGTGCTGGCTATGGCGCACGAGGGCCATCTTGGCATAGTCAAATTGAAGCAGCGCTGTAGGGATCTCGTATGGTGGCCTGGGTTGGACAAAGACATTGAGCAGCTTATACGGGACTGTACTCCATGTCTTGTAAGTGGGAAAACTGGCCCATCACCCCTGCCGCCACTGGGGTCTTTGCCTTGGCCTACCCAACCTTGGGATCACATTCAACTAGATATCTGTGGAGAACTACATGACGTGCCCCATCATTTGCGTTTCCTGATAGTAGCTTACGACCTACACTCTAAGTGGCCTGAGGTTGCACATGTGGGCTCTGTCACATCCAGTTCCATTATTGATTTTCTGGAGTCTCTCTTTTCTCGTTGGGGCCTGCCAAGATCCTTGACGTCAGACAATGGCCCTCAACTAGTGTCTGCTGAGTTTACCAGTTACATCCAAAGCAAAGGGATCAAACATATACGAACAGCTTACTATCATCCACAGTCAAATGGGGGCGTAGAGAGATTTAATCAGTCGCTGAAAAATGGTCTGAGAGCCCACTTAGCTGAAGGCTGCTCTTTCAACGAGACTTTGTCTCAGACTCTTCTACACTTTTCATTGTCTACATATTTTATTCACATACACATACATATATTCATATGCACTTGAGATAAAACAAAGAACAAAAAAATTATCATGCATGTGAACTGGTCCCCAAAGAAGCTATCTAAAGCTTATATCGGGGGCCATGACAAACAAGGATGAAAGAAAATGAAAGATGTGTGGCCAACATATAATACATTTCATACATCTCATTCATACAACAAATAGTAGGAGATCCCATTTAACAGATACAATTTTGTTTAACAGTTTACCTTGAGGTTGAAAGATTAATACTGAAATACAAGCAGAGTGAGAAATAATACATACATCAGGAAGATGTATACAGGCTTAGTAATTGTTTCTTAAGGTTTTGTTTAAAAGAAAAAATAGAGCTTGAGTTTTTCAAATTTTCATCCAGCTCGTTCCAAATCCGCGGTCCCCGGCACACTACATACCAGTGCTTTTTAATCTCCGTTTTTTCCCAGTAATGATGTGCATGTTTCTAGTGAGGTAAGTGTGCCGGGGATAGCGGATGGGAACAAGCTCACATAAACTGTTATTCAAGCCAAAGACCACCTGATACATAGTACATGCATTGTGAAATATATTATATTCAGTAAGTCTTAAACAACCGTACCTAGAGAAAATAGAACGAGTTGGAGCATTGAAATCGGACCATGATATGGCGCGAATGATTTTTTTTTTGTAGAATTTCAATTGTTTTTAAGTGAGTAGGATATAATATTGCAGTAATTTAAATGGGGTTCAAAGAGGGTTTTGTAAAGAGTAAGTAGTGTTGCGTGAGGTAGCAGGTGTCTAAGCTTAAAGAACAGACCAACATATTTTGATAGCTTTTTGACAAGGTATTCAATATGGTGTTTAAAGTTTAGGTGATCATCTATAAAGACACCCAAAAATTTTGTCGTCTTCACTCTCTTTAGTTCCTCTCCCTTTATTTTAATCTGGAAATTTGGATCCTCAAAATTAGGTTGTTTTTTATTTGGACAGTATATTATGTAGTTGGTTTTACTGGTGTTTATGGATAGTTTATTTACTGTGAACCAGTTATCCACATTCTGAAGCTCTTTGTTAATGTCATGATTCTGCCTTCTAGTCTTTGATTTTCCCTGGTCTTGATGCAGGATCATGACAGACCCATGTTTTATGTGTAAACAAATGGCCATGTGCTTACACATAAAACATGGGTCTGTCATGATCCTGCCTCAAGACCAGGGAAAATCAAAGACTAGAAGGCAGAATCATGACAGTTAAGTAGTTGTTGAAGTTCAAATTCATTTTTGTGTGATAGGAACAAATTAGTGTCATCTGCAAAGATTACTTTATGGAGAGTCTTTGAGGAATTTTCCAGGTCATTAATGTAAATAATAAAGAGGAGAGGACCTAATATGGATCCTTGTGGAACACCATATTTAATGTGTTTGTTTTCTGATGTCTGTTTGTGAATAGTTACATATTGTTGCCTCTGGTGTAAGTAACTCTTGAACAATTCAGTGGTTGACCTCTAATTCCATAATGGTGCAATTTGTACAATAATATGGTGAAGTCGATGGTATCAAAGGCCTTTGAAAGATCTAAGAATACACCGATACCATATTCCCCCTTTTCAATGGCATCATTGATCTTTTCAGTAAGATCAAGGATCGCCATACAGGTGGTGTGTTTTTTCCTGAAGCCATTCTGGGATGGGTTGAGTATGTTCAGTGTATTAAGATAATTAATAAGTCTATTATAAATCACTCTTTCCAATATTTTGGAAAGAGTTGGTAAGATGGATATGGGACGATAATTTGTCATGGCATTTTTATCACCAGCTTTGAAAATCGGAATAATTTTTGCACTTTTTGACATTTTGGGAACAGTTCCTGTGAGCAGTGAGAGATTAATACAGTGTGTAAGTGGTTCAATTATTTCTTTGGCAATACTTTTTAATATTTTACTGCTAATTTCATCTTCTCCAGCAGAATTTGAGCTCTTCAGAGCCATTATGATATTATGCAGTTTAGAGCCCGACCGATATATCGGCGGGCCGATATTATCGGCCGATATTAGGCATTTTTCAAACTATCGGTATCGGCTTTTATAACGGCCGATAAATGAATATTTAAAAAATAAAATAAAACTGGACGAAACACCCTGCAACCATGTTATGAGTGTTGGCACTGCATAGTTTGTCCACCAGAGGGCACTCTATGGAAGACTGCTGACATCAATAGCCGCGTTTCCACTGTCGTGCCAGGGCCGGGCCGTGCTAGTGCGTGCCAGTCGCGTTTCCACTGTCACTTCTGGGGCTGGATCGGGGCTTGTACACGGGCCTACTCGGGGCCAACGGCCAGGATTTCTGGCCGTCGAATACCTTGGGCCAAAGCGGGCCAGCTCGAGCTAGAGGAGAGGTTACGAACAGAGGCGGAGTTCACCTGAGTCGGGAGCATAGAGGAGACGGCAGCGCCGGATGATTCTGTCAGCATTAAAGACTTTTAAAATAATTTAACTCGCGTTCATGTTTGAATGCCTTCTGTTTGTGATGCAAAAGACTATGCGCGCTAACCATTACCATGGTAAACATAGTAAACGCTTGAAGATACGCATAGTAAAAAAACATAGTGAACGCTTGAAGAAATCCGACCAATAATTAAGGCTATCACACAGTCATGTTTTTATTTTATCTGTCAGTAGCCGACGTCTCGTCTCTTTATACCGGACTATCATAAAATAAAGCAACTTTTTTTTCGGGAGCTTCCTCTGTTTCTCTGACTGAAAATATCTGTATGGGAGTCGAGAGAGTGCTAAAGCTCCTCAGGTCGTATTTTTGGTGGCATATATTTGTAGAAATGATCATTCTTTCTAAATGTGATGTAAATATGTCCTGTAACTACCAGATAAACAGAAACAGACGCGACTGAAGAAGTAAGTGTGTCCTCTTTCTTTTGTGAAATAGACCTAACGGTAATTTATTTCTGAGTGACTAATGTCCAATTTTGACATAAATTAATTCATTATGATCAATGTATCACTTTTTATTGTAAACCTGTGGTAAAACATCGATGCTTGGGTTTTAAATATCCAAGTAAACAACAAAAATAGCAGCAAACGGCCGCTTTTATCATGTTTGTTTTCAACGCTGTTTCCAGTGATTTCTGATTAGTTTTCTGATAAAACTTCCATTTGATGGTGAAATGATGGCACACACACACACACACACACACACACACACACACACACACACACACACACACACACACACACACACACACACACACACACACACAATAGTGACCTTTGTCTTGTTTAATAATACAAATGATGATGATAATAATAATATCATCATCATTGATTTTTTTTTAAATGATTACTATCAATATTAATAATAATAGTTTTTTTTTTCAAAGGACTTTAAGTTTCATATCTTAAGTTTGTATTTTTAATATACATTATATTTATCAGAACTTTAATATATTCTGTTCTGTTGTGACAATAAAACAAACAAGTTTATTTTTAAACTGCATTATCATATTATTTTAGTAAGGCTGAGGACTCTTAAATAACTACAAATAACATATGTTAGGGAAATCTGTTCATGTTTTGTTACGCGTTTCTGGATTTAAAAATATATATATATATATCGGCCGATATATCGGAATTTTAAATCACCAAATATTTGTATCGGTATCGGCCTTAAAGATCCTTTATCGGTCGGGCTCTAATGCAGTTCAGTGGCGTTTGTAGGCTTCAGGAAGAAGGAATTTGGATAGTTGCCTGACATATATTGTTTGTAAGAGACACTGTGTGGTTGAATGATGTTTTTTGAGAGATTTGCCCCTATTGATACAAAGTAATTATTAAATTAATTTGCAAGATCAGTATTATTTATTGTATCTGGGAGCACGGTGTCTTTATGGCCCCTATTCAAAACATTATTCAGCACTTTCCATGATTTCTTGGAGTCTCCCTGTGAGGTTTTTATAAGTTCAGAATAGTGACTATATTTGCTTTTCCTGATTATATATACCAATTTATTCTTGTAAACATTGTATTTAGTTTTATTCTCTATATTTGGTTTTTTAACATATATTTGGTAAAGTTTATTTTAGAGATTGCCCTTGTTAGCCAGGGTTTGTGTTCTGCCCTACTGCGTGTAACAGTTTTTATAGGAATGGAGCAACGAATGGAATCTGTTATTTCATTTACCAGGGAATCATATGCAGTGTCCGGATCGCAGCTGCAATAAACAGTGTTCCATGCTTTAGCTTGCAGACTTGCCTTAAGTTGATGCATTGTTCTGTCATTTACTACTTTAATTTTTACCCGGGTGACATAAAGGTAAACATTTATAATCAAAATGAAAGTACAGTATTATTGGGTAATGATCAGATATATCAGAAAGCAAAGCTCCTGATTCAAGCTTAACATTTCATATATTTGTGACAATAGTGTCTATAGCAGTTGTAGAAGTATTTGTAACTCTAGTAAATATATTTATAGTTGGAAAGAAAGAGGAGGAGAGTAGTGTGTTAATGAAGTCATTTTTGACTGCATCGTCCTTGGAGACATCAATATTGAAGTCTCCAAGGAGGACGCAGTCTTTGTTTAATTTATTTATGTGTAATAAAATTTCTTCAAGTTTATTATTAAAAATGTTTAAATCAGAATCTGGGGGGCGGTAAATTACACCCACAATAATGCTTTTACCTTTGTCATTTTTTATCTCAATAAAAAGAGAGTCTGTGTGATTGTCATTTACAGCAAGATCGCAAACATCAGCATGCATGTTCGAACGTACATAGAGGCATACCCCACCACCAGATCTGCCAAATCTGTCCTTATGATATAATTTATAGTCTTCGAGGTCTAAAGGGGTGATGAACTGAGAAATCAAAATTTCCTTGAGCTTTTGACATATAAGAGATCATCATACTATAATAATATCCTGTAAGTTTCAGAACTGAAAACTACCTTGTTAGTCCAATAAAAGCTTTTATAGACATCAGGCTCAGCAAACGCCTCGTTTTTCAAAGTGGGGAACTATGACGTCAAAGAGGATAAAACACCGCCTCCACAAAAGAAGATCAACGCCTACTTCAACACGGCCTGTTTAGCCCCGCCCACCGATTCGCCCAAACATGCTAAATAACATAGGACGACATGATAATTGCTAAACCGGACCGAGCTACTTCCAAGCAATAAACATGCTGTTCACTAAATATTGTGCAGTGCCTGTTTGTGGAAGAAGACAGTCTGCATAAGCTTCCTTCGGATTCCAGCATGGTTAAACTTTATTAAATCAGTCAATCACAATTTCCCGACACGGATCTGCCAGCAACATGTAAGTAACCATGTGTATTCTAATGCCTGATCTGCGATCAGTGATTTCTGTGTAATTATTCAAGTTCAGATATTTCTCTTAAAATCGTTCAATACTGTTTATGCATCAGTGACTAAACGATCAACTTCACATAATTTCTCGTAGAATTATGAAAATAATATTTTTTAAACTGAAAGCGATCAAAGAACGATCCCTTTCCAATCGCCCAAGCTGTCAATCAAACAGCACAGCGCGAGCCGCGAAGAGCTTATCTGGACACTTACCAAACTCGTGATGAAATAATGACACTGTTACACTACACAACGAAGCTCTTACTGTGCATTCACATCGTGTTTGCATTGTGATTTGGTGTAAGCATTTGTGAGAGTGCAAAAATTGCGTTGCAATGATAAGATCTTTATTCATGCTGCAACCTTTCATGTGATGGAATAGATTTAAATATAATGCTTTAAACGATACTTTTCACGATTTGTTAATCTCGATAGCTGTAATAGTAAAAACGTAGTAAAAGTTTTCGAGAGAGTTCATATAATACTAGCTATTTCATATGCAAGCATGTCAGCCAATCACAGCAGTGGGCGTTTGTTTGCACTGCAGTCTCACAGCAGACACGCCCCTTAAAACAGAGCGTTCAAATCTGAGGCTGAAATCAGGCTTGGAAAAATGGCTTTTATTTATAAATTATGAAAAATTTTTATGTAAAAATCATACTAACATTATAAGGGCACCCCAGGCAACATTATAAAATAATCAAACAATCCAGTTCATGACCCCTTTAAGGCATCTATGTACGATTTTTGTCATTTAGCCACGTCTCACTACAACCAATTATGTTAAAGCAGCATTTAGTGTTTGAAAGTAGGGAGACAAGCTCATCGTGATGTTTATTCAAACTTCTTATGTTTAAGTGCAGAAATGAAAAGTTATTTACTATATTCAGACATTTTACATGCTCAGGATCATAGTATTTACAGGTTATGTTGTTTTCAACATCAATACAGTGATGTATATCATCTCCATTTCAACATCAATACAGTGATGTATATCATCTCCATTATATGTCAAGTCTTTAAATCCCATAAAAGATAAAAAGAAAGCATTTTCCCAGGATCACATGAAAAGAGACAAGCACGCACACGCACGCACACACACACACACACAGACGCGGCCACACACAAAACAAGCATACAAGACGAACAAAGGGTGGATAAGACCTCTTTACGAGAGGCATTAGAATAACGAGAAAAAACAAAAACAAAAACAAAAAAAGAGAGCGCTCCAAGCACCCGCCCGTCATTACATCCTTAAGATAATTAATTGGCTGGATGAAAATAAATCAACGTCTACATTTCAATTAATGTCCAAACAAAACAAGTAACAATCAGAGGCTTTCCAGCCACATTCCGACATAATAGGCTACTTTAATTAGCAAGAATAGGCCTTAGGGTATTTTCATGAGTCTAGTCGCATTATCCTTTGCAGGAGGGAGAAGCAATGCTGTTATTCCATGATGTTAAAATAAAGTGATCCTCCTATTTCAAAGTTCACGCATAGAAAATTATATAACCCAAACAGGGGGTCCTACCTTTCCAGCAAAGACACCCCCCTTCAGTTCGGCTGGATCCATAAATAAGAAAAAAAAAAAAGAAGCACTAGTCCTTGAGTATGGTCAAATATTCACGTGCATCAGCTGGGCTTCTAAATGAGCGGCGATCTTCTCTGTGTGACAGGCACAGAATTGCGGGAAATTTCATGTTGAATCTGATGTTCTTTTTGATCAGCGCCTTGCACACCTCGTTGAAACCCCTTCGTTGTTCACGAACAGCTGGGGATAAATCTTGATAAATGGACAGCTTCTTATTCTCTAACATCAGTGAGCCCTTAGCTTTCACAGCACGCATAATCCTATCTTTGTCGCTGGAATTGTGTAATTTTATGATCATCGCTCGCGGTCTGTCATCCTGCTTGGGTCCACCGCGGTGAGCCCGATCAATCTTCACCCTGCCCTTGCCAGTCTGGAGGCCCAATAGTTTCGGGAGCATAGATTCAAGGAATATTTTCGGGTCAGTCCCTTCAATTCCTTCTTTCAGATTCAGGATTTTGAGATTGTCCCGACGACTTCGACTTTCCAGATCGATCACTTTGTCGTTTGCGGTTTTCAGCTGTGTTTCCATTACAGCCACTTTAGTTTGAAGTATCTTAACGGAATCTTCCACAGTTGATAGCCGCTCTTCTGCCGATTGAAGTCTCTGCTCATTTTGTGCCACTACAATTGTGAGTTTATCAGTGATTTTTTTTAGCTTATCGTCCATTAGTGTAGAAATAACTTCAGTTAATTCAGCAATCAAGGCAGCGTTGTCAGCCCTCGACGTCCCCATGCCTACTTGTTCCTGAAGCGACGCGGAAACTTTTCCTTTCAACTTTTTCTTCTCTCCTCTCGTGATATTAGGAGCGTCCATACGCTGTACTGTTACTTTAGGCTATATTTCGACTTGCCCATATAAATGCCAACTAAATACCATTTGAAGCGCAGTTTTGTTTGCAGACGAGCAGGTGCTTCAGGAGTGTTCACCTAATCCGCCATCTTTGATACACCTGAACACTACAGAGCAGCTCAACATGCCACCACTGGGGTGTCACCAGCAAAACTGATGCTGGGACGGGAGCTGGAGTTACCCCTACACAGACTACGCCCTCCTACTTCTTATGGTGGAAACCCTGTGGTGGAAGCCAGGGTGCGCGGACACCAGCTCAAAGCACAGGGCAGATACAACGCCAGAAGAAGGGCCCGGATTCCAAGAATCTCCCCGCTGGACTGGGTGCGGGTTCGATGGCCACACCGAAAAAACAAGCTCCACACTTTCTGGTCGCAGCCACAGCAGATTCAAAAGCAGCTAGGTCCCGTTACATTCAAGTTATCTGATGGTTCCCATTGGCATGCCAGTCGGCTTAGGAAAGTGCTCTGTCCTCCTGGTGTGGATCACACCCGTGACGCTGCACTCCCCTGTTCTCTACTGAGTTCTTCGTGCCCTCTGCCCCCAGCACAACATCCGGTGGCTCTGCAAGCAACAACACTGCCTCCACCTGCAGCACTACCAGGCAGACCTACCAGACTGCACACTCGGCCTGCACGCTTTCAGGATTACTTGACATCTTTTCACACTTAGCTCACTGGGAGGGGAGGGGAAATGTTGCATAGTTAATTAGTCTAATAATCTGATGTTTAGTTAAAATAATATGTTTGTTACATTAATAAGATAGAATGAGCGCGGTTACTTTAAGGGTTGGGGGAACGGGAAGTGACGTGAGTGTTATGAAGGTTTTTTGGAACTGTTCGGGAGATGTGAGGCGTTCGAGAGCTCAATAAAAATAACTAAAGAAAACTCCAGTACGAGTCGTATTTACAGACATAACAATGTTTCCTTTCATTGTATTCAAAGAAAGTCAAATGGATTTGAAACAGCTTGTAATTAATGATTGGATTTTCGAGCAAGCTTCTCTTTTCATTTAGACTCAAAACATGTTCATCCTTTTCCCCTTTGTAGTTAAAATGAAGAGAAAAAAAAACTAATATCCTATATAAAAAGGACATAATATCCTTCTTTAATAAGAAGAGTTGATTAAGATGAGTTGAATACCAATAATAGTCAAAAATATAAAGCTTAACATGTTTGTATCATATCTGTAAGTGATGCAAGCAAGTCTTCTCTGGCTTTTTTCTTTTTTGCTTCTTAGCGCCAGACTTCTGGTGTTTTCCCGAGGGGCAGGGCATGTGTCGCCTAAGTTTACTCCGTTCACCATAAAATGTTTTTTTTTTCCTGTTTATATTCATATGTACATGTGTTACTTGTAAATCCTTGTATTTATGTTAAAATTAATACACATTGAACGTTTTTTTTTTTTTTTTTTGCAAAAGACGTGGTGCCCCCTCTGCTTACATGAATACTACTGTTAGACGTACCCGAAAAATATACAGCATTCATTTGTAACTTAATTCTATTCTACAGCTTGTAATTTATTCATTCTTGTTTTATTACTCACTATTGTCACCAAAAATCACCTAAAAATCAAATGCATTCAGTGACCAAACATTTCAATGAGATAATTGTAATTTCTTTGTATAAATGTAGCAGTACTGTCTGCCTCTGACGTAATCCCTTAATACGAAAGGGGGTGTTTTTAATTGTGCTCATTAGGTGGTATATAAAAGTGGCCATAGTGATGCTATGTGTGTGCATCTTCGCTTTGTCAAAGAGCGAGTCACCGTGCTGCTGACGTCGCGTGTGAATGTCTGCGAGGTAAGAACTGTTGGCCTTGATCGTATCGTGGTCTGTTCATTTGTTGGTCTGTCATGCAGGGTTTCATGAGTCTGTTGTTGTCAAAAGGTGGACTGAGGAGCTTTGTGGGATGCCTTCAATTATATCCGTTCCAATGGATATGCGTTTAAGACGCAACAGTTTCGGTGCCGTGTGAATCGCACTACAGGTATGTTTTAACAGTTGACGAACATATGATTGCTAGTAGCCGGGCTGGCCAAATTCATATTTTGTGTTATATTTTATATTTAAGATGCGGGCTAACGTGCAAGGGACGTTACAGTGGGCTCTGGGTTCATCTAAACCTTTGTGCGGATGTTCCTTTTGCTGTCTTGCTGTTCCTTTTGTTTTTGCTGCCGGTTTCGACATCATCGGACTTGTCACAGTGACTATATCCTGTTTTCAGGGTTTAAAGGAGACGGGACTGTACGAGTTTGTCTGTTCTATTGAACCGGCAGACGAGCATCAACTCTGTTTCAGTTCGCGTGTCGACGCGATGTGCTTGATCCCTCGTCCATTGTTTATGTTCATGGTGTTGAACGCGCTCCATCAGCTGGACCGATTGTGGGCCGTTGGCGTGGTGCTTTTATCATCGATTATGTGCTGTGAGTAACCAATTTGAATCAAAAGCCTCCAGTGGCGTCCAAATATTAGATCAGCCACCTAACTGTCACCATTCTTTTCTGCAGTTTGTTTCCCTTAACCCTCTGGGGTCTGAGGGGTTTTTGGGGTCCTTGAGATGTTCTGACATGCCCTGACATTTGTGCTTTTTTCAGTTGCTTATAAACATATTAATGGCAAAGGTATAATTACACTCTATTTACCACAAACAGGGCTACCATAATATGTGAGCAACATGCATGTACATGTTTGTATTTTTGAGAGAATAATGTTTATGCATGGTTATTGAAAAAACTAAAAACTAAAGTTTCTGAAATAAGGCCACAAAACACATACTAAATATGTGACAATAACACTTTTGACTAATGGATGTCGTCGCCTAGAGTTTTTTCTTCAAAATGATGTGAAAATCATCCTGCCCTTATCATTCACATAACACAATACATTGATTTAAATCTTGTAAAACACTTTTTGTTTGTAAAGGCAATATGCGCAAGGGGCGTCAACCATTCAACAGCATCATGCATATGTAGTGGTTCACACCTTAGGAGACAATGGGGCCCGCATACTTAATGAGCCATTCATTCAGGTGTGTCACCTATAGCCACAAGAAAGAATGCAAGAGCAATATATATATATATATATATATATATATATATATTCATTCTACCAAATTGGTTCACAGTTGGAAGCATTTCAATTTTTTTTTTTTTTTACAAATTTTGCTTGCAAATTGTATAATATCCAAGGAAAACATGTCTAGTAATTGTGCAGTTAATTCTCATACTGTATTTTCAGTTTTGGAATATGTATCCTCTCCCCAAATTTGTCAATAATAAAACACAATAAAAATTATTTAAAGAAAAGGCTTATATTTACCTTTTAAAATTTGTTTACATCTACCTTGTAAATATATATATTTTTTATCAAAAAGGTTGCAATTACAACAACAATTGAAGTGTAATCTTTCTTTGTACAAACTAAAGTATACATTTTATCATACATATTTCAAAGTTAAGGATTCATTACTTCGAATATAGCCTACATTGACAAAACATACTATATTTAACATATTAGCAAAAATTGGCAAACAAAAGCTTATTTGAGGTGGCAGATATTTTACAGTAAAAATGTGTAATCTATCCAAAACTAATCAACGAAATGTTGTCTTTCATTTGTCTGTAACATAGGTCTTTCGTTTTTATTATAAGGAATATAAATGTTAATTTGCAGTTTAATACGTTGTCTTTCATTTGTCTGTAACATAGGTCTTTCGTTTTTATTATAAGGAATATAAATGTTAATTTGCAGTTTAATACGTTGCTTATACAAATACATTTTATTTCAACATATTTCAGTCGATTTTTACTCAGTATAGCAAAATAGTTTGCTAAAAGCAGATCATTCATTCACACACAGAAACGCAATTCAAATTTAAACCGTCTTTTTGCGAGTTGTGGTAAACAGCGCATCTCTGCGTTTATTCATTCACACAGAAACGCGATTTACTTGAGAATGAAAAAAAACTTACTACAGTATTCCATCCGTTGCTCCTCGAAATACCAGCACTTCTGAGGTAAGTTTTCCATTATTATTATTCCTCACAGCGCTGCGAGACAGTGTAGACAAGTGCAATGATCTGAATAAACTTGATGTGTTTTCTCGAGCTGATATGTGGGCGTTCACAGTTTGTATGGGATCGTCTCAGTCATTTGCGTTTGAATAGCGCACGCTCTCCGTGGGAGGGGCAGATTAAAACGTAATGAGCTGAGATGAGAACGACTGACATCTCTCTCTTTTCATAAAGATTGCATAAACAGAGAATATTTTTTTTATATATAAATTACTTCATTTAAAAGAAGAGAATTCAAGCTTCATGCCTGTGTGTCTGTATGCCTGTTTGACTGAGTATTCGCTGAGTTATTGTTCATTTTCGGACGCGTTTCAGAATGGACTTCACTGGCAGAGAGAAGGCAGAACTCGCTTCGTGTTTATTTTTCTTTATTTGGCAAAAAGCACAACACTTTGTTTTTATTGTGAGTATACACAAAAATAATACACATTTAACAGAATCGATTGATGTATGAAACTCCTATGGAAAATCAAAGTCAACAGAGTATTTATGAGTTTCTTTTACACTGATAAAAAAAAAGCGAGCTGGTATCGCCGGCGATACCGCCGCGTCAGGGGGTTAAACATTGTTGATTTTTCTGTGAGTTGATTGTTGTTGTGTGGTTTATATTTTTCTTACTGATTTGAGTTGTGCTGGGTATATTATCCATATATATTTTGTGTGCTTCAAGTCTATTTTTTGTTCCTTTATTTCTTATGTGTGGGTGACCTAAGGGCAGCCTATAGAATGTGTTTCTTTTTGTAATATTGTTGGCTGTGTTTGCCCATTTCTGTCCATCCTAGCATTGTCGGGTGACCGGACGCGGCACCTCGATTCGATGAGACAAACTGATGTGGTGAACTCTTTTAAAACTGTCTTAGATTGCCTGTTGCTCTGTTTAATGTTTTTGATATAATTGGTTTACTGCGTGTGTGTTTTGTGTTACTTTTTCTTTTCTTCTCTCTTCAGAATTGGGGCAGCCATTTGCAGAAGATTAGCGTCTCTTCCCGATTGTGGTGGTGGGTTCTTTTGCCTGAGTGCTGTGCTCACAGTGAGGTGTGGCGTGAGTGTGCAGTGAGTGTGTACATATGATTGCTGTATCAATTCTGCCAAGGAGAGCCAGCGCCCCATTCTGAAGTGAGCGTCTGTGTGTCATTTTGTGTGTAGATTCTTTTTGATTTATTTGTGTTGTCGTGTTAAATAAAATGTGATACTTTATTAATGAGAAAATAAAGTTTTCTATTGTTTTATACTCAACCCGTGTCTGATACCTGACTCTGATATAACGAACCTCTGAGCCTTGCTCTTGGTTAAAGGGCATTTCCCCAGAAAGAGGCCCCGGGGTGGCGTAGTCGGTAACCTTCCTAAATCTTTAGTGTACCTCTTGTCAAAGCTGCCACATAAATATGTATATCTCCCTTCTCACCCAACTGCCCCCTCAAATTGAAAACTCATCCCACAAGAATAACCTCAGGACAAATTCCCCTCCATTTTCCAAAACAGAAACAAAACTCATGCCCTATATACATATGCGTGCCTGTGGTGCATGGAAATAACAAAAGTACAATACATATGCTGCAACATGTAAATCTTTATTAAAATCAGCTTTCAGTATCTATACATGCTATCTGTAAATGTTAATACACATACACTGTATTCAAGTTATAAAGTATGTGACACTGTCACACAGGACAGATGTTTTACCTTCTCAATATATATATATATATATATTTTGGTGTTCATGTTGTCTTTTTATTCCTCTTATCTGTTTTAATGCGTGAATGTCTTTAAATGTTACTGGGTCTGTCTGTTATGTGACTGATCAGATGATCACAACTAAAGTATTATGTGTTCTGTATTGTTACAGGGCCTCCCAAGACAAACTTGCGGAAATGACTGCGGCATCTTCATGTTGATGGTGAGAAAAGTAATTTGCTTTAATTTCTGTTGATTTCTCTGGGCATACATTTTTTAATCAAATGTCTCTATTGTATTTGCAGTAAGCCCTGTACATTGTGCTGGATGCTCCTTTTGATTTAAGCTCCAATACACATACACAACCACTTCAGAGGCCGCAACTATTCTGAGGAATCAGTTCCCTGAAGTCTGTGGCCTTTTCAACCAAGTACAAGCACTTGCACGACTTCTTATGGTTGTTGTTCTTATGCTGAAGAGAGGAGCTTCACTGCTCTGAGGAGCTTGAAGACCTGGCTGAGAAGCACAATGCTTCAGATTCACATTAACAATATAGCAGTCTGACACATTCACAAAGAAATTCTGGATAAAGTCAGCCAGGAAAATGTTTGCCAGGAGTTTATCATGGCGAATGAGTACAGGAAACATGTGTTCGGTTCTTTCATGTGAGAAGAGGAGACGGGACAGAAGGGTGGATAGTTAGGATACATGTAGAGATGGGATTGCATGGATAGATGGAGGACAATGAAAAATGTTCTTTATATTAAAGTTACATGTTTTTTTTTATGTTTGTGAGATTGTGTGACAATCTTCCATCTTGTGTACCAAATAAGTTGTGTATCTAGTTATAATGTTATCAATTTTCCCACCCTTTTGGATTACAGAAGTAACGATTACAGATTGTACAATACTGGTATATATTATTGGATCGTATGTACTGTCCACTAAGCAAAATTATGTCTAAAAGATATCTTTTCAACGTCTTTGTCACAAAAGTCGTACGTTGAAAAGACTGGACTTCTTCTGAGGAGCCAGAATGAAAGTTTTTATGACGTCTTTTTTTGACGTGTTCTGCACGTCTGATATAGATGTTCATGGATCCCTCCTTGAACTGCCACCTTATCGTGGTGGAGGGGTTTGAGTACCCGAACGACCCTAGGAGCTATGTTGTCTGGGGCTATATGCCCCTGGTAGGGTCTCCCAAGGCAAACAGGTCCTAGGTGACGGGTCAGACTAAGAGCGGTTCAAAAACCCTTATGATGCCTACAAATTCGAGGACCGTGACGTCGCCCGGCATGGCGCAGCCGGGGCCCCACCCTGGAGCCAGGCCCGGGGTTGGGGCTCGTATGCGAGCGCCTGGTGGTCGGGCCTCCCCCCATGGAGCTCTCGATTTACCGGTCAATCTACGTTCCTACTCTCACCTATGGTCATGAGCTGTGGGTCATGACCGAAAGGACAAGATCCCGGATACAGGCGGCCGAAATGAGCTTTCTCCGCAGGGTGGCTGGGCGATCCCTTAGAGATAGGGTGAGAAGCTCAGTCACTCGGGAGGAGCTCAGAGTAGAGCCGCTGCTCCTCCACATCGAGAGGGGCCAGCTGAGGTGGCTCGGGCATCTTTTCCGGATGCCTCCTGGACGCCTTCCCGGGAAGGTGTTCCGGGCATGTCCCACCGGGAGGAGACCCCGGGGAAGACCTAGGACACGCTGGAGGGACTATGTCTCCCGGCTGGCCTGGGTACGCCTCGGTGTCCCCCCGGAAGAGCTGGAGGAAGTGTCTAGGGAGAGGGAAGTCTGGGCATCCCTGCTTAGACTGCTGCCCCCGCGACCCGGCCCCGGATAAGCGGAAGAAGATGGATGGATGGATCCTCCGTACAAGGTTAAAAACCAGTTCAAATGTGGCCATTGTGAACATATTTTCAACATCATTTATGGTCTCATTTAGACATAATTTATACTGTTTCTGGACCAAATAAACACTCTCAGGATGCATTGAATTAAAACTCATGTTTATTTCAATGTAATTTCCATTTGTAATTGCAAAGCAACTCAGACAGTTTGTGTTTGTCCAAAAATCATGAACATAAAGGAAACATCTGTAAATCACACATCTTTGGATCATGAGAGAAACCAGATCTGAAGGAAAGACTTTCTGGCTCAGACACTCGTGCTGCCCTTAATCACAAACATAAAATACAGATACTTTGACTATTTCTGTCAGACATCTACAGAAGATCTTAGTAAGAATTAACAGAGGTTTAGATGTTCATATTTGTTTCAAAAAGGACAGATGGGAGTACCGGGAGTTTATGCGAGCTGCCTAAATGCTAGAATCATTCCAGGTACTGTGGGCGCCTTATCAGCTTTGACACATGAATATCACAAGAAAACCTATTAAAACACAAACCAAGGTAATGTTTAAAGTTAATTTAAAGTGTTGTAAAAAAAAAAAAAAAAAAAAACTGTACAAACACAGATCTTTGATGCAAGCAGCATTATAAGTCACTATGCTAAGGTCACTCACAGTGTTTCAAGGGGAAGGAATGTTATTGTTTTGAGTCTGACACCTTTCAGAGGTCAAGCAAAGATCAATGTGTGTGAGCCGTTTACACATTCTGAAAAGAACCTTGAGTGTCAGACACAATGTCTTGTGAAAGAACTACAAATGCAAGATAATGTTTGTTTTGATTCATTGATTCAAATTATGTGTTCTTTATTTTAACAGCATCAAAAATGTTATGTTAAAGTCATTTAAGTAAGGGTTAATGCCCGACGAGGTGTCCATTGTCAGGTATTAATGGACGACGGCGAGGCGTGAACCGTCCGACGCGCAGCGAAGTCCATTAATACCTGACAATGGACACCTCGTCGGGCATTAACCCGCTTATACCATGGTCACTTGCCAAATAACACATTTTTAAAACATTAGTTTATATTTTAATTAGTTTTACAATCGAAATCTAAAGTTTTTACAAACAATAACTTGGTTTCCCTGGTTACGCCTTACGGTTTATTTAGCAACCGGAGATATTTATAGTCCGCTCAGCTCGTAGAACCCTTCAGTTTACTGCCTGTTGCTATGGTTACTCACAGCTGATGTAGTCAGCGCATTTATTTATTCATTTCGAATGGTAAACAGTCAGTTTCACCAGAACTCCTTTACTAGGTGTCCTCTAGCACTTTTTAATGGACACCCTGCAGCCAATCAGAATCGAGTATTCACCCAGACCATGGTATAAGTTATAACATTACCTTTACAGCCTAGTTAACCTTAGGACTGGACAATTTTGGATAAATTTTGAAATAATCTAATTGTTTTGTTTTTTGTTTTAACCAATATTGCAATTGTGATACAATATGCGATTATTTTTTAAGCTCTTTATCTTCTGTATTATTCAACAAAGACAAGCAGTAAATCATTGTGTAGTAGGGCTGGGAATCTTTAGGCACCTCATGATCCTATCCGATTCTGAGAGTCACTATCCAATCTACTTTTTCCTTATTACAGTTTTTTTCGATTGCTAAACGACAGTGGGCACAACTGGAGTCACATGTGCAAAACTCTAACTACAGTCTGCACAGCAGCAGTTCATGTGGACCAAACTCTAGTTCGTTTTTCATTGCTTGAACACAGTTTTCAAAACTCTACACACTTATCCCATGACTTTAACCACAACCTGCACAACACTGTGGATTTACAGCACTTTGTTCAAATGCTAACACACTGCTGTCAAAACTGTGAACCACACATTCAAAACAGAATAGATTTCAGCCTTGTGCCTTTCAAACACTGCTGATTGCAATTTCAGCTGAAAGGCTAAGCAGGGGTCTTGTTTTAGACTTGTTAGTGAACACACACACATATATACTGTATATATATAGGTAGAGCTCAGAAAGACTAATTTTGGAAATGGAACAAGGAAGACGGTTTTTGATGGGAACTGATGTTGATGAAAACCTGTGTCCTGATTCTAGAGAGAGGCAGGATTAGCCCCTCAATTATTTGTTCGAATTACAGTATGTACTTTTAGTTTCTACCTTTTTTTTTCTCATTACTGTAATTCCATAAATTACTACAGACTATTGAAGCAAACTGCTAATTTTCATTTACCTTACTGTAAAGAATTGTTATGTTCTAAACATTTTAATAAATCATGTGAAAGAATGTCACAGAAAATATGACTTTGTATGAAGTCACTGAAATTATTCAAACTGTAAAGATGAAAAGTTAGTATTTTCTGTATTGGTGTTTGATGCTAGTGTTTTTCCTCTCAGTGTGTTCTGAGTGACAGTGTGTGTTATCTCAGTGAGGGTTGTGTGTAGTGTTTTTCCTCTCAATGTGTTCTGAGTGACAGTGTGTGTTATCTCAGTGAGGGTTGTGTGTAGTGTTTTTCCTCTCAGTGTGTTCTGAGTGACAGTGTGTGTTATCTCAGTGAGGGTTGTGTGTAGTGTTTTTACTCTCAGTGTGTTCTGAGTGACAGTGTGTGTTATCTCAGTGAGGGTTGTGTGTAGTGTTTTTACTCTCAGTGTGTTCTGAGTGACAGTGTGTGTTATCTCAGTGAGGGTTGTGTGTAGTGTTTGGCTGCACTGAGCTGTTTTGAGCCATGTGTTAAGAGTTGTGTTGCTTGGAATGAGTTTTGCAGGTGATGTGAACTGTTTAGCTCAGGTGACTGTTGGTAGTGCAGACTGTAGTTAGAGTTTTGCACATGTAGCTCCAGTTGTGCTCACTGTCGTTTAGCAATCGAAAAAAACTGTAATCATATTAATATAACTTAAGATCTTTATTTATTTAATTACATATGTACTGTAATAAGTACTTTTTAAAATAATTACACATACAAAAAAATTTAACAATTGCATGTTTTAAACATTTAAAATATTATTTTACCAATATTTAAACCATAATTGCTTCAAAACATAAAAGCTAGTAAATAATAAAGAGGAACAAAAAAACATTACAAGCAATAAACAGAGTGCTTTCAGTATTTAAGAGTAGGCTGTCAGAATGTTTTCCTTTCTAGAGCTGTGAGTTATTTTTCTCTTTCTCAGCTCTACTGTTGTTTTATTATTACTGATGATAAGATTCGATAAGCTGCATTCACACTAATGCTCAGGGGTGCGTTCTCCGATAACGTTGTCTCTTAGCGCGCTACGAAGACTCAAAAGGTACACCTTAACTACAGGTATACCTTTCCTACGTGTGTTCTCCGAACTATACCTTAGGATGTTGCTTAAGGTAAACCTTCTTAAGTTCGACCTTAGCAGGTGCGGTCCATGGTGGAGGCGCTGAATAGGTTGATATCGATGCCTCGATGATCGATTGTGCGCTCTTTCCTTCACAGCGGTATAGGTAAAGTATTGAGAAAACAATTGTTCTTTATAAAGAAGCATTTTAGAAATAGTACAAACTGCATTTATCAGGGCTCATTGAAATATGTACATGCAGAAATAAATATGAGTATGTGTTTATAATTTAGCAAGTGTGCAATCCCAAACCCTCACGGCCATAAGTGTGTTAATGTTCTCTACAACGTATGCTGATTATCCACCAGCCATGTAGTTGACATACACTAACTGGCTCCGCCTTTGATTTAAAACAAGTACTCGCTGTCTCGCTGCCATAGCTATAAAGTTTGTGTAAACTCATCTTTCTTTATATAGACTCCTAAGCCTTTTCTGTCAAATGGTTCGCCAGCTTATGTGCCTTAGGATAGTAGCCTAATTAAAACAAGCTAACAACCATTAGTGTATGGAAACTTTATTAATGAAAACACTTCCATACACTGGGTGTAGGCTATAACAACATAAGTATTTTATGTGTAAATTTTTTAAGTAAAGTAAAAATGTAATTGTAATACTAAATACTAAATATTAAATGTTCATATAAAATTTTCTATGTGTAATTAAACTGCGATGTAAAAAAGCTTTTTGCGTAGTGGTGGCCACTAGCGGTATGAACCGTCAGCAGCGATAAGGTATAGCTAAGAGCGCTCCAGACCAACCTTACGAACGTATGACTTACAGAAGGTATACTTAACTAAGAAGGTTTCGGAAACCACGTATTAACGATAAGGTACTTCTTAAGGTACAACTTAAGAACGACGTAGCGTTAAGGTAGTTTCGGAGAACGCACCCCAGATCTCTTGAGAAATATATGATGTGGATTGTCCTGTCTTTTTAATCCCATAAGTATGGAAGCTTGTTTTCGCCACAGAATAAATAATTTTAAAAGATAATTGCAACTTTTTATCTCACAATTGCGAGTTTACATCTCGCAATTCTGACTTTATTTCTCAGAATTGCGAGATATAAAGTCAGAATTGCGTGAAATAAAGTCGCAATTGCGTGTTATAAAGTCAGAATTGCGAGATATAAAGTCAGAATTGCGTGAAATAAAGTCGCAATTGCATCTTATAAAGTCAGAATTCTGACTTTTTTTCAAAAAAAAAAATTTTATTGCAAGATATAAAGTCAGAATTGTGAGATATAAACAAAAAAAAAAAAATTTATTGGACTTTTTATCACATAATTGCGAGTTTATATTTCGCAATTCTGACATCTCTTCTCAGAATTGTGAGATATAAACTCACAATTGTGAGATATAAAGTCCAATAAAAAATTTTTTTTTTGTTTATATCTCACAATTCTGACTTTATATCTTGCAATTCTGACTTTATAACACGCAATTGCGACTTTATTGCACGCAATTCTGACTTTATATCTCGCAATTCTGAGAAAGATTATTTTACGGAAGGTTCAAGTGTTGCGAGGAATTGGAAGCAAGCAGAATACGGGTGTTTCTAAAACACACACGGTGTCATCGCGAGTCTGCGGTTAACTAAGCTCAGAATCGTTTGCAAGAGAATACTTTCTCCCACCCCTATTGTATAGTATGACCAACACAATATTAGATAGATTAAACATAAACTGCTCTTTCCTGAAGGTCAGGCCGATATGCGAAGCGTGCAAAGTTGATGTTTCCTCTGCAGACTGCTTTACTCTCGCGTGTCACGTGACCAGAGATTATATAAATTATATGCCGACATTATTGCGATTGCAATTAATTGTTCATTCCTAGTTAATGGTGTAACATTTTGGTTCTTGAGGATAGCTGGGAACATCCTGCGGTGAGCCAGATCCAGCTGGTCCCGGAAGTCGTAGGACCAGCTTCTTATGGCAGTGCTGATACTCCAGGTATTCTGCTGCCAGAAAATACCAGCCGACTGTCTTGTCGAGGCCTCAAGATGTCAGTTGCTGACCAGAGCTGCAGATCAGCTTGTAGAGCTTGTAGGACCACATCCAGTAGGGCATCCACAAACACAATGGCCAGGTGAAGAACAGATCTGGAGGCTGATGATACTTGTTGCACAGACCTCTTACCAGTTGAAGAAGGCATGACGGTGTTGTATACTCTTGACTACTAAGGAACTCAGTGGCACAGGCCCTGGGTCAGCTCTTCATGTCAGAGTAATCTTTACCCCTTGGAGTCCCCTCAGCATCAGAAAGTGTGGCAGTAATGGGCCAGCGCTGCTCAAGTTGTCTCTCCACCATTAAATAGGCGCTGTTCCACCAGGTACTGCCATCTTAGATCAGCTTATGCTTTGGTGAGAGAAAGTTGTGAACCCAAGAAATGTGGGCGTCTCTTAATGCCAAATTACAGAGTAGTTGAGGGGCCACCAATGTTATTACATCGCTGGCTGATTCTTTTCCAAATCTCTTCAGATACACATTTTCTCTTTCATTGTCTTCTGAAACCTTGAATCGCCTGGGCTTCTAAACATGGAATCCATAAGTTTAGAAGTAACCTGATATACCTGAAATTCCTCCAACCAATTGTGTCAGAGTTAAACAGATTTAATAAAATCGTTCAACTTGACAAACCTGATCCTGCAAAACTTCTAACGGAACTTCTAACATTTTTCCGGTCCCTGCTTGAGCGTATAGGTTTGCCGAAGACATTCCAGAGCTGGCAAGACATCATGGAGTTTAACCTTTCTGATGAGAATCTTTTGCCACTTGATGCTGTAGACTTTGGGGTGCAGTTCCGTCTTGCTTTGTTTGAAGCCAAAGGAATACGTGACCTAGCTGAACAGGACATGAAACGCAGGTGCAGGGACTACATGCTAGAGTTATCTAAGGAAATTAGGAAGAGACTTCCAGATAACATTAAACAGTTAGAGGCTCTCAAATTCCTGTCACCGAGTCATGCAATGTCGTCAAGTAAGCCAAGGATTGATGATCTTCCCTTTTTCCACCTCTTTAAGGGAGATGTAGGAAAAGCAGAGCAACAGCGGAGAGTAATTCACACTCTGGAATGGAACAATGCAGAAGATGGTAAAACAGAGGACTTCTGGGTAGATGTTTCTGCATACACCGATACTGCAGGTGATAGAAACTTTGAAGATCTTGGTCATTTTTGCATTGAGTCTTCTTGCTCTACCATTCAGCAATGCAGCAGTTGAGCGTTCATTTTCCCAAATGTCACTGATAAAGAACAAGCTACGAAACAGGCTAGAGCAGAATTCTTTGCTAAATATAATGAGGATTCGACCTTACATGCAAAGAAGAAGCATATGCTGCCATGAATTTAAACCATCACCACGGATGCTTTCTCTCTTCACTGCTGAAATCTATTCAGCACCACCTGAGAAGGGTGGGGAAGAGAGCACAAATGTCTAAAATAAAACAGCCCTGAGATTGTATATAGTTCTGTTCAAAGCTGTAATCAAAATGAGGCTGAACAGTTAGACCATCTAAGAAGAAAATGTTGTGAAAAGTTCTGGAAAAAGAAGACAAACAACAACAAAAACAAAGGGACAAGTGTTCAAGTTCACCCAGTAAGCATATTGGTAATAATATTGATAAAAGCCAGTGTATGTTAATTTAGTTTAACAGTGTGTTAATTTTAATATTGATGCTTGTGTGTAAACAGAACAACCGCAGATCTGGAAAGAAAAGCATCAGAGAGAAGTGGTGAGAAGAGAAAAAGTACAAGTTAGTACTACTGACTAGGGTCAGAAAATATCAGAGAGGACATGTTCTTATTTGACCTTTATTGTATGAGATTGTGTATAAAAAAACACAGTGTGTGATATTAAGAATTTGGGTAAGACCAAAGACCAAAACTTTAAACTTAAACTTATACATATATACATTTATTTTAAGGCCCTTTGTGGGAATCCAGCCGTTGTCTGATCTGATTGGACACTGGAAAATTGGGCTAGTTTTCATTCCATTTGGCCGGGTTTTGAGTTGTCACTGGGCTGGAAATATTTCTGGGACCTGGCAACCCTGGTTTCGAGTTACATTCAAGCTATTTTAAGGCATGAAGATATATTTTTTCCTAGGAATTTTTTTTAGTTATGTCATTTTGGTGATCAAAGATGAGTTTTAAGGGATAAAAGTATTGAAAAAATGAATCTTTAACAATAACGCCTTGACAAAGCGACAACTTTGAGTATCAGGAATTTTGACATAAATGTGTGATTACATACAGTGAAATGATTGTCAATAAAAAAAAAGACAAAATACTGATTAAAATATTTAATACAAATAAATAAAGGTTCATTCTGATCTTAATCATCAGGTCTCATACACACACTGCAGCATCATGAACACCACTTTAGAGCACTGACACCGTGTGGTGAAATAATCACGCACATCAGCAGAAATTTTAAGATACAGAGTTGAGTACTTATATGAAACATTCAAATACTCCAGTGCAGTGGTTACCAAACTTGGGGGTACGTGAGGTGACAGAGGGGGTACACAAACAAAATGCTGAGTTTTGCCATTCATTTAATTCTACCCCACTTTAAAATAACATTAAAACCGAGTATGTATTTCTAACTGTCTAAATGCTGTAAATACATGACATCCAATCAAATTATCTAATCTTTTGCGTCAAAACTGACTGCATCCACTCAAGCAGCGTATGATCCATACTAATCATATGATAGGTTGTATTGGCAAAGGGAATGTTTCAATGATTCATTCATAAATACAGTCAGTTGCTTCATTACTAGATGAATGAATGACTCGATGACTCATTAAAGGGTTAGTTCACCCAAAAATTATCACATAATTATCTCACCCTCAAGTCATCCTAGGTGAATATGACTTTCTTCTTTCAGTCAAACACAGTCAGAGTTATATTAAAAGACATCCTGGCTCTTCCAAGCTTTATAATGGGAGTGAATAGTAACTTAGATTTTGAAGTCCAAGTGCATCCATCCATAATAAAATTAATCCATATGGCATTAGGGGGTTAATAAAGGCCTTCTGAAGCGAAGCGATGCGTTTTTGGAAGAAAAATATCCATATTTTATAAACTAGAATCACTCGCCGCCAACCGAAGAGTGAACTCTGTCAATAAAAATTAGGGGATTGATTTCATTTTTGGGTGAATTAAACCCTTTAAGACTGTGACTTATTGACATCTATTGGTGGTTTTAATTGAATATTTAAAAGAATCACTTTGTTTTTACCGTTATTGCATATTTCTCGATTAATTATTTATATATTTAAAATAGGGCTGGGCGATATGGCCCAAAAAAATTATCACGATAATTTTTTTATATCGGTCGATATCGATAATTATCACGATAAATGTCAAATCTTTATTTCTTTCAAGTTTAAAGGCAGATTTGTGCTCCTAAGTGAAAGTTGTAGAAACCAGAGCGTTAATTGTGGTTTTAAACGACTCTTTATTGTCAGAACATTTCATGAAACACAGGTGAACATTTCACAAATCTGAGGAAGAACATTCAAACATTTGTCATTTTTCCTTAACAATATAAATAGCTTAATAGAAAAATTTATTTCTTAGTTTCTGCATGTGCTAATTTTTATTTGTAAAATTTTATATTCTGACTGTTTGAGTTTTATTAAAATTAACCATTGGTCATCCAGTATCATGCATTTAGATCATGATAACCACAGATAAAACCAGGCATAGCCTACAGCACCTCACTATCATGGCCGAATGTAACTTTATGGTTTCTATGGTATTTTTATGAAAAACAGTAGCCTAAATATATTATTAAATATTGCAATTATATTCCATTAGTCCTTTAATACATTGTCTACATTAATAATATAATACAATTCAATATGTATATCCCACATTTCATGGTGCAGTTAATATTACTCGGCTAACGTTACAGTAAATCCATGGTAAATGATGGGAATTTGTAGACGGAAAAGCCTTCAGACTGTATTGTTGCGCACAGTGTTTCTCCTGTTTGTCAGCGCTGTTTCATCTGCGGCATTAAACTGGTTTAAATCACGGAGACATTTGTGTTCTTCGCTGAATTCAAGTGCTTCTCACTGGATCTCGTGACTGAGACCGATCAGAGTAAACGCCTCTGCTCTAGTGAGCTCGCGCTGCGCCGCCGTTTGGACTTTGAGCCGAGCGGATAAATTGTCTGTGTGGCGCGCGGTTCAAATGAGTTTAGCTACGCTTTTGGCGCATAAACATTATCGAACGTTTATCGAACTCTTGATATCGTTTTATCGCCCAGCCCTAATTTAAAACATTATTTGTTTTATAAAGGTAAAAAAAATGCACTGGAAAAAAAATGTAGGGGGCAAATATTGTCCCATAATGGAAAAGGTATGACTGCAGTCTAAGTGGAAAATAAGGGGTACGCTGAAGGATGGTAAACGCCTCAAGGGGTGGACACTAAAAAGTTTGGGAACCACTGCTCCAGTGTGTTTGATCTTTGACTTTTAATACAAACTTCGTTGCTTTTAGTTTACTATTATGCTAATCAGCTCCTGTTCAATGTCATTCACTGTACGCGTGAATGTACCCACTTTGATACGGCGACAATGGTTTCATTACAGGTGAATGACAATTCATCTACATCCAATGGACAGAGAGCCCAGTATTTTGCTGCCCGTCTTGATTGGTGGACGGTGATGGAAACCCTGCATTAAACCCCGAGCCCGAGGCAATTGCCTACTCTGCCTATAGGCCCTGAGCATTTCACAGCAAGACAGAAGTTTGACTAATATTTGATTCTGAGGCATCCTTATATGGAATAGAGCAGGGGTGCCCAATCCTGCTCCTACCGATCGACTGCACAGTTCATCTCCAACCCTAATCAAACACACCTGAAGCAACCAATTAAGGTCTTCAGGATCACTTGAAAATTAAAGGCAGGTGTGTTTGATTAGGGTTGGAGATGAACTGTGCAGGACAGTCGATCGGCAGGAGCAGGATTGGGCACCCCTGGAATAGAGTGACTCCAACAGTCAAAATTAGAGGGCGATTACTGCAACCACTCAATTTTTGAAAGGAGGTGGGCAAAACAATTTGGACCAAATTCAGTTGCGGCATAAGCGTAGCCTAAATTTCACGCAAATGCATATTTTCTAGTGTCATTTTAAACACTTCCCACACAATGAACAAAAATGGGGTCTCACATTTTTTGGTTACACTGATTATAATTGAATGTGAATCTTCATATGGGAATCAAGGTTCACTTTCCGTGCAAAACTCTTTCCACACTGATCACATGTGAACGGCTTCTCTCCAGTGTGAATTCTCATGTGTTTTTTAAGGTTTCCTTTTTCAGCGAAACTCTTTCCACACTGTTGGCAGGAGAACGGCTTCTCTCCAGTGTGAACTCTCATGTGGACATTAAAAGTTGTTTTTTGTCTAAAACTTCTTCCACATTTAGGGCAGGTGTAAGGCTGTTCTCCAGTATGAATTCTCATGTGGGCATTAAAGGTTGTTTTATATGTAAAACCTCTCCCACATTGAGGGCATGTGAAAGGCTGCTCTCCAGTATGAGTCCTCAAATGGTTTTTAAGGCTTGCTTTTCGAACGAAACCCTTTCCACACAGTTTGCAGGAGAAAGGCTTCTCTCCGGTGTGAATTCTCATGTGGTTATTAAAAGTTGGTTTATGTGTAAAACTCTTTCCACATTGAGGGCATGTGAAAGGCTGCTCTCCAGTGTGAATTCTCATGTGGCTTTTAAGGCTTGCTTTTCGATTAAAACTATTTTCACACAGTTTGCAGGTGAACGGCTTCTCTCCCGTATGAATTCTCATATGGCTTTTGAGGCTTCCTTTCTGAATAAAACTATTTCCACACAGTTTGCAGGTGTAAGGCTTCTCTCCGGTGTGACTTCTCATGTGGCTTTTGAGGCTTTCTTCTTTAATGAAACTATTTCCACACAGTTTGCATGTGAAAGACTTCTCTAAAGTGTGAATTCTAACGTGCCTGTTAAGGATTACTTTTTGAGAGAAACTTTTTCCACACTGTTGGCAAGTGTATGGCTTCTCTCCTGTGTGAACCCTCATGTGGACTTTAAGATGTCCCTTTTCAGTAAAGCTCCTTCCACACTGTTGGCAGGTAAAAGGTTTCTCTCCAGTGTGAATTCTAACGTGCCTGTTAAGGACTACCTCTTGAGTGAAACTTATTCCACACTGTTGGCAGGTGTGAGGCTTCTCTCCTGTGTGAATTCTCATGTGGACTTTAAGATGTCCTTTTCTGTTGAAACTTTTTCCACACTGTTGGCAGGTCAAATCATGTCCATTGGCTCTTTTCCGTAAAGTATTTTCAGTCTGTGAGCAACTAAATGACTTCTCGTCGCTAATAAGATCATCCTGTTTGTCATACTGGTCTTTCTCTTCCATTTCATTCAGTTCTTGACTCTCCTCTTTCAGTGCCATCAAGTCTAATGCAAAAAAAGAGACAAATACAAATTAAGCCCAGTTTAATGGTACAAAAGCAAGAAACATCAAAATCAACAGTATCAAAGCAACAACATGTATGCTAGATACTATATGCACTAAGATAGGTGTTGCATGCCATCTCAAAACCTCTTCACAATATTGTTAACTCTAGACTAAAAATGTTCAAACTGTCAGTTAACAAAAAACAAACTTGCCCAGGAGAAGATAATTATAGACCCATTTCAAATTTGCCATATATGTCTAACATATATAAAATATAATAAAATAAAATTATGCAGTACCACAGGGCTCAGTATTAGGTCCTCTACTTTTCTTCTTGCTTCCCCTGAGAGATATTATTTTACTGTTATGCCAGTATTTCCTCACAGCCTGACAAAACTTCTTAACTCTCCAAGATAGCAGAGTGTATAAATTAAACAAAAGAAGGGATAACTAGTAATTTCCTTAAATTAAATTCTGCCATAATTCTGGGGTAGTTAAATAACCCTCTATTTATTGAAATCTGAATATTGAAATCCACAAAAGACATTGAAAATATTCACAGCTTAAATATACAACCAAGGAAAATTGTTACTATTTCATTAAATTATTTGTTATTTCGTTATTAAATGAAATTGTGACATCTCATTGATAACCCACGCTTTAGACACAGTTTCTCCTATGCGCTTAAAGTTTTTTTTAAAGAAAATAGTCCAACGCCGTGGTACACTGAGCACACTCGGGCCCTGAAGAGAGCAGCCAGAAAAATGCAGCTGGAAGAAAGCAAAACTAGAGGTTTTTCGCATTTCGTGGAAAGCATTATTGCATACAGAAAGGCCTTAAAAACGGCTAGATCTGCTTTTTTTCCGATTTTCTTAGAAGAAAACAAACAACCCTAGGTATTCATTTGATACAGTGGCTAGATTAACGAAAAATTAAGCTTAAGCTTCGGACGTTTCCCAACAGCACAGCAGTAATGACTTTATGAACTTCTTTACTTGACACATTGATAATAGTAGAGAGAAAATAACTAGGGCTGTAATCAACCAAAGAAAATCTTGGTCGACTGAAATCCTGAAATTTTCGACTAAAAATGACGTTAGGAAAAAAAAAACGTTAAATGAATTAGCTGCGCACTGTGCGAAGTACTTGATAGCCAAAATACTACTTGGTAGTATTTTGCACTGAAATGAGTCACACGAGTCTGTCGGCTCTGACAGCGTTGCATCACGTGCACCTGCGCAATATCAGAGCCTATGATTTCCGAAAATAGTACTGTTGTCAACTAGTGATATCATCACAAGAACTTTTGAGGAATATACAACATAATTTAGACAATTGTTTTTGTCATATGTATTATAATAACTGACAGACACTATCATTTCAGCCGCTCTGTGCAGCTCGCATGAACATAGGAGCTCAGCTTCGCGGCTGAGACACGAATAGACTATTAACTTAAAGCTTTTACTCTTAAACACAAAAGGCACATCCACTTTAATAAAAAAATTATATTTATTAAACAAACCAGATCAAGAGCAGAAACTAAATAAAGTGCTTAACTGAAAAAAAAAAAGCATAGGCTCAAAACGAATACAAGCAGTGGGCACAGTGCAAATTTGCATTCGACTTTTTTCCCGTTTTCTATTTTTTTTTAAATGCTGTCACACTGCTGATGTCTTTGTTGACATGGTAGAAGAGAACTGACTGACTATGAATTAAACGCTCTCACAATTAAATAAATAATATTCAGCAAACCTTGTAGTAGCCTACTTTCTTCAATCTGTCTCTCTTCTCCAGTGGGTTGGGCTAATCCAAAAGAAGTGAAAGCAAGGGGGGTGTTCTGAAGACAGACTGTTACCTGTGAAACAGGGGTGCTCTGAAAACACCCCCATTAGCAATTAGTGCTTTCCACCTGATGAAATGAACGTGGCAAAACTGATGAAATGAACGCGGCAAAAAATCGACCAATCAGAATTTTGGTCGAGCCAGAACATATCTACCAATTAATCGACTAATCGACTAGGAGATTACAGCCCTAAAAATAACCATGCAACCGTCTCAACCGTCGAATCAGAGAGTGCACTGTAGTCTCCCTGAGGAAAAAATCCATTCATTCATTGCTATAGGAGAGGAAGAATTGTCTAAACTCTTTAAATCATCTAAATCAACAACATGTATGTTAGACTCTATAACGACTAAGCTACTGAAAAAGATGCTCCCCGAGGTCATAAGCCACGTTTCCACCGTCGAGCCAGAAGCTCTGCAGCGCTTCACTAAAACACGCCCGTAACACGCCTCTCTGGAACAATGTCACACAAACCCATCATTTCACCACCAAATGGAAGTTTTATCAGAAAACTGGAAGGAAACAGCGAGATCGCAAAACGAACATGATAAAAGCGACCGTTTTTGCCATTTTTGTTGTTTAGGCCTACTTAAGATTTAAAACCCAAGCATCAATGTTTTACCACAGGTTTACAATAAAAAGTGATACATTGATCATAATTAATTAATTTGAGTCAAAATTTCACATTAGTGACACAGAAATAAAGTGGTTTACCGTTATTTCACAAAAGAAAGAGGACACACTTCCTTATTCAGTCGCGTCTGTTTCGGTTTATTTGTAGTTACAGGACATATTTACATCACATTTAGAAATAATGATTCTATAAATATGCCACCAAAAATATGACCTGATGAGCTTTAGTACTCTCTTCCCAATACAGTCATATTTTCAGTCCGACAAACAGAGGAAGTTGCTTTAGTTTATTTTATGATAGGTTATGTGGAGCTAAATATGGAAATCAGACAGTCTGGTATAAAGAGACGAGACATACTGACAGATAAAATAAAAACATGATTGTGATAGCCTTTATGATTTGTCTGATTTCTTCAAGCAGTCATATTTACCATGTTTACTTTGATAATGGTTAGACCACAGTCCTTTGCATCGCGTATACATTTTTTTGCCTTATACGGTGATCAGAATCCACATCGGATCACAAACAGAAGGTATTCAAACATGAAAGTGAGGTTTGAGCTAAAATGATTTTTTAAGTTTTTAAAGCTGATGTTAGCTGGTATAGAATCATCCGGTGCTGCCGTCTCTAGACTCTGGTAAACTCTGTTCGTAACCACTCCTTAAGCCCGAGCTGGCCCGCTTTGGACCGTCGGCCAAAAAAACATGGCGTTGGCCCCGAGTCAATTACAGGCCGATCTCGAAATTACTGTTTCTGTCAAAGATACTTGAAAGCAGACCGTATCATAGTACTGAGACTGCTCTCATTAGAGTTACAAATGATTTGCTCTTATCCAATCATGGTTGTATCTTAGTGTTGCATTTGATACTATCGACCACAACATTCTTTTGAATAGAACTTATTATTATTATTATGTTGGAATTGCAGTGGAATTGCATTAGCATGGTTCAAATCATACTTATCTGACCGTTTACTGTAGCAGTAAATGAAGAGATGTCTTATCGATCACAAGTTCAGTCTGGCATACCACAAGGCTCAGTACTAGGACCGTTGCTGTTCACTCTGTACATGCTACCCTTGGGAGATATCATTAGGAAACATGGAATTAGCTTTCACTGTTACGCTGAAGATACTGAGCGTTATATTTCTTCACGCCCCGATGAAACATACCAAACGGAATGCATAGCTGATATAAAAAATTGTCTAACACTGGATGGATGTTCTGTCAAATCTTCGTTGTCAGATAGGAACCTGGGTGTGCTCTTTGATACCAATCTTTCATTTGAATGCCACATTTCTAGCATCTGTAAAACCGCATTCTTCCATCTTAAAAATATATCTAAACTACGACATAGGCTTTCAAAGACAAATGCGGAAAAGTGAGTTCATGCGTTCTTGACCTCAAGGCTAGATTATTGTAATGCTCTACTGGCTGGTTGCCCTGCATGCTTAAAGGTGCTGTATGTAACTTTTTTACTCTACTAAAGCATAAAAATACCATAATATTTTTGCAGATATTTAGGAAACATGCATACATGCATAAGTTCACATACTCGTTTCTCTGAAAAACACTTCTACAGCCAGTTATTTTACTTATTATTTTACACGTTCCGTGTTGTCAGTGGGTTTTTGTTTTGGTCTGTGTGACTCCGCCCACTGCCAGTTCACCCAATAGTATTTCAACACCCCGGGATGCCAGTTGGCAGGAAACACAGTGTATTGCAGCCTTGGAAAGGAGCAAACAAACTGGGTCAGACATTGCAGATTCTACCTGACCTAAAAAGTCTCGACATCCATCTAAAATATCTATGAACGAGAGCATATTAAAACGCAGATAAATCAACTCATTAACTTAAGTTAATTAACTTAACTAAGTCTCCTCTGCTTTTGTTGTCAATTGCGCTCGTTCCTGTTGTGTGTCCTAAAACTGATAACCTGTGTGAGCGTTGAGTCCAATATATATATATTTATTCAATCTGTAAAATGTTAATGATAGCATGTTTAGACTTAAAAAACAACAAAAGAACAAAATGTCATTGGATCGGGGGTAGCATTTATGTTAAAAGCTGATACTAATGGAATTCTTTGGTGTTTTACAGACATTTCCATGTCCAGGGGTGAAGCTCCAGCGCAACGTCAACTCAATTCCCCCAAGACACTCCAAGGAGACCGAAACAGGAGCTTCAAGGGTGAGTGGTATGCAGTCCACCCCTGGTTAGAATACTCCATAAGTGAAGACTCCACCTTTTTGCTATGCCTGCAGGCATTTCAGTTTACCTGGCCATGTTGAGTCTACGTTTACTTCAGGTTCAGGTTTCAAAAACTGGAAAAAAACTACCTATACAGACGGAGGGTATGCTGCACATACTGAGCATCACAAGAATGCCATGTTAGCATGGAAAGAACACCAAATTGCAGAGAAATATCAGGGCTCTCTAATGGGACAATTAAATAAAGAGTACAACAGAACTGTACAAGAGAAAACTCTTGCTGAAGTGGTTCTTCATTGTGCAACCGAGAACATTGCTCTGAGAGGGCATTGTGAATCCGTGGACTCAAGTAGGAAAGGGAACTTTTTGGGTATGTTGAATATCATAGCAAACCATGATAAAAAGATTTTGAAAAAGATGGATGGTCCCAGAAATGCTAAATATACAAGCCCTGACATACAAAATGAGGTTTTGTCATGCTTAGCAGAGATGGTGTGCACATCAATAATAAAAGTAGTCAAGGAAAGTGGTGCTTTTAGTATACTTGTGGATGAGACTAAAGACAAAAAAAAAAAAATGGAACAAATGTCTTTTGTTTTGAGATACTATTACAATGGTGAGATCCACGAAAGTTTTTTGGAGTTTGATGTAGCAAAGAAGCTAGATGCGGAGAGCTTGACAGAAAAAATTATTCACCTCTTGTCAAGATATGGTCTAGAATATAAGAGTAACCTTGTTGGGCAGTCTTATGACGGGGCTGCAGTCATGAGTGGCAAGCACAGCGGTGTGCAGGCCCGAATTAAGGAGGTAGCAAAGCAGGCTTTCTACGTTCACTGTAACGCACATTGCCTCAATCTAGTGCTTGTGGACACCATGAGAGGGATCCCAGAGGCTGAATGCTTCTTTTCTTTATTAAAACAGCTGTACATCTACATGTCTGGATCGGCAGTGCATCCCAAATGGTTACAGGTGCACCGAGAGAGTTGCCAGCGTTGAATGACACACGGTGGGCTTCCAGATATTATGCCTGCCGTAATTTGTGGGATAGGTTGCCAGCAGTTGTAACAGTGCTTGAGGAACTGAGTAATGAGAACAGGGACGAGAGGTCAGTAGGTGCCAGAGGTCTTTTGCCTCAAATTGATTTCCAATTCATTGTATTTCTTGCCATATTTCAGAAACTTTTGGGAGATGCAAAATTACTATCAGACATGCTCCAGTCTTCCTCTCTTGATTTGGCCAAAGCAGTGGACCTTGTGGAGGCACTTATTAGTACTTTTGAATCTTACAAGAGTGAGAAGATGTTTGGTGATTTGTGGGACACTGTTTTGGAGCTCGCAAAGCAATGTGATGTCTCTATAGACACTGCTCCAAAAGTTCACAGCTACAGGGATGCCATGTTATGTCAACTGAAGGCAGCCGAGAAACAGGCAACAGTAAAGATTATTACAGGACAGGAATCTTTAACCTGGTTTTGGACCGGATGCTCAGTGAGCTCAGGAACAGATTCTCCCATCAGAATTGTGACATAATGCATGGGATACAAGCTTTAAATCCAAGTAGCAAAAGCTTCTGTGACAAAGATAGCCTTTTTGCATTTGCCAAATTGTATGGGTGTGACCTTGTCGACCTTGAGCATGAGCTCTACCAAATTAAAAGAGTTTTAGATCGTAAGTTAAAACAAGGGATGCAGAGACCACCTACAATTGTAGACCAGGCAGCTTTTATTGAACCGTACCAGGAGGTCTTTGATTTTTACTCCAGGCTTTGCAAAATTGCACTGGCAATACCTGTCAGCACAGCTGCTTGTGAACGCAGTTTTTCCTGCTTGAAGCTTGTCAAAACACACCTGAGAACTACAATGGGAGAGGATGAGTGATCTTGAGGTGTTGAGCATAGAACACTCGTCATTTAGATGAGTTTGTTGATCGATTTGCTAGTAATCATCACAACCGGAGAATACAGCTACTGTAAACTAACAGTTAAGTAACCAGCATCTGTTTATGTTATACCTGCCAGTTCTGGATCATAAACAGCCTTAACAATAAAGAGGATGAGCTAGTGATGTTGTTCATCTTACATCTTTTGTTTATCTTCTAGTTTTTCTGGCCTACCTACTGTAGAGTGTATTATGGGATATGAGTATTGCAATGTTATTACATGTCTGTTCTATTTAGACATCTTGTTATTTATTGACATTTAGACATATCTGCTCTCAGCTTCTCACACTGACACTCTCAGATATTTCTCAAGAATAACAAATAAGCAAACAAATAAAAAGACAATTATGTAAAATGACTTACATGGATCTCTCTCTCTCTCTCTCTCTCTCTCTATCTCTCTCACAAACACACACACACACACACACACACACACACACACACACACACACACACACACACACACACACACACACACACACGCACAAGCAAAGAGTGGCCCTTCTAGACCTGGTTTGTCAGTGTGTCAGAGCTGTCTTCAGTACTGCAATCCATAAACCACCAGTGCTGTGTTATCATTCTGCATCAATCTCTTCTTTTATTCAAAATCGATATCACAATGCAGTAAGCTAGTGATATTATTCATTGTTTGTGATACTGTTGTAGTCTACTACTGTTTGTAGTGATACTGTTCACTTTACATTGTACATATTATTGATATATTTTTTTTCTTCTAGTTTTTCTTGCCTACCTAGAGTGTATTATGGGGCATGAGCCTGCAATGTTATTAAATGCGTGATCTATTTAGAGATACTATCTGCTCTTGTTATTTATTTGTGATGTAATTTTTTTTCTTTTCTCTTTAAATATGTTATATCACAAATAAATTGAATATTGCAATTAAAATGCTATGGTTTACCTAAATAAATGATCGCCTAAAATGACAATTCATATTGTGTCTTTCTGTCATTCGCACTAAAAACATCCCCGTCTCATGTTAAGGTCCCTAACCCCTCACATAATCATGACACATTGCACTCGCACATTTTCTAAGCACCCATCCCAATAACATCAATAAGACATTATTAGATTATCAATAAGACATTATTAATTAGACATTATTGTCCATAAGGAAGTTCAATCCATTCTTTATGGCCTGACGAGCCGTGGGAAAACCGCTACTCTGAGTGACGCGGTGCGTGAGTTTTAAAATAGTAGTTTTTGACAATCAAGTGCCACCCCAAATAAAAGACTGGCCCAAGCTGGCCTTCACATCTATTGCGATCTCAAAATTCCGGCCAGTTGAAAATACCTAGAATATCAAACAGTCTGGAGCAGTCTTCCTAGCATTGTTCGAGAAGCAGGACACACACTGTCTGTTTAAATCTAGACTAAAAACACATCTCTTTAATCTGGCATACACATAGAACATTATACAATTATATTATTCAAATCAGTTTAATGATTATAAGGCTGCATAAACTAGGTCAGCCGGAGCCGGGTACACTCCCTATAACACCCGATGTACTCGTTACATCATAAGAAGAATGCCGTCTACACTAATGTTAGTCTTTCTGTTTATTCTGAGGTTTACAGTAGTCAGCTGGATCAGGGCCGTATCAAGATCAGATGGTGGACCTGCGCCTACACACGACCACAACACATCCCTGAAGTATCAGCAGAGATTGTGTAAACTAGACTCTCTCCTGTGAAGGCCTCATCGACACGACCGCCATCAGCACTGATCCTCAACAAACTCGTCTACATACCGGCGTGACTCCGATCTTAAACCAGATGGAACTGGATAATAATCTGATTGATCCAATCTGACTTCTGACCTGTAACGCTGCCTGAATCATAATCATACACTGTTCGCTCGTTGGCCAGAGGAAAACTGCATTAGCGGCACATTCTCTCAGAGACGAGATGAATCTACCACAACAAACCTATATCAACTATCTTAATTTACTGAAGATGAATGAAAGTCTTACAGGTTTGGAATGAGATGAGGGTGAATAATTAATGACAGAATTTTCATTTTTAGGTGAACCATCCCTTTAATTTGCATGTCAATACATCAAACTCGTGGAAAGACTATTTCTATGATGCATAAGATTTTATTCGACATGTCTTGGAACAGAATGCAAAATCTGCTCTTAGTGATTCTTCAAAAATATAATTTATTTCTGTAGAGCTGGACTTTTAAATAAGGATCAACTTCATTTGAGAATGAAACTGACCTGTTTGTTCCTCAGTGTCTTCATGTTTCACTCTGAATGTTTCTTCAATCTTCACGTCTTCGCTCTCCTCTTTAATAAACGCCATCTTTATAACAGTGTGTCACGTGGATCTCAGTCGCTTCATCAGGAGTTTTCCTGTGTGTTTGGATACAGTGTCCTGTTTAAGATGAGAATAATTAACAGAAAGAAAACTGGCTAACTTGTGTTATCACTGTCTTACTGAAATAGTTCTGCTATTCAAGCAATATTCTAATAATTTATGTAATTATAACACTTTATATAGGGCCATTTTGCATAAAGTGTTGCCTAGTTTCACGTTTAGTACATTTTGCTGACTACTTATTTAAAATAGTATAAAAGTACTGTATGTAATTAAAAACGTTTTCATGATGGTATTATTAACTTTTACTTCAGTAAAAAGATCTGAGTTCTTCCTCCACTGGTAGAGACTAGAGGAATTAAGACTAATAATAGAAGGTTTTGCCAGTGACACTTTTGATATATTTATTGATACAAGTTATTTTTTGTAAAACGTGACTAAATTAAAAGACAAAGTCAGTGAAGATTATGCAACTCTATATTTAGAATATAGTTTACAGCTCAAATGTATCATTCTCATTCAATCATTCACCCCGCCTCCATTACATAGCGTTGTCACACAAGTGTTTGATCACCACATTTGAGTGATCATTGCAAAACATATTTATATATATACATATATATATAAATGTCAAATCTTATGATAAAACACTGATAAGAATATTTCTTCAGAATAAATTATATTTACATCACAAAAAAATTATATTTTTCCAGAAAAGCAACTTTTTTAATCGCACAAGTGAATGACCGATTTACACATCACAAGGCTTAATATCGAGCCTTTTAATGCTTAATAATACCCCTGTTATTTTTTTAAAGTGAGAAACTGCCTATTCAAAATTTATATATATATAAAAAATATTGTTGCAATTGGCTCTCAACTTTAGTTAGAATACATTTCCCAGATTTAACTTGTAGATATAACACATCCATGTTGTCACTTAATACAACATTTTAATTTCAATTATTTTCATGTGTAGCCTAATCAAGAAAATAACCATAGACAAAATGACAACAAATAGTAATAAATAATGTTTGATGTTAGAATAATACATTTTATTCTTAACAAATACCAACAGAAGAATCATTTTAGAGGGTTTAGTAACATGCATTTAACAGATTATTAATGCGCCTTTGAACTGCGGATAAAAGGAGCTTTAACGGGAGAAACATCACGAACACATGTAGAGTAATTCAGTCATGTGACCACATTTATTTGCGTTAAACTGACAATAACGGAGCGAAATGAAACGAAGCTTGTGCTTTACTCATAAACAACTGTTCAGTAATGCTAGTATTTACATTTGCCTACAGTGTTACATTACTTAGTAAAAAAAAATAACTTAATTCACAGTTCTCTATATAATAGTACGAACAAGTTGTACTGGTTTAAACACTTTAAATGATTAAAAACACAAACCTCTCTTCAGCAGAATCACAGTGGGGAGCGCGGCGCAGCCTTATGACGTAATACCAACACACCAAAATAAAAGTCCTCTTACCACGCAAAAAAAAAAAAAATAGAAATAAGCATACAGAAAACATAAAATAATGCTTGCTTTGTTATAAATTATATTTATCTTCTTTGCCAATTTTATATCCATTAATGTAAGTTTACCCAAAATAAACCTTTTTGAAAGAATTTAAAATATATGTAACACTATTACATCTTCAGTACATAAAAAAGTAAGTAGAACGTATTCAATTTGTAAGGACTTTAATTTGTACACTGTGATTGATGTATAGATGAATGTTACCCTCCTGTTCTTTTTCTTCATCTTCTCTTATTTTTCTTTTGATATTTTTTAGTTTCCAGCTAATCATTAACTCTTCTTGGCTTTTTCTGTATTCTGATGACATTGGACATAATTATTAATACATTTGGTATTTAGTTCGCAAAGTTGTATTTTATAAAACTTGTCATCTCTGTGTTTTTGCACACACACACACACACACACACACACACACACACACACACACACACACACACACACACACACACACACACACACACACACACACACACACACACACACACACACACACACACACACACACACACACACACACACACACACACACACACACACACAGAACCCCACAAGTTTCTGAACGGCCTGGTGTATTATTCTTCTGTAGCTACAGACTAATATATTCTTTAAAAATATATGAATCTGAAAATATGCTAATTATTAAACACAACTGACATCCAACATTTAAATAAATTTGCACAATGATGGTCCAACAAGGTATAGAAATAGTCAGAGGTGGGAGTAAGTCACACATGTGCAAGTCACAAGTAAGTCTCAAGTCTTAACCTTCAAGTCTCAAGCAAGACCAAGTCAATTTAGTATAAAGCAAGTCAAGTCAAGTCAAGTCGTAGCTTGGGTCACAAGTCACTGGCAAGTCATACAAATGTTTGATGATTTCACAGAATTTAGAGTATATATTAAAATAAGTTAAAAGTACAGAAGTTGTGGACTATGGTTTTATTTGCAATTTTTTTTTTAAATATGCATTTCCACGTACAGCTGAGTGGTTACTACAATAAAAATCGAAGAAATAAAAAATAAATACAATTTCAAACTACATAGCCTAAAATGTAAATGTAACTGAAATTAGGCCAACATTAAAGCATGAAAAATAAATATGCCTCAAACTTTTCAGAAGACCATTAAAAGGTATTAAACAATTCACAATTCAAGTATAATGGTTCCTATGCCACCAAATGGCATTCTTCAAACTGGCATCCCCTTTATGGAACATGAACACATCCTTAACAACAAGTTAGATCTTTCCTTTTTAACAAAAGAATAACAAGAAAAAAACAGTAATAATTGAATTGACACAAAACTTGTCAATCAGGTGGATTGACTATTGTACATTATTAATCTGTGTGAGTGAGTGATTTATTAATATTTGTAAATGAATGAATGTGTGTGCATGTGTATGAGTGAAAAGTGTATTGTTTGCATGTCCATGGTTGTGTTTGACTTTGTGTGTGTGTGTGTGTGTGTGTGTGTGAGAGAGAGAGAGAGAGAGAGAGAGAGAGAGAGAGAGAGGTGATTTGATTGAGTGTGTGATTGATTCATTAATATTTGTGAGTGAATGTGTGTTATGTGTATGATTGAAGAGTGTATTGTTTGTTTGCATGTGTGCATGGTTGTGCTTGCAAGTTTGAATTTTTGTTTTGTTTATTTGTGTATGCATGGTTCGGTTAAAAATTCTGTATGTTTTTTTTTCTTTGTGTCTTGGTGTCTTTAATATTTAATATTTGAATATTCGACTGCCTTGTACAAAACGTCAAGTCTATCGCACAACTAGTAAAGTAACCTTTTACTAGCCAAGACGTTAGCAACAGCTGAAAACTATGACTGACTTTGTCACTTAAAGTCCCTGTAAAGTCAAAATTAAGTATGTGTTCTGAGTTTGTCACACCACAGAAAAATGTGTTATTAGCCACCCAGCCAAATTTGAATGATAAAAAAAGCCGGCAAGTACATAAAATAAGCTATCAAAATCTTGAAAAAATTAGCAGTTGTCTCTGCTCTCAAACGCTGGGGGCGTGTCCACTGGCTACGCTGAAACCACGCCCACTCGCGGGAAAGCTGCCGTCGCCACACTCAAGTGTCTGTCACCGCTACAGCCGGAATGGATGCTCCTAGCAGCTTAATTGTTTTTACAAAGCCATACGTTACATGTTCGAGCCTGGACTACCTACTATAATTATAAAATAAGCACACAAGGCAACTTACACTCATTGGTGGGCACGCTCTGCTGACGATAGCACCAGTTGTCGGCGCGACGGGAGTATGAACACCGAGGCGAGAGATAGTCGGCTCGGCCCCATTCACCAGTAACAGCGGACTATCAGTGAATCCCAGTTGTCTCCGACGAAAGTTTATAAAACTATCCCGTGTAAAATGATCACTACAGAGGCAGGTTTTGGCGGTGATCCTCAGCTCTCCATCAAGGCGGCTCTTCACTAAATTAATCCACCTCTTCTTGATATGATCGTTTTTTGGAAATTTTAATAAGGACACCGATCTGTTTTGTACGTGATCGCATCCAGGTAGTACGCATTTCCGTGACGAATGCATAGCTAGCTAGCAAACTGTAGGCTGTAGTAACTAATAGTACTGACAGTAACTCGCGATCGGTAAACTGATGTGATTGTGCTCTATTTAGGGGAGGGGCCAGCGTCAGGGGCTCCAGTGCGTCATCAAGTAGGGGCGTGTCCAGGATCTCAGGGGCTCCGGTGCGTCATCGAGCCCCCGTTTTAGCCCCGCCCAAAAAATCCGGAACACAGCAATGGTGAAAAACTGTTTAACGGTCTAACTCCACAATTCAGCACTTCACAGTTCACAGTCTTTGTAATATGTTTTAGCAATACATTTCTAACATTTATTATGTGTTTAGAATTTTTTTTTAGAATTGCCTTTACAGGGACTTTAACATTTGTTTGTGGGATTTGAAGTGTCGAATGAAAATCGACGTGGTGGTTGCTGTATCACAAATCTTTGTGTTGCAGGTCTTGCATACAGCTGTTCGTCTCTTCTTGTCACCATCTTCTTGCACATAGTCCTTGTAGCCGAACTTAATTATTTTTGGCGTGGCGCCTTCCATGTTCAGTCACTCACTGCTCTTACATCATTCGTTAGTGCTCTCTGCTTGCCTGCTGCGTCACGTGATTGTTGCGGTGCGTTCAAATACAGATATTTATTTTTAAAAAGATGTTATTTCGAGTCATTTACCTCAAGTCCGAGTCAAGTCTCAAGTCATGAATATCAAGTCAAAGTCAAGTCAAGTCTTTTATCAATATTTGTCAAGCAAGTCTCAAGTCCTTAAATTTGCGACTTAAAGATGGTATCAGTGATTTCAGGCCCAAAAATATTTTTATCACATTCATCTAATCTTTCCTAACGATCCGCTAGCTGCCCGCCCCATAAGCATGCCGTCAAAAAAACGCGTCTCTGTAGGCAGCCTAGGCTCTGAGATCTGCACACAAAAACAAATGGTTTAGCCAAACACTCAAAACCAAAACAAATAGTGTTCCAACCAATCACCAACAGGGGGAGGGTGTTGTGAGGTTTTGTGCTCGTGCACGGCTGCACGCGAAGTCAGAGCTGAAGAAAAAGCTGGCTCAAAACCTCACAACACCCTCCCCCTGTCGGTGATTGGTTGGAACACTATTTGTTTTGGTTTTGAGTGCAGATCTCAGAGCCTAGGCTGCCTACAGAGACACGGTTTTTAGACGGCATGCTTATGGGGCGGGCAGCTAGCGGATCGTTAGGAAAGATTAGATGAATGTGATAAAAATATTTTTGGGCCTGAAATCACTGATACCACCTTTAAGTCTGACTCGAGTCAAGTCATATGACTCGAGTCCCCCATCTCTGGAAATAGCAGTGTTGAAATTGTCTTTATGTGCACATCAAACTCATACAAGAGAGAAGCCTCGGTCTGGAGATGGGATGGGAATTGTATTGATGCACTTGAAAAGGTTGTTTAGTTCATTTGAGACATGTTGTCCATTACTGTCCTTGTACTCTCTGTAAGCACGCAATACGACTCAGGGACAGTCGATTCGAAAATGCTCTCAACTTCAGTTTCCCTGAATAATGGTCCAGTGTTGTGAGGCCTGTATTGGGGGAAGAGCACTTTCAGTTCATCAGTCATCTTGCTGTATCTGGCTGTTTCTTCTGGTCCTCTTCCACATAAGCAATAGACATTCCTCCATATTCCTCGCAATGGCCTTGAAAAACTCACGCCTTGTCCACACGGACACGGGTATTTTTATAACCGTGACTTTTTTTATGCGGTTTGGCCATTCGTCCACACGGAAACGCAGTATCAGGTCACTGAAACCGAACATTTTTGAAAACCCCTGCAAGGGTGAGGATTTTCAGAAACGCCGGTTGCAGTGTTGTCGTGTAGACAGTAAAACCGGGGTTTTTGCTTCTGATTCAGGCTTCTGATTGGCCAACGTGGCTTTGCGATCGCCGCCTGCTGGTGTGGCATGCTCTTGACAGCGCGTGATAGCGTGTTTTTTGCGTTTTCATGTAGGCGGAGATTTCTTTTAAACCGAGCATGTGTGGACGGGATTTTTTTTTAAAACGCAGGAGGAAAAACTCTGGTTATAAAAATACCCATGTCCGTGTGGACTAGGCCTCAGATTCCTTGAAAAACAAGATTCTTTATTCTTTATTATCACTATACAAAGGTTGCCCCGCCCCTTTTCAGCGCTGCGCTCGTTGTCTTTTGACTTCCGGTCTGTATTTTCACAGCGATCTTGCGTATTTATGAATGAACAGCTCGTTTTAAAATCTTCCCGGTCTACTGACATTTGTTAAGACATTCAATTCAATTCAATTTTATTTGTATAGCGCTTTTCACAATACATATTGTCTCAAAGCAGCTTTACAGAAAGTGCATTTCAGAAATGTACATAGAAAAATACAGTTAGTTAATCATGTATTAATTTAGGGCATAACATATCGCCGGCGTGGAGTCGTCTCCTCACGGGCGTGGAGTCGTCTTCCTCACGGGCGTGGAGTCGTCTCCTCACGGGCGTGGAGTCGTCTTCGTCTCCTCACGGGCGTGGAGTCGTCTTCGTCTCCTCACGGGCGTGGAGTCGTCTCCTCACGGGGCGTGGAGTCGTCTTCCTCACGGGCGTGGAGTCGTCTTCCTCACGGGGCGTGGAGTCGTCTTCCTCACGGGCGTGGAGTCGTCTTCCTCACGGGCGTGGAGTCGTCTTCCTCACGGGCGTGGAGTCGTCTCCTCACGGGCGTGGAGTCGTCTTCCTCACGGGCGTGGAGTCGTCTCTTTGTGATGTAGTCATACAAATAATTAACCATTTGCATAACTTTAACACAAGTTTTTTTTTCTCAAATAATAAAAGCCAACAGAGCTTTTGACAAAAAGTGAGCTAATATCACAAACTACATAATATAATATATGGTTTTAACCTAGCCGTTTTTAGTTTTTTTTATCTATGTTGATTTTATGAAAAGTGAACAGCATGAGCTGTTTTATGAGAATCAGTTTAAATGCTGCAATGAATGATCCACATTACAAAATGGAAATGCATAATGTTTATGCTTATTGTTGGCAAAACACAATCACATATTCGAAACGTAAATGGCCTTGAATGAGAAATGATTTAAGGATTATTTTGCATAGGTGTTACATTACAATCAAATGCCAATGCAATACTTATGTGTCCAGAGACAAATGAGCAATTTATATGAGCATCAAAGATTGGTTTCAGCAACTTGTTTTTGGACTAATCTGTCCATTTAATGGTTCAATTGTTCAATTGTTCACTCATGAAGACAGTCACTTGTCGCCACCTACTGGCTTAATGATACATGTTGTGCAAACACTCCCAATGCTGATACTGGTGAAATATAACATATTTGAGGACCATATACAAATATTCATTTTTATACAATACTACTATTATGGCATTATAATTAATAGTGTTGTTAAATTGAGCTTATATTTTCTACTGTAATTAGCAAGTAACATTTATGTGTTAAATAGGAATACATTGTAATAATGTTAATCTCATGGGCACAGTATGCAACACCTGCTCTTCCTCTCTCATCTCCATCACATTCTCTCTTTCTTCTTCTCGCATTCTCCTAATCTTTACCTGTATATCTTATCTTCCCAAAGCTGAGCTTTGATTGATACAGTCTTTGCAAACGGCCCCTAAAGCAGCTTTAAAATAAAAATGCACATTTTTTGAATTGCCTGAAAAACCACTTTATGTGAGCGTCAAAACTTTTTTTGTGATAAATGGGAGTTCTTGCAAAATTGACGTGTTTCCACTGGGTGTATTTTCAATTCAGAATTTGAAAGGTAATGGAAACACTAGTGTTGCGTGAGGTATCAGCAGCTGCTTCACTGAAGTGCTTATGGAGAGCAGGGTAATGTTTCCATACAGTTTACAGTTCTGAAGCTTGACACGTCCCACCGAGGGTCTAGAATTCTCCCAATTTTGTGCAGCTGAATGCCTAGACTTTCTGCACATTCTTTCAGTTCCATTCTAGTTTTGTTAGATGTGTTGTAGAGCGAGTGAAGTTTGTCCATGTGGAATTTGAAATGATCAATTGCTCCATTTGCTTTGAGCGTGTGACTTACAGCAAGCTCAAGTATATGAGCCATACAGTGCCAACCGGTGACACCAGGGAACAAAGCCTCGATCTTAACAACTTTTACATCCAAACATCACAGACGCTCCATCGGCCGTTTGGAGAGAAATTCCCTCGTAAAGTTGTGTCTCTCTAGACTCGACAGTAGGCTCTGAACAATTTCCCTCGCCACTCAAATCATCCAGCTCCATCTAGATCCACAAATGTATCGGCAGGAATGTCCATGTCTTGTAACTGCAGTCTCATGTAAATGATATGGGCGCTTTTCTTGCTTAAATTTGTTGCCTCGTCAATAATAAGGCTAATTTTGGGGGCACCTTCAGATGAGATGTGTTCCTGAATACTGGCGCACGTTACATTAGAATGTAAGATATACGCCCCATACATTGATGCCATTTAACTCTTGTCAATCTATTTAATGCTTAAATCCATGGGCAGGTCTATTGCGTTTTGCCTCTTTGTAGGCTGTTCTTAATACTCCAGCAGTAGTTTCAATCTGTTCAGCCTGTGCATTAACAACACTCTGTATAATTGTATTCTGACTGGCTCTTTGCAAAATGATCTCTGCTGCCATATGTGATTTAGTACGACGGTGCTCAAACACTGTGACCAAATATCACCCGATATATATCGTACAGACGAAATAAAAAGTCTATCGTTTCATATTATACTCTATCGTTTATTTTGTGGTGTAACAAAATACATTGTTTACGGCAAAACTTTTTCATCATTTGGATGACTGCAATCTTACACGGCACCATGGGGATGCAGGCAGAAACGTGAATAACAACATATGGCGAGTGAAGGAGAGACAGAACCGGTAGAAGGACCAGCCAGGACAAATCGAAGAGCTTGTTCCTAAACGAGGGGGGACCTCTGAGGCATGGACAAGACATGGTTTAGTTATGAAAAGTCTGAAACGGACCAAAAAACTACTTTGAAAATTATGTCGGAGTCGCCCGGTTCCCACAACAGGCTCCAACACCACTAACTTTACTTGCATTATCGACTTAAAACATCATCCTTCACACAGGCTATAACAGCACAGTGGGGCGGTGGTCATGTTGCACGGCACAGATTGTACTACAGACTAATTGAGCAGTGTAACTTTCTATATGTTTGGTTGACTGTATTTTATTTTGATAATGAACAGGCTGCGATGTTAGCAATGCTAAAATATGTTGCGCACGTGTACATGGTCTTTGAGGCACCCTTTGATTTCACAGCTGTAAGTCTTTGTTTAAAAATATATTATAACTAGATAATAGATAAACAAATAGATAAACTAGATATAATATCTATTAAATTGATCTATTAACACTTTTTCCCCCCTTATGCAAGTCTGGTTTTCCCCTTATTCGAAAATGGTGGTGCCACCTAAGGAACATGACACTGAAATCGGCGACAAACATAATTTTAAAACATTAATTTACATGCATCCTGATCAAAACACAATGTATTGTTGAGGACACTTCCAATCTCCCCAGCCACAACAGATGGAAATTAGCTAGCAGCTAAATGTGGTGCAAACCATCTCTTCTCTTGTGAGAATAATTTCTTTTAAATGACTTACATATTTCATCCCTTTTTTGTACTCTTCTCTCATGAAGGAAGCACAGATAGTAAAAGACCTCTGGACTGCAGTTGGATGGTTGAGGGAAAACTGCCACTCTTTCAGAGGTTTTGTGTAAGAGCCGTGGTATCTGAAGTTAAGCATCATTTTCTGTTACGTCAATTTTTTATATACATGTAACTACACTTTTATGAATCCAGTAAAATGTATTTTGTTAATACACAACAGGTACACCAGCAATATACAGTATTTATGAAAAGTATTCACCATTCATATTTGAAACCTGATTATTTTCAGGGGGCTGAAGAATGCTTTTTTTCAGGCACGGTAAATGGCTAATGCTGTTTTCTCTCTCTCTCTCTCAAAAGAATGTTCTGTGTTGTGCAATATTTTGATGGCAAGAAGTTTGTGTTTGTGGTGCCTCAATCATGGTACAATGACGGTATTACTTTCTAGCCAAATTACACAAGCGATGAGAGGATCAACAAAGCTGTGAAGTTCGCCGAGGTGCCGGGCCACAACTGGTCAAAGCATCCTGTCAGACTATTGAAGACATATGGTGATTCATTTTTGAATCACCTAGTTGTAATTATTACTTTGTACTGTGTCTCCCAAAAGCCAGCAGTAACTATTTTGTTAATATCTCGAGTAAAGATTAATGCCGGTGATTTACCTATGTAAATGTTTTTTTAGGTGACTTCCTGTCAGCCTGGCAAGGGATGATACTGTCACTGACGTGACACATCGGAGCTAGACTCCGATGATGAAAATGTTGAAGTTGGTCAAGGCAAAAGAACATCTAAACCTATGCAAGTGAGAATCATGTTTATGATATTTGTCAGGTTTAAATGGATATAATACAAGGATACAAGGATTTTATTTGTCACGTACATAGAAATAGTAATGTAAGACGTACTGAATTTGCATTTGAATGTTCAACTATACTGTACATGGGTCGAAAGAAAGAAGGATCAGGAAAGTAATTTAATAAATAGCAAAAGAGGGGAGTATAAGTGCAAAGTGTCCACAGTGTTAGTGTTTGAAAGTGCAAGTGCCAAGTGATGTGATTTATGTAGTTCCCTTTCGAGGGAACTCGCGCTGCGTCGATGACGCATTGGGAGCGCCTTCGCGTGATTACGTCTGAAGCACATATGTCAACTAGTCCAATGGAAAGAATGATCGTCATGGGAGGGTGACGTCATGACCAGGAAAGGATAAAAGCACACCCAGTGCAACCGGCCTTAACTTTTGTGCCTCAGCAAAGCGCTCTGTGTCAAAACTGTCTGTTACTATTTATTGTTTGTCTGTCACATCATCATTATGGCAAAACAGTTATTCAAGTCGTGTGTTCCTCCCTGCCCTCGTTTCCTTACGGGTGGGGATACACACAAACTTTGTGTAATCTGTTTGGGAGTGGAGCATGCTATGTCAGCTGACTGCCAGCATTGTGACTATTTGATGAAAGTGGCCAGGCTCGCGAACCTCATGGTGCCGGACCTGCTGCTGCCGAGGCAGCACGGAGAATGCATTCCTGGGGTTCGCAAATGGATCTCTCAGCGGGGTTGGAGACGGGCTCTGCCTTATCTTTTCCCTTACCCGGAGGATCCAGTGCTCTCTTGCCAGTGTCGGAAGCCTGCCCTGCGGCTTCTTCTGCCCGGGGGAAAGAGCCCAATGCTTCGGTGCTCTAGCTCTGAGGAGGTAGATGTATTGAGCATTAGAGAAAGTGACACAAACACACAGGAAGAAGATTCACCATCTAATTCCCCAGCATATAAGGAGCTTGTGGATGTGATAACTCGTGCTGTAGATAAATAAAAAAGATAAATAAAAAATTTAGTGGCCAGCCGAAAGAAAAGGTGCTCATCCCAAAAGCAAGTTAGAAGAGCGCTTTTTATCTTCCAATTTATCGTCTCCATCACGGGGCCTTCCATTTTTTCCTGATCAACATAGTGAGCTATGTAGATCGTGGAATAGACATTATTCTTCCCGTCTCTTCAGTTCCCAGGTGCATACATATTCAGATATAAGGGGACTGAAGGAACATGGTTGTGGGTCGATGCCCCGGTCTGAACAGACGCTCGCGAGCTATTTGTCTCGGTTCAGCATCGTCCTTGTAGGCTCCCGTGTTGCCCACTAAATCATTAAAGACCACATCTAATTTAGTGGGCAAAGCTTATACGGCAGCAGGTCAAGCTGGAGCCTGTCTTCACACTATGGCAGTGCTTCACGCCTATCAGGCAGACCTGTAGGGGGATCTGGACAAAAGTGAGGGTGTGGGTCCCGACGAAATTCGAGAGCTTCGTCAGGCCACAGATCCATCTCTCAGGGCTACGAAGGAGACCGCTCATGGTATTGGGCGGTCTATGGCAGCCCTCATAGCTACTGAGAGGCACCTCTGACTGAATTTAGCAGAGATAAAAGAGAAAGATCAGGCTTTTCTGTCAGATGCTCCTATATCTCCTTCTGGTCTCTTTGGCGATTCAGTGAATTCAGTTGTCGAGAGATTTCAAGAAACCAAAAAACAATCAGAGGCTTTTAAGAAATTTCTCCCTCGTCGGGTCCAGCCCCCGGGGATGCTGGGCGTGAGCATCCCCAGACGAGCTCCTCATATCGCACACAACAGAAAGAGAGTGTCGCGTCTCGTGCCCCTCATAATAAGTCATGTGTCCCATTTTACTTTTCAGCGCTACAACTGACCACCCCAAAAGGCTCAGCGTACCAGACCTACTCAGAATGAGGCAACGGTTCGGAGGCAGAGACCTAGCTTCAGAGAGCCCGTAGGTGGACAAAGACCAGGTCCTCGAACGCATTACTGTTAACTAATGAAGCTGAGTCTCTAGCATAAGGAAAAAAGCTGAAACAGCCAGGAACACCTCACGGCGCTACACCGGTGAATCAACATAATTCCAGATACCATCAACCACAACAGTAAACAGGGACTCTACTCGGAAGGCCCGTAGGCGGCCCGAGACTGAATCATGTGTAAAAGTAAGTGCAGTTACCTGTTTCCCTCATTTCAGAGGATCTCAAAAAAGCGTGAGATGCCCAACCGATACCAAATCACCATAATGAGGGCTGGTGATACAGACGTGACTGTTGGTGTCAGGCTCCTGGGTTGCACACCTACAGCTCACCTCTGCTAATGCTCAGGGATAAAGAAATTTGCTCTTTCTTTGAAAGTGTAGGTACCGCTGGCCCCGCTTTTATGGGGAGCCAGCGGCGGAACAGACCTACACAAACAAAGACTCCCCCCGATCCTCCAATGAGGGGAGGGAGTGAACCGATACCATCTCCATGAACAAAATCCCATCCCTGGGCGGCCCACCTCACTAGCGCTTGCACTTGTGCTTACCACCTGCATCTGGATCCACGCTGAGCCCCGGGTGAAGGCTGCCGCATGTGCTCAGTGGGAGAAGAGGCAGACACAGGGGGACGCCCTCGGTGACGGGCAGGCGGAGGATCTACCCCCGACGGCCGGGTGGAGCAGCAGGCCGTCGGGGAAGGATGTGCCGGATGGCCTCCGTCTGCTTCTGTACAGTGGAGAACTGTTGGGCGAAGTTCTCCACCACGTCGCCGAATAACCCAACCTGGGAAATGGGGGAGTCCAGGAACCGAACCTTGTCCGCTTCCCTCATATCCGCTAGGTTGAGCCAGAGATGGCGCTCCTGGACCACCAAGGTGGACATCGCGCGAGCTGCAACCTTTGTACCCCGGAGGGCCAAATCAGTTGCAGTGCAGAGCTCACCCATGAGCTCACGATCTGCACTACTCTCGTGCATGTCCATGAGTGCCTGGGCCTGGTGGACCTGAAGCAACGCCATGGCATGCAGCGAAGATGCGGCCTGCCCACAGGCCTTGTAAGCTCTGCCCGCCAAAGCAGATGAGAACTTACAGGCCTTAGAGGGGAGACGAGGGTCTCCGTTCCAGGAGGTAGCGGTCGCTGGACACAGTTGCATCGCAACAGACACTGGGGGGGATCGCCTCGTAACCCTTATCCGCACCTCCATCGAAGGTAGTGAGGGAGGAGGAGCTACCAAGCCTGTTTCTGGCAGAGAAAGGTGCCTTCCATGACCTAGTGAGCTCCTCATGCACTTCAGGAAAGAAAGGTACAGGAGTGGCGGGCTGAGAACCAGACTGGCCCGCTCCAAGAAACCAATCATCCAACCGGGAAGGTGGAGTATTCCACATGAGCCCGACCGCCTCGGCGGCCTTCTTGAGCATAGCCGTCATCTCAGGATCCAACATCGGCGTCGCCACCCTCCCGGAGGAGGGCAAAGGCACCGAGTCTTCCTCCGTCAAATCAAGCTCCCCCTCGGATGCTGCGATGGACATCCCATCGTCCGGAGTTGCCCCAAAAGAAATGTCCGGTTGGTCCATCACAGAGGGACCGGCGCATTCCTGCTGAGCTTCCCCCGGCTGCGATACCTGAGAAACGGGAGGGATCCACGGGGCCATGCCGGGCGGATTACCCCTCACCGTAACTCTCAGATCACCCGTACCCTGTGGCATTCCAGGTTTCCCCTGGGAGGTTAACCCATGGGGGTGCTCTAGAACGGGGCAAAGGCACGGGGACTACACTTCCGCGTTTAACGGAAGCGAGTCTCGATCTTAGCACCGAGATGATCATATCCCCACAATGAGGACATGAATCATCCACAAGAGCCGTTTCAGCATGTTGAATGCCCAGGCACGTGACGCAGCTCTCGTGGCCGTCAGAGGATGACAGAGACCGACCGCACCCAGAAACGCATGGATGAAATGGCATCTTGAAAAAGACACACAAATCACAACCGTGTTTGCTCTTTTAGAAATGGAACCCGTCACAAGTGCCGGAGCACACAGGGGAACAACCACGGCAACACTTGATAGTGAAGCACTCACTACTTCCACCCTCAACCGCGTCAACAAAACACTCGGAAACAGTTGAAGAGAGCTTCCGTAGCTCGCGACCACCACTGCAACTGCTGTAAACACCGACACCAGGAGAGTCTTCCAGAAGAACACCGGCACACTCGTTGTATAGTTGCTCGATCAGAGACCATCAGAATGAACCAATCAGCTCCGAAAGCGAAAGACAACTGGTAGGTGCATCCACTTCCGTGTTTATACCCGCAGGGTAAGGCGGGGCGTTGATTACGCACCTGCCAAAGCTTGTTGGCTTGATTTTAAGAGTAATCAGAGTGATCTGGCTCACTAAGCTTTATCCCATACAGTCGGTATACGATCGACTAAGTCGAACGTTACCCGACTGAAAGGGAACTCAGAAACATTAAAACCAATGTTATGTAGTATTTTCTGTGTTGTCTGCTTTTACTACAAATAAAATTCATATCATGTCTCTAAATTTGGTGTTGTTTTTGTAGCTGCTGACCCCCACATGCTGACACTAATGGAGACCATGAAACAACAGATGAACCAGCTTACAATGAATATGAGCGTGATCATGGCCAGAATGGCAGCCGCTGAGCCTGTTGTGGAGATGCCGGAGGAGATCTCCTTGCCCCTAACCTCCCTCGAGGAGGTTGATCACTTTGAAGGGTGGTTGAAAAACCCAGGCAACACAGCCAAAAAACAGCACTAAGTAATAATGCTTATATAACATCTAAGTCCAATAACACTTGGTATTCACGATATTCATGCTGCATACTATATAGGCTATTGTTATTATTATTTTATGCAGCACTACACGTGGTCTATATGCCAACAAGGCACAACAAACCTGGTGTTCATCATTTATATATATATATTTATATATATATATATATATATATATATTTATTTATATATATATATATATATATATACACACACATATATATATATATATATATATACATACACACACATATATATATATATATATATATATATATATATATATATATATATATGTGTGTGTGTGTGTGTGTGTGTGTTTGTTTTGTAAATTTTAAATCAATTCAATCAATTTTAACCAGAAAAATCTAAAATGTATTCCCAAAATTGTGCAGCCCTATACTTTCTCTTGATATCAGCATGTTCACATGTTTTTATTTTTTTACAGGGACCAGATATTTTCCCAAATTGCCGAAGTGCACCGGCTTGTATTTGAGACAGGCGTCTATATGAGACGGGCCTTTAATTTAGTGTTGAGATGAGCATGACAGTAGGAGGTTACCATATCTGTGTTTGTGTTTAACAAATCAGTTAATGTCAGAATTAGCCTACTATATTTCCATATGTCTAAAGGTGGTCGCACACCAGACGAGAAGCGCAGCGCCACGTCTTTAAAATTCGAACCCATTATTCTCTATGAGTGTACATTTTCTCAAATCGTCGTTAATGTATATACTGACTTCACCCTGTGCTGCAATATACATTCAGTTTTACATTCATTAACAGAAATCAGCTGCTTGAATGAAAATTGCAGATGTTATCGGATTTTCAGGTGATATTCTCAATTCATTCAGTTAACGGACGCTCTGAGGTAAAGTGAATTCAGACTGCAGACTAAGCAACGATTGTATTTAATTGTACAGTACAATCATAACATAGTACAGACTAGGGGTGTCCCTGACTATGGATTTTCATAGTCGAATCAGAATCGTCAAGTATGGCCTATAGTCGACTAATAGTCTAATCATGTGTATGGGGGCGGGGCTTTAACAATTCAAAGCCGTGATGTACAGAAAATCACACAAAGATATAGAAGAAAATGTATAAAAACATTTTGGATCAATAAAACTAAGAAATAACATAAATAACTCCAGAAAGGCCACACTGCAGACAGGATTTACATTTCACATGCAAATCAAATTAAATCGGCTAAATTACCTGTGCGAGCAGGCTCTAAGTACAGCACAACATCGATGCATCATGCGCCGAAAAAATAAACAATTAATTTACTAAATTAAATTAGAACAGAATATACCTTTCCAATAAATAAAAATACAAAACGAAATAAATGAGAATAAGTCACAAGATGAGGAGCAAATGTGTGCAAAATGCCTAAAGTGCAGGGGAACATATATTCAAAACACAAGCCACAAATAGTTAGATTAGATAACCCTGACAGATCAATAAATCAAATAAAATTTAAGAAATTATTAAAATAACGATAGTAGCCAGAATTTTCAACTTTGTCTTTTTAACTGCAGAAACAACAATAAATGCTAAACTGGAGTGGCAGTCTTTTTAGCTAAAAATGTTCACAGCATCCAAAACTCAAATTAGAACCGGCTGAAAAGTTTTGAAATCACTTGTACCCCTACCTGATCGAGAGAACAAATCAGTCGTTCACTCTGTCTGTGTCCGTTGGAGTCTTTTCAAATTGTGCGCGCGGATAAAATACATTCTAAAACACTTAACGTGAAAAACGTTTAACGACTTAATCTCCTAAAATAGTTCAATTAAAATATGAAAACGCATTGCGTTCATATTCTGGGTTCATCTGCTTATCTCCACATAGTATGGTTTCTTAATAAAGTGTGCACTGTGTACATGTTAAGCCACATTAAAGTGCCTTTTAAGCTTTTTAAATGCTTTTTTCACGTTAAGCATTTTAGAATGTCCAGTGGAAAACCAACTTGTTAACGTTGGCCGGCAGAAGTGCGATCATGGTTTTCCTGATGCTAAATCCAGCCTTGGAGAATATCCTTTCTAATGGTGTACATCCACACTTTAGATTTTCTTATTTCAGACATTGTTAAAGATTTAAATCCTTGCCGCCAAGACGATCCTCTGTCGGTCACGGATTGAAAGTGAAACTTAAATCTGTCACGGGGTGTTTGGATTTATTCACGCACGTTAAAAAATATTTATTAAAAGCTTCTTTCTTTGCACATTTTTATATACAGCATTATCATAATAGGCTGAATATTAACGTATTGACAGAAAACCGGTAGTTCTATGTGAAATTAGACATTGCGCGAAAGTGGCATGATCCTCGTTTCATAACACCTCTGCGAAGATTCGACCGTGAGATCGATAGTCGAATCAGGCTTCTCCTATCGAAGCATCGAATCTTCGACTATTCGGGGTCACCCCTAGTACAGACATGATCTTAATTCCATAATATCCTTAAACATAACTATATTGCTGGCCATAAACTGACAAAGTGCGCGTCCGGTGTGCGATACCTCGCGTTGTCATAGACACGGCGTGGCACTGCACTTCTCGTACGGTGTGCGACCCCCTTTAGATTATTGGCAGCATAAAAAAATTAAACAATTTGACAGCCATGGTCTGAACAATACAAGTTACGGGTAATATCAATCGAGCCTATGAACTAGTTGCCAGAAACACATCAACAAGAAAGAATGAAGGCTACCCTGTAAAACAACTGCAATCATGTGATACAAAAGGACCCTATTCATCACTATCATCATCACCGCGATCCTCAACTACAAGTCCATTGGTGAATTCCTCCTCCTCATCGCTCTCCTCCACTTCTCCCTCTCCGGTCTCCGCTAACTCTGCCTGCCTTGCTTGCGCTAACAGTTCCCGCCCAGAGGCGCAGGGCTCTCTTGCGTGTGCAATCTGCTCCATAGAACTGGCTTAAACAGACGATCTGACAGGTTTTAGAAGATTAAATACAACCCGAAACTAAAAAACAGACCTGTAGCCACACCAGGCGTGTAAAAGAGACAGGCGTCTATTTGGGACTCGGCTATTAATTGAAGTTTTACGGTATTTGATTTTACTGTAGTCTTTTTACAGTAAAAACTTTATAAACTATCCAAAACTAGGGGATAGTTCACCTAAATGAAAATTCTGTCATCATTTACTTACTCTCAAGTTGTTTTAAACCTGACGTGTATGTTGAACATAAAAGTTATTTTTAAGGATGTGGGTAACCAAACATTTGCTGGTCCCCATTGACTTACATAATTATTTTTTTTCCTACTATGGAAGTCATTGGGGACCAGCATCTGTTTGGTTACCCACATTCTTCAAAATGTCTTCTTTTGAGTTCAGCACAAGAAAGAAATTAATACAGGCATGGAACAACATGTAAATCAAGAAAACATTTTTGAGGGGTGAACTATATCCGTCTAAGGACAAGCGGCAGCATGTTTACTAGTAAGTGCTGTCACGTTAAGACCTGCACGCATCTAGATGCAGACACACATCCGATTTTCTCACAACTGTTTTCGTTAATTTTAGACATAACCACTGTTTTTATGTAAACCTTGTGTGTATTTGGCAGTATTAGCACAATCAGATGCGAAAGATAAAGTCCAGCAATCAGGCGCTGTTTGACAGTGTACTCAGAAAAAGTGCATCATGTCAGAACAGAACGTCAATGAAATGTCTAACCAGCAAAACTTTAAAGCACGAAAAAATAATGAACTTTTGTGATGTGTCCTTTGAGTTTAACTCTACCGCTGCGTTAACATGTGGGGCCCTATTTTAACGATCTGAAACGCAAGTATCAAGCGCGAAACGCAAGTAACTTTGTGGGCGGATCTCGGACACTGTTGCTATTATACCGGCGGGATAAATGACTCTTGCGCCCGACGCAAATCTAAAATGGTTGGTCTGAAGTAGCTTCATTATTCATAGGTGTGGTTTGGGCATAACGTGAAATAAACCAATCAGAGCGACATCTCATTAAGAGCAGGCACGCTTGTTCCATGGCAGATCACTATTATAACGGCGGATTTGCCAGGAGCGGTTCACAGCCGAGGAGACCGACGTTCTCGTCAGGGCCGTAAAACACAGAGAAGTTACATTGGGGATGGGAGAAACCCACCCAAATTAGCTTCGGTTAAACAGGCGTATAATAATTTGGGTAAATGTGTAAGCTAGATTTATGCCTATTTTTTCACATCTTCATGGACACCACAATGATTTCCCTTGTGTGTTAATATTTTTCCTTGTAATAATATATGGTTTTCTAAAAAGAGAACTGCTGCATCTGTGTGTTGATGAGATAAGCAAAGTGTCTGCGCGTTGTGCACACGCTACATTGATTATGGCCAAGCATGCGCCCTTAAAATAGCATATGAATAACATGCGCAACGCGCCACTGACTTTAGACTAGGTTTTTCCTGGTCAGTGGCGGAATTGTTTTCTAAACCTGCAAAATAGCACCAGGGAACGTTTGCGCCGGAACACACCTCCTCTTTTCGCTGAACCGCCCCCGGGAGCGCAAGTTCATTCCCTAATTTACCGACGTGCGTCTGTGGAGGGAAAAGGCCGCTGTGCGCGGGTACAAAATAGTAATGATACATGTGTCGGTGTACAAAGTCAATTGCGCTGGGTGCAAGATAGGGCCCGTGATGTGAATGTACGATGAGTTGTACAGTATTTGGACGGAGGCGCCAGAACTTAACTGTATCGCACGCGTGTTACAGTGATAAATGTATTCATTGCACAGACCAATTTTTCCGTAGCACATGCGACATATATGTTGCACTGTACAGCCAGTATTTGGATGTGGTAAGTAATTAATTTGTTATTGTTGCAAAGGTGCTAGCAGTAGCCACCGCTGGTAGGTAGTGAGTAGCGCTGACATGGCTACGATTTTGCAGCTAACACACAATGGACACGATATTCAGCAGTTTTGGTGAATAATAAGCAAAGATCACTGATTCAGCCTTAAAGCCTATGTTCACATTAGTTGTGGATGTTTAAAGGGGTCATATAATGCCATTTTTGTACAAGCTAATATGATTCTTTAGGGTCTAAATTAAAAGTCTGTAATATACTTTAATTAAAAATTCTCATTAGTATTGTAAGAAAACACTCATTTTACCTGGTCAAAAACAGCTCTGTTTTCAGCACGCCATTTAAGTGCATGTGTCTTTAAATGATAATGAGCTTTGCTCACCCCGCCCCTCTGTTCTGTGCGTACACCGTTTGTAACACAACACCACAATAACCATAACGCATTGTTCATTATAAACGTGGGATTATGAATTATATTGAGAACGTCGTACATAGAAAACATGCCGTAATGTACCGAGTGTAAGCAGCCACATTCATCTTGAAGCGTGCAGCAAGCGATTTGCAAAGATTAATATCAATATTAATATAAAGGTTAATAAAACGTTACACTCACTTCTTCTTCTGGAGGTGCAGCAGGAACACGAATAGTTGGTACCAATCCTTTTTTCAGGAGCAGCTTCTTAGCAAAACCAGCTTTATAACGTTACTGACCTCGTTTGTAAAGCAGTCTGGTGTGTGAAATGATTCGTGCAAACATTGCTGTTGATCGTGGGGAATATTCCCTTCGAAAACAAACTCATCCTCTGCGTCTTTATTGGTTCAGATTTAGGAACATAAAAATTATGCTGTGGTCCTTATTACACCCAAGAACAGAACACCATTCTGCTCATAGACAGTGCTCCAGCGTATCAACAATGACGTCACAAAATCGAACGGCTTGATTTGAGATGGGGGAAAACATATAAGAAGTTTTAAAAAAAACACTGGATGGATTTTTACCATTTTATGATGGTTGTGTACACACATTTCAGTAGAATCAACTTGTAAAAGTGCATGTACCATTTTATGACCCCTTTAAAAGAACCTACACTACCAGCTAACCGTAGCCTAGGCTATACTACCCAGCTTGTCTGACACATCTCAGGTTCTCAGAATGTCAGTGTAAACGTTTGTAAACTTTTATGACATCAACACCAGTTTACTTAATGCACTTACCAAGAATAACAAAGAAGGTGCTGCCTGCTGTGTTCCACTCTTATGCCTGTCAGATAGAGTTGCGGGTTTATGCGGGGAAAAAAGCGTTCCGTTAGTTGTGGCGCATCCGGTCTGCGCGGATCCAACCCACACCTGCCGGGCGGACTCAATTCAGTTGTGGCGCGTCTGGTCTGCGCAGCTGCCCCGCACCCAAAGTTGGTGCAGATCTGCATAGTGAGTGTGACTGTTGCGTGAATCTGCTGATTCAAAAACGGATCTGGCACAGATGTAAATGCTGTCTGGGATGGAAGGACTGTAACGGAAGTAACGCACTGCTTCACCTTCCAACTCTGGGTTGTTCATTCCCATCACACTCACTTGGTGAGACCAAAAACACCAACTCCAGGCCTTGACTGATTCCGGCACGGCCGGGAACTTCATGGATATTTCCTTGGCCAAAAGTCTCCAAATCCCTACTAATTCCCTTCCTGCCTTCCTTACTGTGACAGCCTTGGATGGAAGACTGTTGGCTCCTGGGAAAATATCCCACCTCACGTCTCTTCTTTCTCTCTGCACTTACCAGCACCAGGACAGAATGTGCTTTCACCTAATACAGTCTACAGAGTTGCCAGTTATCCTCGATCACCCCTGGCTCCTCCAGTATAATACACACTTTTGACTGGTCCATTGGCATAGTCCTCAGTTTGGCTTCCACCTGTCAGACTACGTGCTTGGCCCAGAACTCCCCTGATCCAGTACTCGAGTCCCAAGAACCCCTAGATCGGCCTCAAGTCTCTAATCAATACCACCACCTCAAGGCCATGTTCAGAAAAAAGAAGGCCTGTAAACATTAATCATCAGAACATCTCTTCTCCTGTCTCTTAAAATGTCTGGCTTTGGTGATTAAAGCACATTGAATGTATCCATAACGGAAATAAGTGAGTCGTATTATTTCAAAACGGAAGTACATCACGAGGCTCAGTGCAAGTAGTCCATTATGCAGTAGATCTAATGCTTGACATATTAAAGGGAGAAGGACAGTCAGAAAATGTATTGCATTTTGAAGATCTGTCAGACAGAAGAATTGTGTCCTTGTAGACTGCGAATAGAATTTACTCATTCAACTACGGTTATGTTGAATGTAAAAACTGACCAGCAATAGTTATCTTTAAACAAGCTGGGAATGGGTTGAGTCTCAATGCCATTTAGACATTTTGCCTCATTAGAAACCTCACATTTTTTGAAGATCTGGTTGAAGTAGGAAATGAACACTGGAGCTTATTGCTGCTTTTACGGCAGATATTAAATATTGTGTTTTCTCCAGTCATTTCAGATGACAAGATGGTTATCTAAAGCAGGGATGGGCAACTGTCCTGCATAGTTTAGCTCCAACCCTAATCATACACACCTGAACCAGCTAATCAAATGTTACTAGAAAGCTTGTGGTTTGATCAGGGTTGGAGCTAAACTCTGCAGGAACGAAGTTACCCATCCCTGATCCAAAGCATTTGATTTGTGAACACTACACACTGTTTAAAGAACTTTACAGAAGAAATCTCATTCCTAAGTATCACTTCATGACTTGTCTTCCCAGATGCATCAGGAAGATAAGTCCACTGGTTCAGTTCATGTCTGTGGGAAGCATTATGAGGCAAGTAATTAAATAATATATATTTTCAAAAAGTAAGCAGGATTAGACATTGCATATGTGATCGCAGATGTGAAATATTGAGCAGATTGTGCGACAAATACTTGTGCAACGGGGTTAAGCTGCAATAACTAATTACTTTTAATTAGTCATGGCTGGGCAGTCATGGCCTAGTGGTTAGGGAGTTGAACTGGTAACCCAAAGGTTGCTGGTTCGATTCCAGAACCGGTGGGAAATGACTGAGGTGCCCTTGAGCAAGGCACCTAACCCCTAATCGCTCCCCGGGCGCCACACAAAGGCTGCCCGCTGCTCTGGGTGTGTGTATCCACGTTTGCAGTGTGTGTGTGTGTGTGTGTGTGTGTGTGTGTGTGTGTGTGTGTGTGTGTGTGTGTGTGTGTTAACTACTCACTACTCTGCTCCTAATGTGTGTGAATTAACTTGGATGGGTTAAATGCAGAGGTCAAATTCCAAGTATGGGTTACCATACTTGGCCATCACTTTCACTTTCGTCTAATTAATAGGCTAGAAACACCTAGGATCAGCAATGAGACTGCTAGCTGGAACCTGCTTCTAGATATCACCACCAGTGGCCATATTTAAGTCCTGATTGACAATTTATGCATTCTCTCACTGAATGAAATAATGACTATTGCACTGCATTATTTGATTGCATTTTAAAGTGTATATAATTTTATGTATAATCTGTCATTTACATTGTATCATTTCCAGGGTTGGTTACAGACATTTGGTCTCTATATCTTTGACTTTAAATACAAACTTCTTTGCTTTTACTTCAGTATTTTGCTAGTCAGCTCCCGATACAATGCCATTCTCTGTACGCGCAAATTCAAAGTGTCTGTAGTCGCGATGACTGCGCTCGCACTGTTTTAAACTAATAATAAACCGGCAACAGATTCTGATCGACAGAAAAAGTTTATTTTTAGAACATTACTCCAAGAGATTCAAGATGAATGGCGTGCTCAATTCCTTTTGAGTTTGATTTGGGTGCTCTTCGGTCCAAGGTAGAACATCTAAGAGGCAGTGTAGAGAAAGAATTCTCTGATAACCAAGGCACTCCTTAATTAAAATGTCTTTATTACAAAAATGACATGTCCTAACTGGACAACTTTAAAAAGCCCACGCGTAGCGGCATGGAGCCTTCTTCAGGGCAACAAGAGAGACAACTTTTCATACCCAATATTTCATACATTCTGAAGGTGGGACCCACTTCCATACGGTGAAAATAATTGGTTTCATTACAGGTGACAATTCATATATCCAATGGACCCGTCTTGTAGGGCTGCACGATATTGGAAAAACAGAAAAAAATATATAAAATAACTTTACTGTATAAATTAAATAATAAATTAAGAAAATGTATCTTTGTTAAAAGCTAGAAAAGTAATTTTCTCTTTTGATGTTTGATTAACATTGGTGACAAACAGCTGCAGATATTAGGCTGTTGTCTCTTTAAGACGAATGCACGGATCTAATATAATGATACGCATCCGTTTTCTTTCTCAGTTGTTTACAACACATGACCAACTGTTTACAAGGACACTCGCAGTGACGGGCATTTTGACTTAATTTTGCGTGCAAGTGTCCGTTCAATCTCAAAAGGAAGAGAAAGAGAACTGAATTCGGTGTTCACGTGCTGTGTCCGGACAGAAAACAGCGTGTGAGTTCCAGTCTTCTTGCGGTTGATGCTTAAAACTGACAAGACTTCAAAGTACATGCAAATGATAAAGTCACTCTATGATGGTTAAACTTTGCAATTAATGCAAGAATCACAATGCGTTCCAATCCGGGGATCAAGCTGGGCCGCACGAATCATGGATCAACTACAATCCCTATAACTTCAGTTGCGCGATGAGTGTAGCTTAAATTTTCTAGTGCCAATTTAAACACTTCCCACAAAATTAACAAAAATGGGGTTTAATGTTTTATTACACTGATCAAAAATGTGAATCAAGGTTTACTTTACATGCAAAACTCTTTCCACACTAATCACATGTGAACGGCTTCTCTCCAGTGTGAATTCTCATGTGTTTTTTAAGGTTTCCGTTTTCAGTAAAACTCTTTCCACACTGTTGGCAAGTGAACGGCTTCTCTCCAGTGTGAACTCTCATGTGGGTATTTAAAGTAGTTTTTTGTCTAAAACTCCTTCCACATTTAGGGCATGTGTAAGGCTGTTCTCCAGTATGAATTCTCATGTGGGCATTAAAGGTTGGTTTTTGTCTAAAACTTCTTCCACATTTGGGGCAGGTGTAAGGCTGCTCTCCGGTATGAATTCTCATGTGGGCATTAAAGGTTGTTTTATATGTAAAACCTCTCCCACATTGAGGGCATGTGAAAGGCTGCTCTCCAGTATGAGTCCTCACATGGTTTTTAAGGCTTGCTTTTCGAATGAAACCCTTTCCACACAGTTTGCAGGAGAAAGGCTTCTCTCCGGTATGAATTCTCATGTGGTTATTAAAAGTTGGTTTATGTGTAAAACTCTTTCCACATTGAGGGCATGTGAAAGGCTGCTCTCCAGTGTGAATTCTCATGTGGCTTTTAAGGCTTGCTTTTCGATTAAAACTATTTTCACACAGTTTGCAGGTGAACGGCTTCTCTCCCGTATGAATTCTCATATGGCTTTTGAGGCTTCCTTTCTGAATAAAACTATTTCCACACAGTTTGCAGGTAAAAGGCTTCTCTCCGGTGTGACTTCTCATGTGGCTTTCAAGGTGTCCTTTTTGAGTGAAACATTTCCCACACTGAGGGCATATGTAAGGCTTCTCTCCAGTGTGAATTCTCATGTGGCTTTTGAGGCTTCCTTCCCTACTGAAACTATTTCCACACAGTTTGCAGGTAAAAGGTTTCTCTCCAGTGTGAATTCTAACGTGCCTGTTAAGGATTACTTCTTGAGTGAAACTTATTCCACACTGTTGGCAGGTGTGAGGCTTCTCTCCAGTGTGAATTCTCATGTGGACTTTAAGATGTCCTTTTCTAGTGAAACTTTTTCCACACTGTTGGCAGGTCAAATAACTTCCATTTGCTCTTTTCCATAAAGTATTTTCAGTCTGTGAGCAACTAAATGATTTTTTTTCAGTAATAAGATCATTCTGTTTGTCACACTGGTCCTTCTCTTCTGTTTCATTCAGTTCTTGACTCTCCTCTTTCAGTGCCATCAGGTCTAAGGCAAAAAAAGAGACAAATATAAATTAAGCCCAGTTTAATGGTACAAAGCAACACACATCAAAATCAACAGTATCAAAGCAACAACATGTATATTGGCTACTATATGCACTAAGCTACTACGATAGGTGTTACATGCAATCTCAAAACCTCTTCACAATATTGTTAACTCTAAACTAAAAATGTTCAGTCAGTTATGTCAGTTATTAAAAAACAAAACCAACCTTGCCCAGGAGAAGATAATTATAGACCCATTTCAAATATGCCATTTATGTCTAAAATATTATAAAATACAATTATGGAGTACCACAGGGCTCAGTATTAGGTCCTCTGCTTTTCTCCCTGCTTCCCTTGAGAGATATTATTATTATTTGTTATGCCAGTGATACTCAGTTTTGCATTTCCTCACAACCCGACAAAACTTCTTAATTCTCCAAGATAGCAGAGTGTATAAATGACACAAAAGAAGGGATAACTAGTCATTTTCTTCAATTAAATTCTGCTAAAACAGAAGAATTAATTATTGGACCAAAACCCTCTGAACATAAGATGCTTGATCTCAAGGCATGTACCGTTACAATGTATTAATTGGAAAATTCTGCTTATTACACAAAGCTTTGAATGGCTCAAAATCATGAGTACTTAGCTCTTTCCCCACCAGCGTTTAAAAAAATTAATTGACAGCCTTTTTGATCGTTTTCACAAAATGTTCATGTTCCCCAGAATATTTTGTTGTATGAATTTCTGAACATGCAATGTGTCAAAAGAAAGAACAGAACCTTTGCTTTGGCCAGATAGTATTTATTACATAGGGAACGGGACGCTTTACATTCTAGAGAGCATTTGCTTGGACAGATGATGTGATGAGAAGAGTCAGTGGTGATGTCATAAAAATCCGTGAGCCATTTTAGCATAAGTGAGGTACTGTTAGTTTGAATGCTTATATCTCCTAAATGTGAATTTTGTCATTGGTTTGGAACACACCAGCTCATTCATAACCTTAAGGTTAACATCTTCATACTAGTGATGTATGTCTCGAGACCGGTCTTTTACGTGGTCTCGGTCTTGTCACGGCCTTGACGGTCTTTGGTCTTGGTCTTGTCTTGGTCTCAGACCTCTCGGTCTTGTCTAGGTCTCGCTGTCTCAGACCGACATAGTGGTCGGGGGATTTAGCAATACAATACTACAATATCCATGACGACACAACGTTCGATAATGCAACATTATTATCCTCAACGGAACGGATTGAAGCGCGCGTCCGAGTGAAAGTGCGGCGTGTGCGCGAGCCACACCAGAAAACACTTTATCCGCGCCACTGATCGCAGCGACAACGAGCACTTTGATCACTTGATTTAAAAAACACGTATCAGTGACATGATGGGTTTTAACTTCATTCAGGAGATTTTGGGTAACTGCACAACTGACAGATGACTTTGAGCGCACCGCCAACGGCGTGTGTGTGTGTGTGTGTGTGTGTAACCATAGCGACAAAATGACCAACTTTCGGATCCTGCACTTAAGCCTATAATTTCGTTTTTAAACATTTTAATATGTATTTAAAAGTTGCAGAATGGATTCATTTGGAGACTCCGAAATCGGCAGGCATTTGCTTAGATTAATTTGTGTCTTTGATATCTCTCTCTGTGTGTGTGTGTGTTGTTTGATTACAGTATTGTATTTAAGATGGTGTTAGACTAAATAAATGGTCTTTTAAATATCATCTGCATATCTCCGTTGTGTTGACTAAACATTAGGCCTAATCCAAGTTTGTAATTGTGTATCTTTAATTTGATGTTACGATTTCATCTACACATTAAGTATAATTTCAATTGGTTACATATTTCTCATTCTTTAGACAGTTGTTGGAGGAGCAAGATGGTGTTGGAGGTGTTTGATGTTTTATCAGATGAACCAGTCAGTACCAGTCATGTCAGTCCTCAACAGTACACAAAAGTTAAGAGAGTCTCAATCCTCTAATAGTGCAGTAACAGCCGTCATGCAATTGCTACACATAGTTGATCTCACCCAGTCTGCAAAAACATTTACAGTGAGCTCACAGTCACACACATGACATGGTCTGTCTCTGTATTGTTCTGCCTGTGTAGTTGAAGTAATACCGTCTAATATGTATTCAATGTAATCTGCGGCTGAACCCTAGTATGCTGCTGTTCTTGAATTCATACAAGTTATTGCTTAGCTTCAACACTAGTCTGTTTTTTTTCCCTCCGGTCTCGGTCTTGGTCTCGACTTGGTCTTGGTCTTGACTTGGTCGGTCTTGGTCTTGGTCTTGTCTTGGTCTCGATACCCTCTGGTCTTGGTAGTGTCTTGGTCTCAGTTTAGGTGGTCTTGACTACAAGTCTACTTCATACTAAAATAAAAAAAACTTAAATTTAGATTTCAGGGGGCCTTTAATGTTGATGATCGCATTATTTTACAGATGTATATGATTAAATATGATATCGTTTGTTTCTGCATCTTCACATGTGTTTTGATCAGGAGATTCAGTACTCTTTTAGAAGATATCATAGCGCCCCCTACCGTATAACAGTGAAAACACAGACAGATCGAGCACAGCTGGAATAAAACAAAACTAGAGGTTCTTCGCATTTCGTGGAAAGAAAGCATTATTGCATACAGAGAGGCTTTAAAAACTGCTAGGTCTGGTTATTTTCCGATTTTCTTAGAAGAAAACAAACAACCCTAGGTATTTGATACAGTGGCTAAATTAACTTAAATAAATTTAAAATAAAGCTTAAGATTCAGACGTTTCGCAACAGCACAGCAGTAATGACTTTATGAAATTCTTTACTTGCAAGATTGATAATATTAGAGAGAAATTTATAACCATGCAACAGTCTACTACAGCAGTGGTTCTCAAACTTTTTACACCAAGTACCACCTCAGAAAATATTTGGCTCTCCAAGTACCACCATAATGACCAATATTAAAATACAGTAGCGTAGTAGGCCTAACTATTCAGCTACAGTTATGCACAACTCAAAAACCAGTCAGTTTTATTTATAATAAGAATATTTATTGTTGTCAGCCACTTTAAACATTGTAACAACACAGTTTTAACATCAACACTGCACTGTGTGCTGCTTACATAGAGGTAATTTTTTTTAATGATTAAATTAAAATGTATTTCACCTAAAAGTGAAATAAAAACTGTACTTACATATTAAATGAAAATGTATTGTACTTAAAAGTGAAATAAAAACTGTACTAACAGATTAAATGAAAATGTATTGTACTTAAAACAAGTACATGTTGTTTAAAACTTACATGAGCTTAATGTGATGGGTGCGCATGCCTCTGTGAACACAGTCCTGAGATGTCTGGGTCAATGGAGGTCAGCTTCAGTCTCAGGTTTGGCTTAGCATCCACCCTGCTTCTGTACTTTGTTTTTATGACAACAAGTGAAGAGAATCCTTTCTCGCACAGATAGGTAGTCACAAAAGGAAGGAGAAAACGTACGGCCTTGTCGGAAAGCACAGGGTATTCACTGTGCTGCTTTATCCAAAAGTCCAGACATGTCTGCTTTCTGAAAGCTGCCTTCAATGTTTCGTCACAAGACAACTCTATTAAACTCTCCTGCTCAACAACAGTTAAGTCCTGTGAAGCCATCTGAGAGGTGTAGATGCTGAAAGGGTTTCTCATCCAGCTTCTAGCTTCAGTTTCAGGCATCACTGGGAATTAATCAAGGAACTGTTGTCTGAGTGACACGAGGTGTGCAGTGATGTTCTCCCTGAGTCTACCATCAAGCGTCAGGTCATTGTCAGACAGAAAACTCTCCAAAGCAGGGAAAGCTGAAACATCACCTGTCTTGACTTTGATTTCAAATAACGCCAACTTCTTAAGCAGTGCATTGATTTTGTCATGCACATCAAAAACATTGATGGGGAGTCCCTGTAGTCCCAAATTCAGTTCGTTTAAACGTGAAAAAATGTCAGACAAGTATGCCAGCTGACTGAGCCACACAGTATCCTTGAAAATTTCTGACAAGGGGAAATGTCCTGTAAGAACATATGGACCTCTTTGCGCAATTCAAAAAGCCTCGAAAGCACCTTTCCTCTTGAAAGCCACCGTACTTCAGTATGAAGCAAGAGTTGGACATGCTCACTGCCCATTTCCTCGCAGAGCACACAAAATAAACGAGAATTTATCGGTCTGGCCTTAATGAAGTTCACAGTTTTCACAGCAGAGTCCAGCACAGACTTCAGGTCACCAAGCTTCTTCTTCACTGCCAGTGCCTCACGATGGATGCTGCAGTGAGTCCAGTGCATCTCAGGTGCTACCTCTCGGATGCGAGCTGATACTCCACTGTGATGACCTGTCATAGCCCTCGCACCATCAGTACACACTCCCACCCACTTTTTCCAGTCCAGTCCGTTCTCTTGGATAAACGCGTCCAGTACCTGGAATATGTGCTCTGCTGTAGTTCTGGTCCCAAGTGACTGGCAGAACATAAAGTCCTCCTGAGCTGAACCATCATTTTCATATCTCACATAAACCAATAAATTGGCCAAATCTGCGACATCCGTAGTCTCGTCAAGCTGGATGGCAAAATATTGACTGTTTTGAATGCGCTCAATCAGTGTCTTTTTAACATCGTCAGCCATGTCTTTTATTCTCCGTGACAGTGTCATTTGAAAGCGGCACCAAGTTTAACTCTTTGGCAGCTTTCTCTCTACACATGATGCCTGTCATAGCCTGTCATGTGTCTCTTTGGCTAAAGGTAGACACAGTTGTTCCCCTATTGTGTGCGGCTTACCAGCTTTGGCGATCCGGAGGCTGGCACGATATGAAGCTTCATGTGCTTTGAGTATGGGTGTACCACAGGATTGAATGATGGATTTTGACTGCTTCAGTTCATCACGTTTTCGCGAAAAAAAAATCCACTGGTTTGTCCTTAAGCACCGTGTGTTTAGTTACAAGATGCCGTTTGAGATGCGATGGTTTCATGCATTCATTACTAAGTACTTTACCACATACCACACACTGTGGCCTGGGCTCTCCCTCTCTTCCGCTCCAAATAAATCCAAATTTCTCTTGCCAGATTGAAGCCACAATAGCAGTTTTGAACTTTTCATAATTTAATCATCCACCTAACATTCATTTATATTTAACCTTTTTACACACTTAAGTTAAAAAAATGCAGCTGCTCCCCAAGCGTAAGCTTTTCAAGGCGGCCGTTATAGATCGTATCACTTTGTTTCCATGGTGACGCGGCATTGCTTGTCACGCGACCACAACCACTCAATGACTGATGATCTGCTTTTATTAATTTTTTTATTCAAAATATTCACAAATTTGTTAGCTATAGCATTGAATCGCCTTTATAATGATCACGTTAGTTGGGGGAAAAAAGCAGGTTGAATTTAGCAGTTGATCACGTTCTACTCACACCGGTGAGATCGAAATTCAGTGTTACCTCTGCGTTCCACTAGAGAGAGCCACACTTTGAGAACCACTGTACTACAGTATTGCATCAGAGAGTGCATTGTAGTGTCCCTGAGGAAAATTTCAATTCATTCATTGCTATAGGAGAGGAACAATTGTCTAAACTCGTTAAATCATCAAAATCGACAACATGTATGTTAGACCCTTTACCAGCTAAGCTACTGAAAAAGATGCTTCCAGAGGTCATAGATCCTCTTCTTAAAAGGTACAATATGTCAGATTTTTGTTATAAAATTTTCAAAAACCACTTGCAGTGTGATATATTTCATGCAGTTGTGTACTAGTTGTATCCCAAAAGTTCCCAAGGATTTGTAAATCCAGAGAAATACCACTTTTAAATAATGGCTCGTCCCTTGTCATTGTCGCATTTCAATGACATAATATCTGCACTATCCTCGGTTTCCGCTTGTAGAAATAATACATAGATGAATTCATTAGCGACCGCTTCAATGGGCCCTTAACGTAAGCTGCTAATGAGGGATCTATGTATGCATGTATTTATGTATGTATGCATGTATGTGTATATATGTAAGGGATAATGTAGAGCGAGGCGTTTGTTATAGCAAATACAACCCCGACAGGCTGATCAGGACCCGACGCGAAGCGGAGAGGTCTTGAATCAGCCTGAAGGGGTTGTATTCGCTATAACAACCGTGTATCAACCGTGTATTGCGATTCGATATTGCGATTTTCTTTTCTTTTTACACTAGACCATGGGGAAAAGTTAAATCATATCTTATACATGTACAGTCTGTATAAGTGTCATATTTACAAAACAATTCATCACATTTTTCTGACTTATTTTAGAAGCATCATACAGTACTACATTCTCTTTAATAAATTATTCAATAACAAATTCATTTTTTAACAGTCACTTGTTGCCACCATTTAAAAAAAAAAATTTTGTTCGATAAATGCGTTATTTTAAGCACCAAGTTTTTATCCAAAGCTGATATCATAGACATCAGTGTTTATATTTGAACTTTAAACTTTTATCCCAGTACTTCTATGATAATTTGAACTATTGTATCACAGAAATAATGATACTATGAGGAAAAGACTGCTGTTTCATGACCACTCTCTCTGGGTCAGCGGCAGCGCCAACACAGATTTGAATGTTGCGATATGAGTTTGTCAAAGGTTTAATAGACGGAGGAAATGGAAGAAGATCGCGTGGGTGTTTGAATCACAGTCTTTTAAAGATGAATCGTGCAGCTCTACTGTCTTATCTCTCTCTCAGCATATGAGTAGCGCTGCACGTCGTGCGAGTGCTTTTCAATGCATTCAGTCTCACGACGCTTTCACGCGTCCACTTATATTACGTCACTCAACACTCAAAGATAACGACACATTTCATCATCTGTTGAAACGAAAGTGGCTGACTTCTGTCAACATCATCTATAAGCATGGGCAAAAATAAAGTAATATAATTTAAATCAATATCGATTCTGTAATAAAAAATTTTTATTTTTAAATCGTTTAAAAAAAAATTGCGATACCCAAGTGTAGCCTATTAGGTTAGTGAATTTTTTCTCCCAGCCATATAGTATCTCACACGCCACTGTTGTGTTGTTCAGTCATCATGGTTCATGATTATTGATTGGAGAGTACAGAAAATCCACAAAAAACCCCCGTAAAAGTAGATCCACAGAGGCAAGCAGGCTTTGGGAGAAACAGAGAAATAAAAACAAGGATCAATATCGGCGTGGTGTTTTCAGGATGGAGAGAGCTTCGCGACAAACTCGGACTTGACAGATACTCTGCTCTCACATGAGCAAATATAAATTATTTATTATATACATACAATTATATTGCACTTTGTTTTTTTATCAAGTCTGGTGACCAAGCCTCTGGCAGTGAAATTAAATGTTGCACAAAAATATTTAGCCATTAGCAAATACTGTGGGTTTGTTCAAATGTACTTTTAGAACGATTATTTTAAACGTGTAAAACTGCGCAGCATAAAATAGTGCAATCAAACGAACAGGAAATAAAAAAACTAATTTATTAGCTGATATATAATTTATGATTCGTGAATTCATAAATCTCTGGCACACCTGTGCAATAATCATGCTGTCTATGATCAGCATCTTGATATGCCACACCCGTGAGGTGGATGGATTATCTCGTCGGCAAAGGAGAAGTGCTCACTAACACAGATTTAGACAGATTTGAGAGAAATAGGCCTTTTGTGTACATAGAAAAAGTCTTAGATCTTGGAGTTCAGCTCATAAAAAATGGGGGCGAAAAAAAAAAAGTGTTGCGTTTATAATTTTGGTCAGTGTAAGTTGATTTTCTGAACTGTGAATTCATTTCTGGAGAGAGTGTCAGTCTATGACTACGTTTACATGCAGCCAATAACCCGTTCAAAACCGGGATATTAGCAATAACTCGGTCGCGCACGGCCATGTAAAACCGGCAAAAACCCGGATATGCTCATATCCCGGTTTTTAAAAACCCGGATATTATACCTGGGGTACCCCCTTTCTAACCCGAATATTTGGTCATGTAAACGCGTATCGGCATATCCCCATCAAAAGGGACATTGATTTGTGTTCTGCGCATGTTCTATTCGCAAGGAATCTTGGTCTTTTGAGGAGAGACGGCGCATACAGAAACCCGCGTGCAGTATACCGGAAGTAAACAAGAAGTAGAGGTGAACATGGCGAGACGCAGCACAGCACCACACTTTTGGAGCGAGGAGGAAAGCGCAAACAAAGGCGATCGCTATCTGCCCCGAACTATTCATTATCCGCGTGCTGCTGCTGTTGTTGTCTTTGGATACAGGAAAAAGAATCGGAAATGACGCATATTGCGTCTTAAGGAAGTCCGTACGTCCAGACGCTATCCGCGCGTCGCCGTTTACATCGGGATATTGTAAATTCCATGTATACAGGAGTAACTCTCTCTGCTCACGCATGTAAACGCGTTATTCCGAATGTTTCAGAAACCCAAATAGTGACCCTAACCCGACCATAACCCGGATATTGGCTGCATGTAAACGTAGTCATTGTGTTCCTATTGGTCAATAGGATCTGTGTAACAACTGAGGCTTAGCCTGAGAGTTAGCCTGCCCTGGACCTGTTAGTTTCCCAGCATAAGCTGCCAGAGTAACTGGGTTTGAACTATTTTAAGTTTGCTTTATTTTCTCCTTAATACTGCAGTGAAAAAAAGAAGTTTGATATCTCTAAATCACAAATATGTTGTAACCAATCAGGTCAGCGTGCCGGCGGCCTTTAGCATATGGAAAATCGGGTATATTAAGCAATATAGCGGGTGAATTATGTATAAGATGTATATTACGATGTTAAACGTGTTGCGTAACACACAAGATTGAACCCCATTGGTTCTCGCACGTCAAGCGAACATGCTTTACTGTTCACCACAGTGAACTGGTTCTTCATTTGGTTTTGGATGGAGATTAAATGACAATTTTCATTTTTCGATGAACTAACCCTTACATTTTCATGTCAATTCATCAAACTCAGTGGAAGTGAGGACCATAGAAAGACTATTTCTATGATGCATAAGATTTCATTTGACATGTTATGGAATAGAATGTAAATTCGCTCTTATTGATTCTTCAAAAATATCATTCATTTCTGTAGAGCTGGACTTTTTAATAAGGATCAAATGACTGAGTTCTGCTTTGAGAATGAAACTGACCTGTTTGTTCCTCAGTTTCTTCATGTTTCACTCTGAATGTTTCTTCAATCTGCACGTCTTCACTCTCCTCTTTAATAAACGCCATCTTTATAATAGTGTGTCACATGGATCTCAGTCGCTTCATCAGGAGTTTTTCTGTGTGTTTGGATACTTTGTCCTGTTTTAGATGAGAAAAAATAAAAGGAAGAAAAATAAATGACAACTAAATCTCTGTGTGTGTCTCAATCAGGTCTAGTTCAGTAGTTCAGTTCACTGGTAAGAGAGTCAGTCAGAGAGAAAGTTAATGGACTTAAATGAACTGATTAAACTAAAAACACTCAAAACTAGCATTACAAATTAAAAGCATAAAATATACAAACAGTTTGTTTAGTTATTCTATATATTATTGAATTTTGTACATTACATGTAATACATTACACAAATCAATGTAAAAGTTGTCATTATTCATGTTTGTTGTTCTCGCTGCATTCACACTGTTTGATCAGGAGTCGTCAGCGTGCTGCGATTCGAATCACTGAAGCATTTTGCGAAGTATTTGGTTCAAATGACACAGGTTTGAAAAGCTGTTTCTCCATCGTTACATCTCAGCTAGTCATGTTCCCAATTAATTTTAATGCACAATTATTAAGTAAATATGTGCAAAAAACGTTGAGAAATTTGCCGTCTCCAACCTGTTTACCGATAAAATGGTGTGTGATGACGTCATCCCTAAAAAACTAATTGTTGCATACGTTTTGTTGCACTGCTAAAAAAAACCCTGCCTTTGAGCTAAGCATTATTTTGTGTATCGCAAATTATATAGTTTCTTATGCATTCCAAATATTTGTAAACTGTACAGAGAAATGAGACGATTGAAATTATCGCCTCATTTATATAATGTTATGGAATATCAGACGACGACGGTGAAGTGGAGCAGCTCGTTACGGTCTATAAAAAGACCGGCACAGTGAAATGTTCAGTCCTTGTACATTCCAACCATCTTTAACGCCTTGAACATGCAGTCAAGCCAGTGGTGGTTTGACTCGGCCGACATTAACGCTTGCCAAATGTACTTGCCCGACTGGACAACTAGCCTGATTAAAACATCAATAAAAAATGAAAGTTGAAGTGTGAACTGTTTAACAGGGACCCAGGGCATGCTCCCTCGTGAAGTTTATTTATTTGTTTGTTTGTGGTTTTTTTTTTTTTTTGCAGATTTTAATCCAAATAATCCAAACTGTCTGTACTTAAAATTCTCTCATGCTGAACATGTACATTTCCTGTCATCTCTTGGAATATCTGAATTAGCAGAACACATTTTACACATTGGGGAAAACCTATTTAGTCAATAAATCAAGAAGGTCCAGACTTTAAAACTCTTGATTTTAACATCTTGTCATTGTTCAAATTATAGCATTTGCTACAATAAGGATTTAATTACAAGTAAGATCATCGATGGCTCCTCATTATCATGCGAAGGCCAATGTTCACTTTTCTTTCTTTTTTATCTATAGCATTTGTTATGAAAAATAGCAACACATTTAAAAACTATAGCTACAACATGCCACAGTTGTAATATAACTATTTAGTAAAAAATATATTCCCCGAACAGATTATTATAAATTATACAAGTTTGTCAAAATTTACACACAATAAATACAATAGAACGTGATCAATTCTAGTAAAGAGAATTGTTTTAGATCATGTTGGGCTTTCTTTGAAGAGTTTTACTACATCCTCAATAGAATTTAAATGGGTTACACGTTTAATCATCAGCGTCGCATAAGAATGGCTCGTGCAAATCTTATTATCACAATAATTTATCATCACAACTTATTATCACACTTTTGGAGCGCGCCTTATGGTTATTCGCACGCCACTCTTACAAAATTAAACAATTGGGCTTCAGTCACAATCATATTGTGCAGATAAATGATCCGTTCAGTTCGCACAACTTATTAAAGCTCCAAACGCGTGATGTATACAATTAATTAACAGCCTGATTCTATGTTTCTGTGGACGCTCAGAGTACCGGCAACATGAGAGAAGTGGCCTTGCGCATGAAAAAGTGAGGTACACTTCAGATTCAAATATAGAGGTGCCGGTGTTTCCCGACTTCTGACCCCTCTAGTTTTTTTTATTATTACCCCCCTAGTATTGATATGTTTAGGATTAGGGGTGGAGTTAGGATTAGACAATCGTGTACTGACTTCCACGAGGGGGGTAATAATTTAGCAGGGAGTCGAAGTTTGGCACAACACACGCACACAAATGTGTGATTCAATATATTTAAAACAATCTCATAACATCATTTAATGCAGTTGTAATTTTTTCAGTGTAGTCTTATAATGTTTTATTATTTTGATTGAATTTATTGACAAAATATACAATTTAATTTCAATAATTTTCGTACATTAGCCTAAAAAAAAAAAACTAAAAAAAACGCTAGCCAAACTTTCAAAAGTAAGCATAAATGATCTTTAAGATGTTAGGATAATTAATTAGGATAATCTTGTTTTTAACAAATGCCAACAGTATGAAAATTATTTTAGATACAATTTAATAATATAACAATAATAGATTATTAATGCACATTTAAACTACAGAGATACGAAGCTTTAACAGGAGCAAAAACACGAACACATGTAACGTTAGGCTAATTCTGTCGTGACACCACAATTATTTGCGGTAAAGCAGCTTTTCTTGACAAAAAATGTTCTCAAACTACTGCTAACATTTGAAGTATCGATATAGAATGTATGTGCTAATGTTAAATGGAAAAAGAATACAAGAGAAATATCATCAATGTCATAAATGGCATTTCCATCAACTATGCACATAAACATTTTGACGCGCAAAAATGTTTGTCGTAACAAGGATGGAAACCTGGCTAGTGACTGAATTCATTTATACGATAAACTGATAGACGATATGGGGAGCGAACTGAGACGCAGCTTTTCTGTTAGTCATGTGTTTTACTCATGCAAAACAATGTCCATTAATACTATTATATACATTGCAATGTTACATTTAGAAATAATTAATTCACTTCTAAGTTCTCTATATAATTGTACGACCGGGTTGTATTGGTTTAAACACTTTAAATGATTAAAAACACAAACCTCTCTTCAGCAGAATCACAGATGCGGGAGCGCAGCCTTATGACGCAATACTAACACACCAAAATAAAAGTCCTGTTCACACGCATAAAAAAACGAACTAAAATTAGATAAAAAATAAAGGCATCTGTCAGAGCATTTGTGATTCTCAATCGTGGATAAAATCAAGAGAAAAAAAAAGATTGTAAAGAATGTTTAAAAATGTCAAACTCATTTAAAAAAATGTAGATCAAAATTAAATGTGTGGTTTAATATATTAAATAAAACTGATTCAGTATCACAATATATCCATCTTATTCCATATTAGTTTTTCCTCAGAATATAATGTCAATAAATAAAAATAAATGTTTCAACTTTATTTGATTAATTTGCATTAAATAAAAGGGCCTGTAAAGGATTAAATAGTGAATGTCTGATTTGAAAACTTAAATTAATTTAAATCTAAATGATAATGAAATGTGGTTAACGTGTCCCTGGATTATCTATATTAAAATTAGCGTTTGACTGATGACGTCACGGAGCTGAGAGGGTGCACGGAGGCCTAGCTCCTGCATATTTCGACATCTTTCGAATTATATCCAGACAAAAAATTATTTTCACATCGGTTTGAGGTTATATTTCGGAGCAAAAACATGTCTAGCAAGGACGGAGGTACTTTTCTGACTGAAAAAGGTCCAAAAGGTACATGCGAGTGTGGTCACTCCCTCAAACTTACACGCAAAGTCACGGAATGCTTTAATAAAGTCTTGGATGAGAAGCTGTCTATGTTCACGAATACTCTGAATGCTCTGAATGCTATTTCGCAACGCATCGAAGACAACACCAAATGTATTAGCGACGCGTCTCCGACATATAAGACAACGCAACATTGTCGGAAAACAAGTTAAGAGAAATGGAAAAGTTAATGTGGGCGTTGGCTGAAAAGGTGGACGACTTGGAGAACAGGTCAAGGCGAGAAAATATAAGAATTCTAGGGCTGGTTCTCAGGCCCACTGTATTCTTCACATCATGGTTACCAAAAGTGCTTGAGCTGGAAACAGGAAACACTTTAAAATCGACCGTGCGCACAGAGGCCTTGGTCCACAGACAGAGACCAGTGCTGATTAAACTCCACAATTTTACCGACAAGCAATGCGTAATGTCTGCTATAAAGGCCAAGTACTACCTGGAGGTGGATGGACAGAAAGTCTTCATTCAGCAGGACCTTTTCTCTGCCGTCAAAGAAAAAAGCTGTTTCAACAAATCCTGTTTTCTGTAGAGTTTCCAGTCTCTCTCAGCTCCTCCTGAATCTACAGATGTAAATGACAATCCCTTCAGTTCTCTCTCCTCTTTTGATGGCGTGAGAGAATCTGTCTGTCAGCTGAAGGACAAACTGGAGGATTTCTGCAAAGAGGAGCTGAAGAAGATCTCTGACAGAGGTAAAGTCCTGGAGATTCTGCTCTCAGAAATGATCCTCCATCATCTCATATCATGTAGAACATCATATTAGAAATGGCTAAGGAACGGATGCAGGGATAATTTTCTCTTGACATGATAAATCAAACTCTTCATTTCTGTTGATTTCCACAGTTACTTTCACCAACATTGTTCTAATTCGAAAGAATTAGATGCAGCTCGCTCAGCCTTAAAGCAAATCTTAACTAGGAAGGCGGAGACCTCAATGCTCTCTGCAAGGCAGAGGCTTTACGAATACGGCAATAAGCCAGGCCGTTTACTAGCACGATTGGCTAGAGGCAGGAATGAGGCAAGAAGGATTTCATCACTCAAAGATGGCAAGGGCAGGTCAACTCATGATTCTAAACAAATTAACACTATTATGGGACAGTTTTATCAGAAGTTGTACTCGTTAGAGACTAGTGTCTCAGTTGATTCATATAATTCTTTTTTAAACCGAATTAAACTCCCTAGCCTATCTGAGGAGCAACAGGCAGACCTGAATAAGCCCATCTCAAACGAAGAAGTGCTAGAGGCAATTAAGTCTTTGAAAGGTGGTAGGGCCCCGGGCTCTGATGGTTTTGAAAAACAAGTACATTTATTTTAGAACCTCTAACACAGATGTACATTGATTCGTTTAACTAATACCTGTCAACATTCCCGTTTTTCCCGGGAGTCTCCCGTATTTCACACCCATCTCCCGACCCCCTCCCGTTTTGTTATTTCTCCCGTGAAACTCCCGTGATTTATATGGCCCAAACGTCGTTATATGAATAATCACATCAATATATTATTCCAAGGTTGTCCAGTTGCCAGATCTTGTATGAAACGCACCCTACTCGCGCAATCAACACATCATACAAATTTCAACCCATTTGTGAGCTCGACCTGGCAACCTACAACCCAGTTTCGCTGTTGACATCTGCGCAGGAAGTAGACGCGGCCGCGGGAAGCTGAACAAGCATCACTGGTAGAAATGGGAGGAGAAGACTCAGTGGTAAATATTTAACGAAATTAACGCAGCATCCGTTTTTTCTGTCATGCTTTGGCTGGCGTTACATTATATGATGCGCTTTTATTCATACAAATGATTTTAAACCATTCAAGCCAAGACAAATTGATCGAGTTCTCTTTTGGCTTGAAGTTGAACGAACACTAACACACGCAATTATGCCTAAATGTCCGTTTTGTCGAGTATCCTCATAAAAGCAGACTGAGCTGTCTTAAATTAGCGAAATAAAGACTTAAATGAAGGCAAAGAGTTGTGAGAGAATGAGATATGTGAGATCCGCATCTGTCAGCAGCGGCTGCTCTTAAAGGGACAGCAGCCAATAAAGCTTTCTGTCAGTAAAGTTAATCAAAAAACAAACGTAACAGAGAAAAACACTCGCTGCTCTTGACTAAAGAACTTTTGTAACTTTAATAAGGATTAATCTATATATAATTTAAAACGTATGCAGTGCAAACTATTTGATAACTATTACATTTCTGTATATTTCCTACCTGTTAGACAAATATTTTAAATATACTGTCTTTATGTTGTTTCTACATTCATTTGGAGATTAACTGTGAAATTGTTACATTATAAAATATGTTAAAAACGTAAGTTGTTTTAATGGCGCATTTGTGATTAATCTAGTTAATTTTTGCAATCGATAAAAATAAATAAAAAAGTCGTATTCATGTTTATTTTTATTGAATATTAGGTATTTATTTATGTGAATATCTGCGCAATTAATGTGTATTTAGCCTGTCTCTGTCATCCAGCAGATGTTTTGACATGCCCTGACATTTGTGCTTTTTTCAGTTGCTTATAAACAATGGCAATGGCAAAGGTGTAATTACACTCTATTTAGCACAAACAGGGCTACCATAATATGTGAGCAACATGTATGTACATGTTTGAATTTTTGAGAGAATAATGTTTATGCATGGTTATTGACTAATGGATGTTGTCGCCCAGAGTTTTTGCTTCAAAATGATCTGAAAATCATCCTGCCTAATCATTCACATAAAACAATAAATTGATTTAAACTTTTGTAAGACAAGTTTTGTTTGGAAAGGCAATATGCGAGTGGGCGTGAATGATCATGAATAATGCTGTGATTCACACATGAGAAGACAATGACCCTTTCATTCAGGTGTGTCACTGAGAGTACCACAAGTAAAGAAAATACTTATTTTGTATGCATGCAAATTGTATAATATCCAAGGTAAACATTTCTAGTAACTATGCAGTTAATTCTCATACTGTATTTACAGAAAGTTTTGGAATATATCGTCTCCCCAAATCTGTCACTAATAAAAAACAATAATAAATAATTTAATGAGAAGGCTTATATTGACCTATTAAGATGTTGCTTACATCTACCTTGTAAACATATTTTTTTGGGGGGGTTGGGTATTGTCATAAGTGTATTGTGATTGTCAAAACATTTTAGTAACTAAACTGAATTTTATTAGATTTAGTGACAACATGTTACAATGTTTACATGGTACAATTTCTGGTAAGCTACGTTTTTTTTAATTATTGCTTGACACAAATTTCACGATTTCAATTCAAGTCTTCTGATTTGATTTAATATTGACTCATTTGGATAAATATTAGGTACACAAAATAGGCATTAATTTTTCTAAAGAAAAAAAAAATCTCACCTAATGCTGTAAACATACAGAGAGCCCTATCAGCTGGTATTATTTAAGGTTAAAAATAACTCAAATTAAATATAATGCGTTTTTTTATTATAATAAAAACTTTAATAAAAGTAAAATAAAATATGTCAAGTAAAAATATAATAAATATGTAATATAACACATATTTAGCAAAATACTTTCTATAGCTCTTTTTTCTAGCCAACTAACATGCTATAGCCCATTTTATGGTCATTAAATGGCTTTCCTGAGGTAAATGTTATGTGACATAATTGTTCTCCAGCTGTTTTATTGACCCCTTTCCGCGAATGAAAAACACTGATTGATCGATATCATGTATGAGGAATATACATTTCGGTAAGTTGTGCTGTATCTTTCAACCGTGTTCGTGTTTATTTACTATTAGCTAGTAGAGATGATCGGTTCACGTGCTGCTAGGGATCTGTCATGTCACATTTACAAGCGCCAAAACGATATTTATCACAATGCATGTGGTCATGTAAATGCATTAACCCGTTTTCCCTTATCGGAGTAAAGTCATAAACGGCTTAAGCATAAACCGATCGACACAGCTAGATTTTTGCCCCTTACCCTGATTTCTCCCGGCATCTAAACACATTAACCTGCGTTCTTTGGGCTTATTGAAGTTTGCATATGTGATAGGCTATATGACAGGAAAGCGTCCCTACTGTGCATTTAAACACATCCAGACAGAGCGAGCTATTCGCGGTAGCTACGGAAGAGGAAATATATTGCAAACTCCAACTCTGGACGCAAGATATTATTCTCGTCTTGTGCAAAAGTAGAGTCAAAATGCTGCATCTGTAACGGCATGAGAGAGTATAATATGTGTCCATAAATCTCCCGCTGATATGTTGAAATACTATCTGACTGTTTTTAATGCTTTATTTAACAATACAACAGACATAATAAATGGCATATTCTGAGTCAGATACATGAATAATTTAAGTGGATAAAAATATTTTCATTGTGTTATATATCATCATATTGTTAATAGTTATAACCACAAACAGGTATTATGTTGATTATTCATGAGATGATACAACACATTATAAGGTTGTTTATAAGGCATTATGCATATATTATAATGCATTAAGAATACCCTTATAATGGATTATAAATACAGACTTAGTAGAAAGTGTTACCACAATCAGCATTCAAATGTAACAAATAAGCTTTTAATTTGTATAATTTATTTTTAAATCATTTGTAGATTTTTAAAAAGTGCTTGATCACCTGAATTGAAAGTTTAATGACATTTGTAAGCATTTCAATTTACATTAAAAATAATGTTAATAATAAACATTAACCAAGCACATTATCATATATTTCTAGCTATGTAAATATACTGTATGTTAAAGGCATATATTATGCCCCTTTTCACAAGATGTAAAATAAGTCTTAAGTCTTAATAAGAGTGTGTATGTGAAGTTTTAGCTCAAAATACCCAACAGATAATTTTTTACAGCATGTTTAAATTGTCACTTTTGGGGGCTGAGAAAAACACGCAGTTTTAGTGTGTATCCCTTTAAATGCAAATGAGCTGTGCTGCCAGCACAGAGGGCGGAGCTTCAGGAGCTCGCACTCAGTGGCAGGACAATCCCTCACAGAATGATAATATCAAAACAGTAACTCTCAGTAGCGATGTTCATTTCAACTCAGAGTCGGACAATAATGCCTACAGAGCCAGAGAATATGCTGTATGGAGATAGAACAGGTATTCTTTATTTTAATTACGGTTATAACTTATTTTTCATCTTGCTTTTATCCACTATTAGTACAAGTATGTTGTAGAATTTGCCAAAAATTTACTGATAAGTTTAATGAAGTTTACTGTATATCACACGAAAGATGAAGCGTCACTTTTACTCCAGAAAATCACCATAAGAGCTGAATAAACACAGTATAAGAAGTGCGCATTTAAGTCTTATCCATAAACTCTCTCTCTCTCTTTCATTATCATTAATATACACAGCAAATTACAAAAAAACACTTGTTACAACTAACAGTATACAAATATATACAGACTTTATGCATTTTCAGTGGGTGCATGCATTGTTTTAGTTTGACAGGGTTCGGCGCTAGCTTAGCTTAGCATAATGAATGGAATCCTTTGTTGCCAGCTAGCATGTCCTGAGTAAAAGTGATATATATAAAAAAAAAACCACCTAATTACTTCTTGTGGCCTGCGTATTCACAACGAGTACAAATAGCGATGCAGATTAACACTAGGCGATTTCCTAGGCAGATATTGACTTATATATTAAGGACTATATTAGGGGGAAGTACAGGCGAAGCACTGCTACTTGGGCGTGATATCTCTGCGCCCAAGTAGCAGTGCTTCGCCTGTGCTTCCCCCTAATATAGTCCCAAGTCAATATCTGCCTAGGAAATCACCTAGTGTTAATCTGCATCGCTATTTGTACTCGTTGTGAATACGCAGGCCACAAGAAGTAATTAGGTGGGTTTTTTACTCAGGACATGCTAGCTGGCAACAAAGGATTCCATTCATTATGCTAAGCTAAGCTAGCGCCGACCCTGTCAAACTAAAACAATGCATGCACTGAGACAAAAATGCATTTGCCCACCTATCTAAATGTAGGAAAGAAGGTGAATAAGCCCTATTTCAAAAAACGGTGGAGTGTTCCTTTAAGAGATGCTGCAGATATTATATCTCCCAACTGTCACATTTATTGTGAATCTTTCTTTAGAAAAGGGTATACTCCCATCTAACATGAAGATAGCCAAGGTTATTTCATTATACAAGAAAGTAAATAGATATGATCCTGGAAATTACCGTCCAATGTTTTATTATTTAAAAAAACAAAACATAAACAAATGTATCAGTATGTATGTGTCACAGACTCAGCCACACTGTCACTCCCTCAATCACCCAATTTTGATTTGGGTGGGAAATTGTGCCCCACCCAACGAGGCCCCAACCGTCATCTTGAACTTCTTCCATTTTCTAATAATTGCGCCAACAGTTGTTGCCTTCTCACCAAACTGCTTGCCTATTGTCCTGTAGCCCATCCCAGCCTTGTGCAGGTCTACAATTTTATCCCTCATGTCCTTACACAGCTCTCTAGTCTTGGCTATTGTGGAGAGGTTGGAGTCTGTTTGAGTGTGTGGACGGGTGTCTTTTATACAGGTAACGAGTTCAAACAGGTGCAGTTAATACAGGTAATGAGTGGAGAACAGGAGGGCATCTTAAAGAAAAACTAACAGGTCTGTGAGAACCGGAATTCTTACTGGTTGGTAGGTGATCAAATACTTATGTCATGAAATAAAATGCTAATTAATTATTTAAAAATCGTAGTAGGGTCTCCCGAGTCACTTGAGAGTGCTGTATTTCACCTTCAATAATGTGGTGGGGTGTGAGTATTAAGTGAGTGTTTTGCTTTTCTTGTAGGTGATGTCCTTCAGCCCTGCATGGTTGTGTTCATGAATGTGTTTGACCTTGGTTGGAATGAATGCTTTTTTTTGTCTCTTTTCTTTTTGAGTTGTTTGTTTATTTTTGTGATATACCGTTGCTGTATATTTACTTTTCAACTAAATTTTTTTGCCAATTCTCTTGAGTATGTTTGAATTAAGTGTTTAGTCCAATGCCCTATTGCGGGAGAGAGGTTTATAAGTGTCGGAAGTTTTATTGGAATAATAGTGTTTTTCTGCGTGGAACCCATGATTCTGCCCATTCATTCACTGATGACGAACCTGTGTGCTTTGAGTAGGTAAAAAGTGGCTTGTAATGAATTCTTAGGGTGTAAGTCCCTAGGTGATGTAGTCAACAAACAAAAATTATATTAGGAATTGTCTTTTAGATTAAGCTGACTCCTGTCTCTCCGGTAACCGTTCGGTCACACATATATATATATATATATATATATATATATATATATATATATATGTATTTCAATGTTAGTCTTTGTTTTACCATTTTTATAAATGTGTTAATCTGGATAAAATGTTAAGGAAGCACCATTGCGTAAGTTAGTCAAACCAATAACTATTCAGACTATATATATATATATATATATATATATATATATATATATATATATATATATATATATATATTATTATTATTATTTTTATTTTTTTTATACTAGTGGGTGTATGACACTATGGTTCATTTATGCAAGGAGGATAGCAAAATAAAGTAAATTATGACACATTATTCCCAAAAATTCTTCATACAGTGGACCACCAGTAAAATATATAAAAATTTGGGGCCAAAAATGATTCAGACACTTTGACCAGACCATATTTTGCTTAAGTGTTTTTTCTTTAATTGCTAATGCGAAATTCCTTTTTACACCACAGACTGGACAAAATTAAGCATTGCTTGGTAATTGGTTGACCTAAATTGGTATTATCTAATTGTGTACTTAAATTTAACAGTTGACAGCTATTCAACCTAATTCATTTGTGAGACATCTGACAGAAGGATGGCCAAAACCAGGGAAATATCAACTGATTTGATAACTCTGAGTTCTTGTCATATTTTATTCTAAACTATAGGAAAAAAAACTCTGATAATGTGAGAAATGTTGAAGGTGTCAGAATAATTTTTTGGTTTGACTGTATGTCATGTAAGGGTGAGGGTAAAGCTGATGTACTGTAATTACCAGGCGCCCTCTCTCTTTCACGGGATGTCATAGCGATGAGAGGCATGGACCAGAGATTCTCCTTGTTAGAAGTGTCTGATGGGGTCTGTTATATTTTGACACAGAAACTGAGAGAAGCCGAGAGTAAATCACATGACAACTGCATCATCGTGTGGGATCTCTTCTATTAAGAAGAAAACAACGCAGGCGGAAACCCACTACACCAGGAGTGAGGAACCTGCTTTACAGATTTGCAGACACGTGTTTTTCACACGTCACTCAAACACAGAACCAGGAAACAGGAAACTCTTCTGTTCAGAGAAACTGAAACTGAAGTGAAGTTGAGCTGTTGTGTGTTTGTGTCTGTGTTCATGCAGTAAAATGGCAGAAGCCAGGTTTTCTCAGGATGAGTTCCTGTGTTCAGTGTGTCTAGATCTCCTGAAGGACCCAGTGACCATTCCCTGTGGACACAGTTTCTGTAAGAGCTGTATTACAGGCCGCTGGGATCAGGAGGATCAGATGAGAGTCTACAGCTGCCCTCAGTGCAGACAGACCTTCAGTCCAAGACCTGCTTTAGCTAAAAACACCATTCTGGCTGAAGTGGTGGAGAAACTGAAGAAGACTAAACTTCCTGCTGACTGTTACGCTGGAGCTGGAGATGTGCAGTGTGACGTCTGTAATGGAAGAAAACGCAAAGCCGTCAAGTCCTGTCTGGGGTGTCTGGAGTCTTACTGTCAGAATCACCTTGAACAACATGAGAGTTTCTTTAAAAGAAAGAGACACAATCTGACTGATGCCACTGGACGACTGCAGGAGATGATCTGCCAGAAACACGACAAGCTCCTTGAGGTTTTCTGCCGCACTGAACAGAAATGTATATGTGTGCTGTGCATGATGGCTGAACATAAAAACCACTACACTGTATCAGCTGAAGCACAGAGGACAGAGAAACAGGTATGAACTTTAAACTAGACACTGATGAAATAAAGTTGACATTATTTATATAGGCACCCATATGATCAGGTAACATCATTCACACTGCAGACGTCAGCAGAAGTGAACAGAGGCTGCAAGTGGACATTCACTGCTGAGCGTATCTGTGCTCTGCACTGAACTTAACAGAAAATATGGTGAAAATGTACCGTAAACATATTTACCACCACCACCACAAACTTTTGTAAAACAGACTTTGATGAAGTAACATAAAATAATGTAAAATATTCACCGGTTGTTTGACAAAATATATCTCTGTCAAGAATAACACAAGTTAAATGCAACGACAGACAAAAACACTTTTTTTTCAGTAAATCTGTCTCAGTCCATATAAACTCATTTATAGCTTTACTGTAAATTTTATGTACCACAAATGACTGGACAAGGCATGGCTAGGCTTGGCTACGAATGAAAAGTGCGTTATAAATAAAATCTATTATTATTATTATTATTATTATTACTATTAGGCTAGGCAAATAAGATTTGGCAGGACAGGACACAAGGGGAACATTTGACGACGATCTGGCACAGGACTGCAAACACAAGGAGAATAATTAGGGAGCAAATAAGGCAGGTGATTAGGGAAAACAGGTGGGGCAAATGATCCAATGATCAGGTAACAAAATGGGCGGGGTTACTGTGCGTTCACACCGGACGCGAATAGCGCGTCAAATTCGCGCCTGCCGCGTCTAGTTATACACTTGACCACTTTGTGTTAATTCGCGTGTCAAGAGCGAAATTGACGCGCGTAAATTTCGCTTCAAACTTTAGTTTTTACGCGCGTCAATTTCACTCTTGACTAGTGGTGGGCAGATCGAAGCTTCGTGAAGCAATGAAACAGTTGAACCAAATGGGCCATATTGTTTCGAGGCTTCGAATCAATCCGACACCCGTCTCAACGGTGACACCTAGTGGTCACTTGCAGGTGTTGATCTGAAACAACCTTGACGAGCCATTAAAAAAATGTTTTATTATTGTATTTTTCTAATATGTGAAGCTTGTAACCTATAGGCTCCTCACTGTGCATAATGTTATTTTGGTCCTGCAAAATGAATATTAATAAAAGAAATCAAGCCACAATGTCTCACTTTTTTTGACATTTTTATTCAAAAATATTAATTTCTCTGCTGTGGAAGGACTTAGCCTACTTCTTTTTTTACATATAATTTCTCCAGCCTTTGAAAAAATCCTCTCACAAGGGACACTTGTTGCTGGCATGCAAATATATGTTTTAGCTAGGACATACAAATGAGGAAAGATTACTGCTCTCTCTTTCCAGTAAGTAGTGGATCATGAGTTCTGGGCAAATACGCATTTACGCAAATACGTCCTGTGTTTCTACTGGTGTTGATGTTGATGGTGATGGTGATGGTGATGATGATGATGATGGGTCTGATGTTGACACAATATCACAATACACACATCTCACTTTATTTGGGGTTTCTAAATGGAAATGCTCCCACACCACAGATGTACGGCATCTCTTCTGGGGAGCCTCTATTTTATCTATCTAGCCTATCCAAATCTATCTATGTATCTATCTATATGAATCTATCTATGTATCTAGATATGTATCTATAATCTATCTATGTATCTAGATATGTACCTAGATATGTATCTAGATATAATCTATATATGTATCTATCTATAATCTATCTATGTATTTGTATGATCTATAATCTATATATGTATCTGTCTATTAATCTAGCTGTCTATATATTTATATATATGTATCTATTAATGTGTCACTATATGTATACTCTGTCTGTCTCTAGCCTATCAGTCAATGTGTTGTGTAAATTTAAATGTAAGCCTAAATAGCCTATAACTAATCAAATCACACTATGTCACTATATCACCAAAAATCCGCTATCTCAAAATCAAACTCCTCTCACAAAAACCCACGAGGTCAATATGCGTTGATTTCACTTTTATACAGATGCGCGATTGTGTGGTCTGTTCCCGACCGTGTCAATCAAACGCTGATTCGGCGGACCACACCTGATGAAACACTTAGTGAAACACTTCGAGGCTTTGTTTGGCCATAGTCACGTGACATGGGAGTTTTGAATCACGCTTCGGATCAGTGTTTCGAAAACATCTGCGCTTCGGGATCTCGCAAAGCTTCGGAACGACTGTTTCGCGTCAGCCATCCCTACTCTTGACGCGCGAATTAACACAAATTGGTCAAGTGTATAACTAGACGCGGCAGGCACGAATTTGACACGCTATTCGCGTCCGGTGTGAACGCACAGTAACCCCGTCAGAGGCGAAATCCGGAGGCGAAAGTTTCGAAACCCGTTGGCGGCCATCTTTTTTAGATGTTTATCTAGCATTAGCATTAATCGAGAGAGTCACCGCTCGTATATGCTCTGGAGAGCAGAAACAGCTGCGTAGGGGACATCGTCGCTGTACTCAGGTCCACCAGACCCTCCGGAGGGTTTTAGGAGTTTCACAATTTGCTCCAGGAGCTAGGTTTGTGGACCTAACGTTGAGGACGCTGACGAGGACAGCGTAGGCCGTATAAGGCCTCGGCCTCGAGTGGTCGCTGCCTGACGAGCCCGCGCTCTACAGCCCGCGCTCTACAGCCCGGCGCGAGGTTCACCCTCGCCCGCACCCACCTAATCTGTCATTTATTTTTGTTTTGATAATAAATGGAGCCAGCCTCCAAAAGTGAAAACTGTCCTGTGATTTTTTAAAAAGTTTTTATACACTAAATTGTGTTTGTTGTCTTTACATTAGAATAATAATCTTTCATATAATCTAGAATAGATGTGGAATAAATAGCATTCAATACAAAATGAGTATCTCTCATATATTGAAATCGAGTTTTTATGTGAAAGATTTGCTTTGTTGTGCAAGAACCACACCAAGCATTTTAGTCATATTACAAAATAATTTATTGAGGCCAAACATAAAATAACATTATAAACTGTCACTTCACCACGTGACAGCAGCAAGCAGGCTCCTGATTGGTTAACGCGGCGCGAATTGACGCAGAAGTTCAGATTTTTCAACTCGGGCGGCAGACGCAAATTCGCGTCAAACGCGTGAATGCACAAAAAGCACTACATAAAATCATTCGCGCGTAATGCGCTTAACGCGCCAGACGCTCAATTCGCGCGAACTTGACGCGCGAATGAGGCGTATTTGCGTCTGCCACGCCGCGTTCTACGCCTCATTCGCGCCGCAGGAATTTTTTACGCGCGTAACGCGTCTTTGCATTGACTTAACATTGAAATCACTCGCACCTGACGCGCTATTCGCGTCCGGTGTGAACGCACCATTAGACAGGAGAGCACATGGCACAAGGAAACAAATATGACAAGCCATGTGCTCACACCAAACATGACAAAAACATGAGCACATGGCCAGTGAACACAATCACAAGCCATGTGTTCAAACAAAACAAAATAACACTCATAAGTCGTGTGAAAACATGAAAGCACGCAGCCAGCTCAGCACAAGACTAAACATAACATGAAAGCACCCGGTCGATGGAAACATAAATCGCGTGCTACACAGAACAGAACACCACACACAGACAGAAGAGCGTATGGCCAGAGCGAACTCGAAACCGCATGCCTTCACAACAAGACAGAGTGCACAAGAACGAGCGAATGCTCATCCTGTGCACTCACAACAGAATACAAACACACGAAGCATGAATGAAACACATAACCAAAACCAAACTAAACATGAGTGCCGGAATCCGAACATCACACTTCGAACATGAAACACGGCACACAGACAAGAGACCGTACGCTCAGGGCTCTGTCACAAAACCAAGAATAAACTAGACCAAAGTGACAGAACCCTGACAGATATAGTGACAGCAGTATAAACTGACATCTCTGTTATTGATTTGTGGTGCAGAAGCAGCTGAAGGAGACGCAGAGGTCGTTCCAGCAGAGGATCCAGCAGAGAGAGAAAGATCTTCAGCAGCTGAGAGAGGCTGTGGCGTCTCATAAGGTGAGTCTGGAGAAGAAGAGAAGTTTGAGATGTCTCAGTCAGGACTCACTGAAGCTCACTGTGTGATTGTGATGTGTGTGTAACAGCGCTCTGCACAGACAGCAGTGAAGGACAGTGAGAAGATCTTCACTGAGCTCATCCGCTCCATTGAGAGAAGCCGCTCTGAGGCGACACAGCGGATCAGAGATCAGGAAAAGACTGCAGTGAGTCGAGCTGAAGGACGACTGGAGCGACTGGAGCAGGAGATCAATGATCTGAGGAGGAGAGACGCTGAGCTGGAGCAGCTTTCACACACACAGGATCACATCCAGTTCCTGCAGGTAACAGAGATCTAGAAGAACAGGGTCATAGGCCTCGTTTACACTGCAGGTCTTGATGCCCAGTTCTGATTTGTTGCCTATATCCAATTTTTTTGACCGTCCGTTTACACATTCTTTCAATTGTGACCCATATCCGATTCATGCGTTTACACTTGACATACTATCTGAATCATCACGCATACTTAAAGGTTTTTTTTGCACAGATGGACAGACGCAAAATATGCTTGATGCTAGCTTTGCGATAAATGCGAAGTTCGCCAAACATCACCATGATTTTGAGGCAGAGGACGACGAAAAGGGCCATCATTGCAGTCTGTGCATATGCTTCAGTTATTGTGTGCGAGAGAGATCTCATGGCTGGTGGGAACCTAGGCCTACAACACGATCTCATGAAAGTGTACACATTTTATTTCTTGTGCCATTTATATGCCAAAAATAGTTTTTCCGTGCATGATAATCTCTTGGGTATGATTAGGGGTGTGGAGTGCGTGTGTATTACACGCCATAAAGTGCATATCATATGCACGCAAAAACGGTGTATCATATGCATGCAAAAAATATTTTTGGCATAAATGGCACGAGAAATAAAATTTGTGCTATAGATACGCACTTTCATGTGATCGTGGCAGGCTTTAACGAGGAGCAGACCAAAATTTTAGGATGAGGAAGCCAACCTTTGATATGTTGTGTCAACATGTGTCCACATTCATCTCCTACGACGACACAACGTTTCGTCGGGCCATCCGTCCCATTGCAGATGCGCATTGGGGTTGCACTCGTCATTAAACCGCGGATACGTTGCCTAATGCCTCAGAAAATCCGATCTGCCTGTTTACATGAGAGTCGCATTGGCACACATATGATTTATATCTGATTTATTTCCACATATGAGCAAGGCCTGAAACCGATCTCGAAATATCCGAATGCATGCATTTTTTTTCCTGTTTACACTGTCATAGAACACATCCGATCTGTTGTACATATGAGCAGAAAATCGGAATTGGGTCATATTTCACTGACAGTGTAAACGAGGCCATAGTGGAATTGAGCATGAGACTGCAATGTTGTCGGGAATTCTGTGTGTTGTGTTATATAATTATTCTCATCTGATCATGTTCACAGGTGTCCATTGTCTTGTGATTTAGCCTTGTGTATTTAAGCCCTCATGTTTGCCTTGTTCCTTGTCAAGTTTTGGCCATGTACCACTGTCGTCGAGGTTATGGTCTTTAAGTCAAGTCAAATCTTGCCTTTGTTTAACGTTTGATCTTGTTTTGAGTATTAATAAACTGCACAACGTCATGTTAGTCATGTACACTATAGTCATGTTTTGTAAATGACTAGTTCATCATTAACTGAAAACGTAAAACTGAACATTATTGTAAAGTGTTAGCAGATAAGGTTATGATTATTTAAAATAATTAATAAAAGATAGATTTTGGTATATTGGTAGTATTTGAATGGATCACTTTCATGGTTTCTGGACAAATGTTTTTTCTCGTCCCTGCATCTGCTGACTACGAATACAGACTCTCATTGAGCCAAGTTTTGCTTATCTGTTGATTCTCTTTCAAAAAACCTCCTCAACTGTGTGTCTGCTCTTCTGTGTAACCATGACAGAATGTTGCTGTTGCTGTCATTAATAAAAATTTTTTTAAATATGTAATTTAAATATACACTAAATATTTGGATTCATGATCGCAGTCTTTCTAATAACGTTTAAAAAATATCTTTCTTATGCCAATATGTGTCTTATGCTTAAATGTTCTTTGCACATGATGATTTTCTGCTAAAATGCAGTGTCTTTATGTTACTGTGTTAACTATTTCACCTGTGTCTAGAAACAGCCCTCAATGTGACACCACTGATGTGCTTGATCGGTTACATTTATGTTATTGGCAGATGCTTTATCATCCAAATGATTTCCTAGAAAGTTCACATATAGTGTGTTGTTGATCAATAAAGTATAAGAATGAAAGCTTGATTCTTCTTTATTAACAGCCACTATAACAGAGTCATTCAGTTCCCGCTGCACATACATTCACGTTCTTTTTTACCCGCCCCTCCCGTGAGATTTACTCCTGGTACGGTTACACTTTAGGGTCAAAACAGTCCAACAGTACCACTATCTACATCCCCTTTCTTTAGCTGTGGCTCCTGAACATGAGAAACTTAGAATCACATACTTCTGCACTAACAGCAGTTTTATGATAAATTTGCAAATATGACCTAGTTTACATCAAACTGAACTCTGTGGGTGTCCCACAACTAAATGGATTGTCAAGAAAATTAAACATTATGCAAATCCTAAAGAACACAGTATTATTTCTGACCTTTTTGGATTCATTAGACTTGAGCAGCAAGTTCAGTTCATGTATTTTGTATTTGGCCTAAAGACTCTGCCGGATCTAGTGATATACATGGAGGTGGCGGCTTGAACTGGTTTCTTTGCCTGTGGTTCCACGTTTTGCTGGGATACACTGGTGGGAGACTTTTCTGGACTTGATTGTCTGTGACACTGTTCTGTGGGTGTTTGTTCAGTTCTTTCAATCCCTTGTATTTTGTCCATGTCTGCATCAATTGTGTATCCTGTTGTGTTCAATTCGTCAGTGTATGTGGTACTCTTTGGAGGCTGTGGCTCCATCAGTGGCAGGATGTGGCGTAGGTTACGCCTGTATTCCTTCCCTTCAGACTCCACCACATATGAGCGTGGCTCATCACACTTTCGCTTCACGATTCCCACTTTGTCATGCCCCTTTTGTGTTTGGAGTCTTACCACCTGGTTTGGTGCCAGAGGGCGTAGTGGTTTGCTGGTCTTGTCATAGTAATGTTTTTGTGCCCACCGCTTCTTTGTTAATTGTGCTTTGATGCTGGACGGGGTTTTTGCAGCTGGTTTCAGCAATTGCTTGCAGACGGGCAAAATAGGTTGAGTGCGACGGGACAACAGCCTCTGTGCAGGTGAACCCAGGGTGTTGTCTCGGGGGGTGTGTTTCGTAGGCCAAGCAGATTCAGGTAAAAATCTGTCCCGTCTCTCTCTGTGGTCTCTAACAGTTTCTTTGCACTCCTTACAGCCCTCTCACTGAGGCCATTGGACTGTGGATACTCAGGACTGCTCGTTATATGCCAGAAATCCCAAGATCGGGCAAAGTCATGGAAGGCCTGGCTAGTATACTGGGTACCATTGTCTGAGTACAACTTCTGTGGTATGCCGTGGACTGAGAAGTGACGCATTAGCTTATTGATGACTGTCAGTGAAGACAGGTTGCTGAGTCGGTCTATTTCAAACCACCCAGAGTATGAATCAACAACCACCAGGTAATGGTGATTCTTCCATTAGAATATGTCTGTAGCGACAAGCAACCAGGGCAGGTCCGGGACTGTGTGCAGTTTTAGCGGCTCTTTTTGCTGGTGGGGCCTCAGGCTGTTACAGACGCTGCATGCCATTATGACAGCCTGAATGTCCTCATTTATTGATGGCCAGAAAACACTTTCCCTCGCCCTCCTCTTAGTGGATTCAACTCCTGGGTGTCCCAGGTGTAGCACCTTCAGATATTCAGAGTGCAGGGCAGTGGGCACGACTGCCCTGTTTCCTTTCATGATGACCCTGTCTTCGACGGTAAGTTCATCACGGAAACTGAAGAATGGTCTCATCTCTGTGGGTACGCTGCACAGACGTCTTGGCCAGCCCCGTTGAATGAAATAGGTGAGTTTCTGCAACACTGTGTCTGCAGCAGTGTATTGACGGAGCTCTTCAAGGCGCCGTGGAGATATTAGTTGAACTGTCATCACCTCAAACTCTGGCCGTTCTGACCTCTGGGGGCTGACGTTGCGTCTTGGTGCACGGGAAAGGGTGTCAGCTAAGTAGAGGTGCTTTCCTTTTTTATAGGTGAGAGTCAGGTCGAATTTCTGCAACTGTAGCATCATGCGTTGCAGGCGCGTTGGAATGGTGTGAAATGGTTTGTTGTGAATGGTAACCAAGGGCTGGTGGTCAGTCTCAATCGTGACCGGCTTGCCGTAGACGTAGTCGTAGAACTTGTAGCAGGCGAAGACCACTGCTAGAAGTTCCTTTTCTATCTGCGCGTATCTCGTCTCCGTTTGGGTCAGTGTGCGAGACGCATATGCCACCGGATTCCCCTCTTGAAGGCAGGCAGCCCCTAAACCATATTGTGAAGCATCGCAGGTGAGTGTCACTGGTTGCCTTACATCATAGTAATGAAGTACAGGTGGGCTGCTGATGCATGTTTTGAGCTTGTCAAAAGCATTCTGTTGGTGCTCCGTCCAATCCCATACTATTCCGTTGTGAAGCAGCTGAAGTAGTGGAGTGGTAAGTTCACTTAGGTTTGGTATGAATTTGCCCAAGTAGTTTACCATCCCTAAAAAGCGCTGAAGAGCTGGCTTGTCCTCAGGGGGTGGTATTTCACTGATTGCTTTAATTTTTTTAGGGTCTGCTTTTAGTCCTTTATCTGTAAATATGTGCCAACATAGCTCACCTCGTTGAGTCCGAACTTGCATTTGCTTGGATTCAGTCTCAGTTTTATCTGTCTGGCACGATCCAGTACCATTTTCAGGTTTCTTTCATGCTCATCAGGATCTTTGCCACCGATGATAATGTCGTCCACGATTATAGCACATGGATATCCTGCGAAGATTTGTTCCATGGCTCTTTGGAACACTTCTGAGGCTGTGCTAATTCCGAACGGCATCTTTAGGAACTTAAATCGGCCATATGGAGTTGTGAATGTTGTACGGAGAGATGAGGCATCATCAAGTCTGACTTGCCATATTTGAAACCCATTCTGTGGGCTCATCCACAGGTTCAATTACTCCCAGAGTTTGCATTCTTTGGAGCTCTTGTTCCACTTTTTTTTGCATGGCAGCTGGGATACGACATGGAGGGCTGACGACCGGTGTTATTTCTGGATCTACTTTCATTGAGTATGTTACAGGCAAGTCACCGATTTCATCTTTGAACAGGTCTGCATATTCCTGAAAAAATTTCTGTGACAGGGTGTGATCTTTTACACAGTCTAAGTGGAACACTTCACTGCTGAAGGTGACCAGTTTCATCTCTAGGCTGTCCTGTAGGCCAAGAATGGAGTGAACATTTTCTTTCACCACCTGAAACTGCAGGTTGTACTGCTGTCCATTTAGCCTGCATGATAGTGTCACTGTGCCAATTGGTCTGATCATAGATCCGCCAAACGCTACAAGATTGATTTTTTTTAGTTGGCATTTGCAGTTCTTCAGCATACCTGAAAATGTTGTATGTGTGTAAGGACATAACATTACATTTCGCCCCTGTGTCCACTTTCAGATGTAGTTGTTTGTCATTAACAATCACAAAACAATGTCCTTCCTTCTCAGTTTTCCCTCCATCATCATGCAAAGACAAGCCTTCAATGGTGAATGTGTCTTCACTGTCACTGCCAGAGTCTGTTTCGGCATATAGCTGGTTTACCTGTCTGTTTGGTCTGCTTGACTTGGCGGACCTGCACTGGCCTTTGAAGTGGTTCTGCTTCCCGCAGTTGTGGCACTGTTGGCCAAAAGCTGGACACTGGTCACGTTTTGCTGGATGAGTTCCCCCGCAATTCCAGCAGCTGGAGATTGATGGTGAATTTTCTTTCATAGTGCGCTTCATTTTGCTGTAGACTTTTTTATGTTTTATTTGTACTGCATCCACACTAGTGGTTAACGCAGTTTTTGGTGTGGAGAGCGTTTTGCTATGTTTTTCTGTGAGTTCGCCGATTTGGCAAATGCGTACTGCTTTGGACAGTGTTAGGTCAGTCTCTTTGAGCAGTGTGCGTCTGACACTGTCGCTACTTATTCCACAGACCAGTCTGTCTCTTATCAGTTCGTTTTCCAATACACCAAAATTGCAGTTTTTAGCCTGATTTCTCAATGTACTCAAATATGCCTCGATCGTTTCGGCAGGTTTTTGATGTCTGGTGTTGAAATTGTGCCTCTCCATTATCACGTTTGTTTCAGGGTTGCATATTTCTTTGAACTTCCTTTTAAGACACTCGGGGTCCTCTCTGGATTCCGCAGGAGTAACGATGTTGTCGTCTGCACCTAGTACCGCGGGCGCATAGGTGAATGACCGCTCCCTCTCTATAGCCTCGGGTCCTGCGAGGTTAAGGAGTATATAAGCTCTGGTTCGGGCAGGTTTATCGCTGTGTGCGGCGGCAATGAAGATATCGTATTCTCGTTCAAACTTGCGCCAATGCTCTGCCACATTTTCGTCGAAAACGAGAGGGTCCGGACATCTGAATCCATCTGCCATTTTGTGTTGTCGCTTACCACGGACGAGGCTTCAAAGGTTAGCGTAGGTTACTTCCTAGAGACGAAATTGTCCGATGAATGTCTCCAGGAATGACATCCCACTTCTGACACCATGTTGTTGATCAATAAAGTATAAGAATGAAAGCTTGATTCTTCTTTATTAACAGCCACTATAACAGAGTCATTCAGTTCCCGCTGCACATACATTCACGTTCTTTTTTACCCGCCCCTCTCGTGAGATTTACTCCTGGTACGGTAACACTTTAGGGTCAAAACAGTCCAACAGTACCACTATCTACATAGTGTAAATTGCAAACGCTAGAATTTGTAGCTCTAATGTCGTACAATGAATATGAGAAGTGCTGGATTGAGGAGAGTTACTAAAGATCAACAAGAGCCGCACAAATCTGACAGTAGTGCAGGTTATTGGCTGAAATGTGGAGCTGATGAGCTCTGATTTCTGTTTTCTGTAGAGTTTCCGGTCTCTCTCTGCTCCTCCTGAATCTACAGATGTAAATGACAATCCCTTCAGTTCTCTCTCCTCTTTTGATGGCGTGAGAGAATCTGTCCGTAAGCTGAGAGACAAACTGGAGGATTTCTGCAAAGAGGAGCTGAAGAAGATCTCTGACAAAGGTAAAGTCCTGGAGATTCTGCTCTCAGGAATGACTCTCCATCATCTCGTCCTGGAGATTCTGCTCTCAGGAATGACCCTCCATCATCTCATATCATGCAGAACATCATATTAGAAATGGCTTAGGAACAGATGCAGGGGTAATTTTCTCTTGACATGATAATCACACTCTTCATTTCTGTTCCACAGTCACTTCCACCAACATTGTTCCCAGGACCAGGAACGACTTCCTACAATGTAAGTCACTAAGAAAACAAGCAGAAAAACTCACTGAGTGTGTTCATGTTATTCTGTAGAAGGTGAAAGAAAACATGACAGAAGAGATTTAGAGTTGATCATGTAAATGATGATTGGCACAGGATATCTGGTAAAATGTACTGAGACACTGCTTATATATTGAACATGAAGAGTTCAGATATATTATAAGATCAGAGAGATTCATAATTCCTGATTCTGATGTGTTTTATCTCCATCAGATTCCCATCAGCTCACTCTGGATCTGAACACAGTGAATAAACGCCTCCGTCTGTCTGAGAGGAACAGAGTGATTACTAACATTAACACAGTCCAGTCGTATCCTGATCATCCAGACAGATTTGATCATTATGAGCAGGTGTTGTGTAGAGAGAGTGTGTGTGGACGCTGTTATTGGGAGATTGAGTGGAGTGGAGATGTGCTTGGTGCTGTATATATATCAGTGTCATATAAGAGCATCAGCAGGAAGGGATCGGTTAATGAGTGTCCGTTTGGACGTAATGATCAGTCCTGGAGTTTGTTCTGCTCTTCCTCCAGTTACTCATTCAGACACAATAACATAAAGACTGAACTCCCTGTAAAGCCCATCAGCAGGAGAATAGGAGTGTATGTGGATCACAGTGCAGGAACTCTGTCTTTCTACAGCGTCTCTGACACACTGAGCCTCATACACACAGTCCAGACCACATTCACTCACACACTCTATCCTGGGTTTACTGTTTATATTGGATCATCAGTGAAACTGTTCTGATTAATCAGAATAGGCTGTAGAGCTAAATATTGTATTATATTGAATGTTGTTTAATGGAAAATAAAAATATGTTCTTTACATGGCTTCTAAGTTTCAACAAATAAATTAGACATTACCGATAAGATCAGAGGCAGACCATATGTTCATTTCCATCTAATCCTTGTTACTTACGACTTGTTACTTTTCAGTATGTATCTATTATTTCATAGCAGGATTTATGTGGGGTAAAACTATTTTTGTAAATCAAATTTCAATAAAGGAAATCTGATAGTTTAATAAACTCTAAATTTAATTAAGATAATCCAGGGACATGTTAACCAGATTTCATTATCATTTAGATGAAATTATTTAAAAATATTTATATGTAAGTTTTACGTTCAGACGGTCACTGTAATCCTTTACAGGCCTTTTTTATTTAATGCATTTTAATTTATTTATTGACATTATATTCTGGGGAAAACTGAGATGGAATGAGATGGATCTATTGTGATAAGGATTCCGTTTTAGTTAATATATTAAACCACACATTTGATTTTGATCTATACATTTTTAATGAGTTTGAAATATTTAAACATTTCCAATCTTTTTTTTCTCTTGACTCTATCCTTGATTGAGAAAATCACAAATGCTCTGTAGTTGGTATTATAAGTTTGATCACTTCACACTTGCTTACATTTACATATAAATGAATCCTTAATTTATCTCGTTTCAATGTGTTTTCTGTATTCTAATTTCTATGATTTTTTTAAGCGTGTAACAGAACTTTTATTTGTGTGTTGATATTACGTCATAAGGCTGCACCGAGCATGTGCATCTGTAGCTCTAAACAGATTGGCCTGTCAAATCCCTGGAGGTCAAGGTTTCCAACTAGTAAAGTCTTCTCTTTCTTTTCGCCGTTCTCCGCATACTCGCGGATTGATTTCTTTTCTTTTGGATGATATAATGATACACTGTCAATTCCTGCGACTATCATAGTATAGTCATGGTGCGTTCAAGTCATCTCGTAAAGATCGTATTTAAGAGTTGAACACACATGAACGCCACCTAGTGAAGAAAGGTTTGTGTTTTTAAATAATTTAAAGTGATTAAATTGATACAACCCCCATTCGTACAATTACATAGAGAACTTAGAAGTGAATTAGTTATTTTTGAATGTAACATTGCCATGTATATTATTATACAACCCCTGGCAAAAAGTATGGAATCACCCCTCTCAGAAGATGTTCATTCAAATGTTTAATTGTGTTGAAAAAAAAACAAGCACATATATGCCACAAAACAATTTTCACTGAACAATCCAAACTTCTGGCTGTATAAAACACTTTTAAAAAAAAATTTAAAAAAAATAACTATAGTCAATTACAACTGTTTTTACAGATCACACAGAGGAAAAAAATATGGAATCACACAAATCTGAGGAAAATTATATGGAATCACCAAATAAAAACACTACTAGTACTTTGTTGCACCACCTCTGGCTTTTATAACAGCTTGAATTCTCTGAGGCATGGATTTAACTAATGACAAACAGTATACTTCATCAATCTGTCTCCAGCTTTGTCTTATTGCAGTTGCCAGATCAGCTTTGCAGGTTGGAGCCTTGTCGTGGACCATTTTCTTTAATTTCCACCACAGATTTTCAATTGGATTGAGGTCCGGACTATTTGCAGGCCATGCCATTGACATTATATGTCTTTCCTGTAGGAATGTTTTCACAGATTTTGCCCTATGGCACGATGCATTATCATCCTGAAAAATGATGCTACCATCACCAAACATCCTTTCAATTGACTATGTGCACGTTAGCATATGCTACTTCCGGCTGCGAAACCGATAGGGGGTGTCTAGTTTCCGGTAGCCTGATGGACGACGCAGAGGATGTATATTTCTCCAGATGTCTTGGACATTTGCCAAATATTACAGTCGATGATGTTCATCGACTGGTTAGTGATTTTTCCCCAGCTCCCCAGAGCAAGAGAGAGAAGGGGTTTAAATATTACATCTCTCAGTATTTGCATAATTTTGAAGGTAAGTCACAAAAACATCCATGCTAAGTTACGTGCTCAAGCTATGCTATCTGGTAACTGTTATGTTATCTCTCTATACATTATAAAAGTCATATATAAAAATCATGCGTTAGATAGTGCATTTTCCCGAACAGTTTGTGTTAGCCGTTGTTTTGTTTATGATGTTCGGAGGCTATGTTGTTGACAACCACTCCTACACATGTCATACAGGGAGTAAAGGTATCCGACGTTGTTCGTTCGTTATCAAGTTAGGCTGTTTTCACCATAGACTGTAAGGTTTTCACACATATTTCTAGACAGGTCTCCCTTGCAAAATATGTTCTAACCCCAAGGGCTTCTCCTGGTTAAAGGGTATAATATAATAATAATAAATAAATAATTAGTAGCCTAAAATCTTCCGTCTAGTTGTCATGGATACGCAACGCTCCACTCTGTAAAGCGACTGCTTGGGTGCGGTGACAAAAAGCAGATGTGAAAACATTGTTTACTTTTCACAATGCAGCAGCGCCTGGCTCCACCCAAATATGTGTGAAAACTGTGTTGATTGACTTGACTATGAACAAACGAACATAGTTTTATATAAATGGATTTAGATAGCCTAAGCTTTAGATAGCTTGACAACAATATGTTCCTATTACAGTTGCTAATTATTATACTTACCAACTAACTTGCATGTTATTCTATTACTAACTTGCTAATATTGTTATTTTTCTGCAGTGTCTGAGAAAGATCAGGGCTCAGGAGAGGTGGTTGTCAGGGCAGAGTGCTTCAGGTCCATGAGGAAAGCTGAGAAACCTCACAAGCTCAGAGTATGGTTACAGTCAGCAGCAGTGTGAAATTGTGTTCAGTGTACAAATCCTAGTAGGCCTAATGTTGGGTAGGGTATTGTTAGGCTGTAGGGTAGTGATGGACGTAGGGTATTGTTATTTTTCTAGGATCATGTCAGGCTGCATCATGTCAAGGGGGTGTTCAGACAGGCTTTTTTTTTTTAAGAAATGAGTAATACTGTCAAGGGATATGCATTGATTACATTAAATACATTGATATGTTTTACTTAATAGGTTGTCCTAAAAGATTTGCAGCCTGTGCAACTTCTGCACTTCTGCTGCACCTGCAAGGCTGGGAAAGCTTTATGCAACCATTGTGTAGCTCTTCTGTTTCAATCTGCACACTATTCGCAATTGAAACTCCAAGTTGTTCCCCCAATATTAGGCTGCACTGAAGGTGAACAACAGTGGCATAAGCCTAGAGTTATGGTGAGTTCAATCAATCAAACTTTATTTATAAAGCACTTTTCGTAAATACATTGTACCTGCTTTACAGTGGATTAAAAACAATCCTACTTGCCTACATTCTCTATTTATTTTTCACTATATTGACATAGGGGATAAAGCCGGGCCCTGTTGACAAGATGGCTGTGATCTCAGCCAAACCAAAAACAAGAAAGACCGCAGAGGGAGTGCGGTAAGTGCTCCATTTATGGGATTTTAGAAAACAACATTCCATTGGACAATAGCATTTTAAACCAGTGGGGGGAAACTGAAATTATTATTGTTACAAGGTAGGTTCTATGTGTTTTACATCTAGTGAGTTAGAGGTCCAACCAATTTCATAAATGAATGATGCCACTTAAAATGTGTCAAATCCTTCTGCAGGTGTCTTTCAAGTTGGCCAAAGCAGGCACACCTTAAAGGGATACTCCACCGTCTTTTCATATTAAACTATGTTATTCCCTTAACCCTCTGGGGACCAAAAACGCGCCCGCGCGTTTTGCTCGTTTTTTTTTTTAGCAATGAAAAATAAACACAAAATGCTCTGTTAATTTTGATCTTTCATTTTCGTGTAATACATCAATCGATCCTGTTCAGTTTCTATTTTTTTTCTGTATACTCACAATACAAATAAAGTGTTTTGCTTTTTGACAAATAAAGAAAAACTAACATGATGCTATTTCTGCCTTCTCTCTGTCAGTAAACTCCCATTTGAAACGCGTTCGAAAATTATCTATAACTCCGCGAAAATTCAGTCAAACAGGCAAACAGACCCACGGGCATAAAGCTTGAGATCACAGCTTTTAAATGAAGTAATTTATATAAAAAACAAATATTATCAGCTTCTGTAATCTGTATAAAAAGAGAGCGACTCCAGTCGAGCTCATTAGGAGCCATTCAAAAGTAATTTGACCACGCCCCGGAGAGCGCGTGCTATTCAAACGCAAATTCTGAGAACCATTTCAGTCTGTGAAACGCCCCCACATCAGCTGTAAACAAAGAGGCATAATATAGCCTACCTTATGGAGAAAATTTTCCGTGCTGATATGAGGAGCAGATCCCGCTGAGGAGTGAGGTAGGCTAAGTTATCCTTTCTCAAGTGTTAATGTGGAATAACGTTATGGAATAACGTTGTAGGCTTATGTAAACAAAAAGATGAATCGCGTTTCTATAATATGAATAGCGTTTCTGTGAGATGAATGAAGGGTACATATTTGTAAAGACTGTTTAGCCTAAATATGAATCGCGCGTCTGTGTGTGAAAGAATAAACTGCTTTTACAGTTACAGTTACTGCGTTACAGTCAGGCGAAGTATGAAAGACAACATTTTGTTGACTAGATTTGGGTACAGTTTTTACTGTAGAATATACTGTCACATCAAATAAGCTTTTCTGCTCATATATATAAAATACTATTTTGTCAAAAATAAAGTCATAGACTAAGATGTTCCAATGTTGGCTATATTCAAACTAATGAATACATATGATAAAATGTAGGCCTATAATCTTTTTTTTTTTTTTTTTACAAAGAAAGAGTACTTTTTTTGCAGAAATATTGCTGAAATTGTAATTATTGTTGTAATTGTAACCTTTTTAATAAAATAGCAAAACATATTTACAAGATAGATGTAAGCAAAATCTTAAATGGTCAATATAAGTCTTCTTCTAAATATATAGGCTATTTTGTCCTTGCATTGTGGCTCAGTCAGTGTCACACCTGAATGAATGGCTAATTATGCAGAGTCATTATGCAGAGTGGGTGGGACTGGGTAATCTAAGGTGTAAACTACTCCTCCCCCTCGCATATTGGCTTTCCAAGCAAAACCTGTTTTACACCATTTAAATCAATGTATTTTTTTTTTGTGAACGATAAAGCAAGACTATTTTCACATAATTTTGAAGCTAGAACTCCAAGAGAAAACATCCATTAGTCAAAAGTCTTGTGGGCACATATTTTGTATGAGTTTTGTGGTCTTATTTCAGCAACTTTCATTTTTATTTTTTTAAATAACCACGCATAAACATTATTCTCTTAAAAATACAAACATCTACATACATGTTGCTCGCATATTATGGTAGGCCTGTTTGTGCTATATAGAGTGAATTTACACCTTTGCCATTAACATGTTTATAAATAACTGAAAAAAGCACAAATGTCAGAGCATGTCAGAACATCTCAAGGGCCCCAAAAACAGCTTGGTCCCCAGAGGGTTAACTAAGACGAGTTGATACATACCTCTCTCGTCTCAGTGCGTGCACTCAATCGCTCTGGCGCGCGACGAAACTTTGTTCACTCAGTTCATTCAATATGTGCCAAGCAGAGAAGCTACCAAACACCTCCACGTTTTCCCTATTTAAACACAGTTACTCGCGTAGTGTAACTCGACCTAGGACGGTGACACAAAACAAAACGTTGCGCTTTTCTAAGCGTGTAAAATGGATAACTATATTGTATGGCGGAATACCATAGCAAGTGCTTGTAAGCACTTCGTCTTGGCGGAGTAATATCTTCACTAGAGGGAGCGGGGGCCGGTGAGAGGATTTTTCACGAGTGAAGATATTACTGCGCCAAGTCGAAGTGCTCATAAGCACTTGCTATGGTATTCCGCCATACAATATAGTTATCCATTTTACACGCTTAGAAAAGCGCAACGTTTTGTTTTGTGTCACCGTCCTAGGTCGAGTTACACTACGCGAGTAACTGTGTTTAAATAGGGAAAACGTGGAGGTGTTTGGTAGCTTCTCTGCTTGGCCCATATTGAATGAACTGAGTGAACAAAGTTTCGCCGCGCGCCAG